>NW_025999983.1:12113461-12263334 GCF_001458135.2 Marmota marmota marmota
GTGGATGATGATGATGAGAGTTATGATTGTGGGGGGGGGGGACAAGGGAGGAATGGAGAAACTTTAGATAGAACAAAGGGGAGGAAAGGGGAAGGAGGAGAAAGGAGGCGGCAAATGGGTAGGAATGATGGTAGAATAAGTTAGACACCATTACCCTAAGTACATGTACAAGACATAAATAGTATGAAAATACTTTGTGTACAATCAGTGACTTGAAAAATTGTGCTCTATATGTGTAATATGAAATGAATTGCATTGTGCCATCATGCATAACAAATTAGAATAAATAAGTAATTTAATAAACAAAAAGAAAACCAAGAAAGTGCCAGATTAAAGAAAAAGACAAAAAACTCAAATCACAATATTTTTTCCCAATTACTGATAGGAAAATCCTTAAAAATATATTAGAAAATTGGCTATAAAGACTTAATCTTTTTAGTGCATGATATGTTACATTCCAATTATAATTATATATATTTTTGTATCTATTGAAAATATTTTTCTTAAAAGAGAATAAAAACATAAAGGACTTTATACACATGTTATCAAAATTTATCATAAAGTTATAAAAATAAAGGCAATTTGGTATTGATGCAACAAAAGATGAGGTCAATAAAACATTACAGTCAATTCTGAAACACATACGTTTAATCACCTCACTTGTAAGAGAGGTGACATTGCCTGTCATGGGATGTGAAAACGGTGAGAGTTGCAATACATGATGTTCACTTATTTAGATTTAGTTAATTTAGATGGAAGATATGAATTGAAATAAATGACTTCTGACAACTACCTCACATTATGGAATAATAATCATTCCCGACATTATAGACTTCAGTGTGAAAAGTAAAGAGAAATTCTAAAAGTTAACCAAAAATCTTCAAGAATTGAGGTAGGGAAAACTTCTTTGGAGATAGAAAATTCAACCCACAGAAGTTTAAAAATTTTTAAACATGTTTTTAGCATGTACATATATTAAATTAATTTTCTTAAGAAGGATTTCTTGTCATGAATATGAAGACTGAGTAAAAAGACAAATCATTGTGTAGAAGGTTTTTGCAAATACATGTATCAGATAATGTGTTAGATAGGTATTATATTTTTTATAACAGTGAAAAATGAAAAAGCAATCTAATTAAAAAAATAGTGGGGCATCTGCATAGGCACTTCATTATATGTGATATCCTAATGAGAAAAAAAAATCATGTAATTCTCAAAGTCACTAAGTACCTATCAAAATTTGAACAACAGCAACAAAAAGATTGATGGTATCAAGTATTGGTGAAAATGGTAGAGCCTTTGAAACTATCATATAGTACAGATATGAATTTATGTATTTAGACAAATTGTTCACCATGGTCTCAGCATATCTGAATGGTATGATCGAGGAATTCCACTGCCAGGTATATCCCCAACAAATATGCATATACCTGTTTAGGAGAAGTTATGCACACAAAGGCTCACACCAGCCCAACATATGATAGTATAAGCATACAATCATATATACAACACTGAGAATAAGCAAAAGTGCGTGAAGTATATAAGAAAAATACACACACTTCAAATATAGGCAAATTTAATTTCAGCTTGGGAATGAAATTTGTTCTGTTGATTAATTTGGACATCCTTGACTCTTAATACTTAATCTGAGGCTTCCTCCCAATCAATTAAAACGGTTGACTGCTTAGGCAATCTTTGCTCTGGAGTAACTGTTGGGCTGATTGAGATTTTCTTAGAGAAGCCCTACAGTTTGAAACCATTTTCTTTTCAAGGTGTCAATCATCCCTGCATTGTATTCTCAAGTCTTTTTGACTTACCTGTCCTCATTCTTAACATATTGTGCATAGGTGCTTCCCAGATCCCCCAAATCTCTTATACTTCTGTGAATTGTTCTCTGCCTTCTGGGGCATTGTGTGACTACACTAGCTGAACAGGTTTGACAATAGCGATCTTTCTATGCTTTAATACCAATAATGTAAAAGGGGTATTAAAATTTCATCTAGTTCATGAAACAGTCCATTCATTAAAAAAATCACCATGGGATGGGGGTGAGGCTTAGTGGCAGAGTGCTTGAGTAGCACTCACAAGGTCACAAGGTCCTGGGTTCTATTCCCAGTACTAACAAAAACAACCACATATATATAAAATGTTCCATAAAAAATTGTATCATTTCCATGTTTAAACTTAATTTGCCTGTGTACATCTACAAAATAGTTTTAAGAGGCCACTTATGAAAATTGTCTTCACTGTTCTAGTCATGAAATTAGTCAAAGAAAATTTATATTCATGGTACATTGATATGATTGCAGAAGCATATAAATTTAGTTGGCCTTGACCTAATGAGACCAAAATGTATAATTGTCATGGAACATTTCCAGTGATTTAGCCTGATTATTGGTCATCATTTGAACATCATTGAAATACCCATATGGGTTGTGGTAGCTTGCCTTCTATTATTTGATATTACAAAACCTGATAAAAATCAGGCAATATCATCAAATTGAAAAGACAACTTATCTTTCTAGTGCAATCAATAGGGGGTTGATTCTTCTATCAGTGTATTTATGTATCAGGGAAAAGCTACATAAAATACTCTTCATGTGATAGATTGTAGGAAGGGACAGAAAAGATTGTATTTATTTTGGGGACTCTTTAATTTTAAAAAGCTTCATTACATTAGACTACTGATTTGTTATATCCTTACTTTCTTCAATAAAATATTTATATAAATTTACATTATTTTATTAACTTCTAAATTTAAATGTAACAAATGCATGTAGTAGGACATTTACAATATATAACAAATCATATAGAGAAATTAAATTCATTCATTACCACTGAGAAAAAAAAACAAGCATTATTATTATTTTATTGTACTGTAATTTGTTCTCAGTTTTATGTTATTTTTTTTTTACTTATATGCATCTTTGAGCAAGAAAATAGTGTGACCTGATTAATGTATTCATATTAGGGAATCTAAAAGGAAGCAATAAAATAAAGTAAACAACCAAATAGGAAACTGTTGCTATAGACAGAGCAGGCCAGACCCAGGTGTCAAGAGGATGGTATAAGTGTTTCTTTTACATCTATTGTAAGGATACACATGACAGCTGTGTTTGTGGATTATATTAGACAACTTCTACATATGACTTAAGATATTAGCCACTCCTACCTCCTCCAGCCACCACTGTTCCTCCTATCACCACCACTGCCATAACCAACTGTTAAGTATCATAAGGATGGAGATTATTCATCTCTGGTCTTCCACCTAGATTTTTCCTATCAATGTTGAAATGTGAAATATTTGAGGATGACTTTTAATTCCTTTGCATAAACAATATGAACTTGAAGGGTTGTTAATGCCCTGTGGGTAATATGGGCTGGTGAATAGCTACTTCTCACTTTCCTTCACTAGGTGAACTTGCCTGTGATACAGTCATAAAACTTTTTTGGGAACTCAGGCCAAGTTAATTGACAATAGGCACTTATAATAATAATTTAGAGCTTGATTATTCACTAGTTTGAAAACGATAAGAAGCTCCTTTTTGTTAGCAAGTACGTTAGTGAAGACCCTTGGCGTGCAGTGATGCTGTAATTACTAATTCCTCCATTTATGTATACTTTTGATGAGGTTTTCATGGAAAGTGAATCATGAGATATGCCGTAGCTGTTGACACTTGAATGACACAAATTAATGCTAAATATAAGATCTTTGGAATAAAATGTCCTTCAAAAATGCATTGAAGTTCTAAAGAAATAAAAGGAAAATGATGAGAAATATCAGCTCATTAATAACATGTAGTTAAAAATGTCTGATAACTTTTGCAATATATTTTAAGAGAAATGATATGCCTTGTAGATGCAGGAACGACTATGCTGATGATCAAGCCCAGTATCTATTTCCCAAAGTGGAAGCACTGCAAAAGAAGAAAAATGTACAAATGTTGCATATCTTCTATGATAGGGTCCTGACAAGGGAAAGAAATGGGAACTTGAAAAGCATTTTGTAGACACATCTAAAAATATGAAACTCTCATTTTCTGTTCAACCCTTTAGAAGCAAATGCAGCCCTAGTTTCATAGCTAAAGAAGAATAGTTTCTTCTTGCCTAGAGATTGTGTCATGAATTCACCTGAGACAGATACCTCACAAGAAGATGTGTATTTTTCTTAAGTTCTAACCCCTATAACTAACTCCTCATTGTTCCTATATCACATAACAAGAGTCAAACATTAGACCAGTCTGAGAAGGGGATTATATCCTATGATCCAGGGAGAAATTACAGAACAAAACATATGAAAGGCTGGTTAATATGCAGGAGCAGGAATGTATATGCATGTGAATGTACCTTGAGGATGTGAGACTGAAAGAAGACGATATGAACTCCAAAGCTGAATAAGGAAAACTGTATTGATGGGGAGACATGAACCCATAATTGGGCTTTCAGTATTACTTCAAATATACCTGGAACCTGATCTTCTAATATTTTGAGATAGGTTTATGAATGTTGGACATACAAATCCTGCAGTGTATAAGGTGGAGATACTAGACCTGTCCTCTTGTAGTATTGAGAAGAGTATCAGCAAGCTCAGGAAGGTAAAAACTTTGAATGGCTTAGATAAGACCTACTAATCAGACATGGGTGATAAGGAATGAACTGGTGAAGGAGCTGTAATATCTTTGAAAGCTTGATGACAGCTGTTCATTGAAGGCCAGAATTGATATGCCTACTATCAACAATATTTAGAATGACAGAGAACAGGCACCAAAGGCCAGTTTTTTTAAAGTGAAGAAGCTATCATTAATATAAGGGACTGTAACTCTGATACATTGGCTTACAATATTTGAAAATGTCAATTAAACCTCATAGTTCCTAGGATAGTCAACTAAGTTTTGATTGACTTTAATAGCTAAAAATTTAAAAGGTGATTATTACATTGGAAAACCCATAGATGCTCATTTCATTTCTTTCTTAAGTGCACAGTTAGAGTAGATTGCTTGCAGAGGATGCCAGAAAAACTCAAGGAAAACCCCTGAAATGCCATCCCAGACACCTATTGTACATAATTTGGAGACAAGGTGATAAAGAATATTTGTCAAAGTCTATATATTGTCATACATTTGAAATAAACTTACCTGGTGATTATTTCTCAATTTCTGTTTCAGAGAAAAGAACACTTAGAAGGTGATATTGCTTTATATTTGTTCCTAAGTGTGAAATTGTTGTGGAAAAGACCAAGTGGAAGCTCTGGAATTATTTCTGATATAGTCTAGATTGTATATCAGATGATGGGATATAAACTCCTTGAAGTTTTTAGAATTCTATTAGTTTGGAGATAATTTATCCTTCTAAAGTAAAGAACAATTTATTGTACTATATACTTCCTAATTTAAAATTATTGGTTTATGGAAAGTATCTTTGGAATTTTCAGCACATGTATGATACATGGGGAATGCCCTTTTTTGGGCAACTTACAAATTGCTGTTGCACATGTGTTATAGAGTTATAGAGGAACATGGGCAGATAAAGTCTCTAGTAAATGCTGTTTGTCAACTTTGACCATATCACCAAGAATATGTAGTAGTACTAGAGGTATATACAGAAAAAAATGAATGCTAGTAGTCATCAGTAGTTCTTCAAGGACTCTGAGTAACTTCTCAGCAGTGCAACTGAAATTCTGGCCTTTCCTCTGGGGCATCCTTGTTCCATATTAGATGAGGAGAAATGAAAGACTTTGCCCAGTGTACATTGCATGGGTAAGGATGAAATGTCATTGTTACTAGTCCTGTTGTGGGGCATATCACTCAGAAAATACACCAAGTCCCAGTTTTGTCCAAATTAGACAGTGTTTATTTAGCCGGCCGTCCTCCCCACAGGACCCATAACTGTCTCTGCAAGGAAAAGCTTGGAGACTGAGCATTTTAGGATATTTAAAGGCAAAAACCACATCTGGGTTGACCTAGTTGCAAGTAAGCAGGTACAGAAGCTGAACTGGGCAGTTAGCGAGACAATGCAATGGGTGCATTGGTATTTGGCATAGCAGCAAGCAAGCAGAAGGGAAGATGGTCAAAATAATACTAGTTGAGTACAAGTTAGAGAATGGTTACTAACGTCATGACAATCAATCTCTGACAAGGTGCATTGCCCAGAAAAATGGAAACCAAAAAGAACAATTTTACATTGTATAAGAATTAGTATTTTGTGTTGCCAAGTATGTTATGCTAGGTAACTATTAGTGGGCACAGAAATGGGGCTTTTCCATGGGAGAAACATTTCTTACATGATATAGAGTCTCAGGGTAAAATGGAGTCTGTTTGGTCATTGCCCATATAGCCTGGCCCATAACAGTCCAAGGTTTAACCTTTAGTTAATCTAAAGTAAGGAAGAACTGAGAAGATAAAGGAATATGAGAGATAAATTGTACCTCTTCCTTTTGTCCTCTCACTTAGGCATCAGTCTTGCAATACCGTATAGAATTTCTAAGAGAACTTCCCTGTGGAATTCAAAAAACAGCATTAAGAGTTGGCTTACATGACAAAATAACTTTCCTAACTTTCTGGATTTATTACCTTTCATCTTTACTTCTTAATAAAGTTGTAGCATATACTAGTTTTGCATCAGGCTATGCTAGCTAAGGGAACCCAGCCTAAGCCACAGATTGAGTTGGAAGCTTGATGAAGAGAGAAAAACAGATAAGCCCAGAAGTTACTTAGGTACCATTTTCTAAGACATGAAAAACTGGAAGAAGCCTAAGGATTACAATTCCAACAACTATTCATTAGTTCATTCTTCCAGGAGAACACCATGTAGACATTCTAAGGCTGGGAAACAGGCTTTGGTGAAGGTTTTTGAGTGAGTGGGAACCTACATTGCAACCTTATATGTGTGATGAGAGCTATAAATAAGCAAACACACATGAGAGTCAACAAGAGGAACACTTGAAAGACAGATCATATCCATGGGGAATCACAGAGATCAGTGCTACCCTAAAAACTTGGAAGATGAAAGTCCAGTGAGACTTACTGCATCCCTCATTGAACTTGCTTAGGTAAGAGCTGTCTGAGATTTTGGAAATGACAGCAGTTGCTGAATTAAATTGTACTTGTAATTCTAGGAGGGATTTGCTTACTAGAGCAAATCTAAGGAGAAATGAAAGAAGTGGCAATACTTTTTCCCCATTTCAAATGCTTCTAGACTTCCAAACTAGAAGTCAGTGATAGACTTGACAGCTTAGCTCCGTGCTGCATCCTACTTCCAGCTCTCTGTCAAACCCTGCCCACAGGAAATCAGATCACCTCATCATCCTGTAGAATATCATGATACTCAAATAATCTGTGGCCATCATTCTGCATGGAGCTACATAGCAGAGAGTGGTAGTGACAATGTATTCTTTCACAAGTCCCAGACGTGCCACCCTGGGAAGAATATACTCTATTTCTGGTACTAATTCTATTTTAATAAGACAAAAAAAATATAAGTGTTAAAATAGTAATTCCTGAAATACAGTAGCATTTTTTTTTCTTTTAAGTGTTTTGATTTGGAGATTAGTAGTATATACAATCAGGACAGATACAGACCAGTAGTTCTTTCTGGGATGAAGTTCTTTCTCCACTGTCCTCTGAATTAAAACAGCCTTTCATTTGTGTTATTTGGATGAGATGGGGAATGATAGAGGGAAAATCTCAGCAAAATAAACTAAGATAAATAATGATAGTGCATGTTGAATGATTAACTGGTGTAATGTTTTCAGTACTTTAACTTTTGCATATAAAATATAAGAGCAGTACTATTTTCCTCATTTGATCAAGGAAAAATTTGAAAAGCAGAGTGTTCGATTAATGTCCTAAAAGTTACAAGTGGTAAGTGAAATAGTCAATCCTGTTATGAACTGAATGTTTATATTCCCCCAAACTTCACAGGTTGCAATTCTAACTACCAGTATGATAGCATTTGAACTAGGGGCTTTGGGAAATAATTAGTTCATGAATATGGATCCCTTATGAATGGAATTAGTGAACTTATAAGAAGAGATGTTGGAACTTTGTTTACTCTGCTCTCATCCTGTAGGATACAATGAAAAGCTGTTATCTGCAAACCAGGAAGGAGCCCTTATCAGACTCATCAGACACTGGATCACTGAAATCTTTTGGTCACCCAGTTTGGGGTATTTTGCTATAAAAGCCCAAGCTGAGTGAAACAGGCCCATGACTTAACACCCACTGAATTAAATTACTACCCCACAATATCACCTAAGGCAGTGTGAGGCATTGGGATAGTCCTGTTAAGAAGTAGTGAGCTTTGGATAATAATGTCCATCACTTTCCACGATCATTTCTAACCCCATACCCCCTTCCTTCCTTTCCCTCCCCTCTGTCTTATCTAGAGTTCACATATTATTAACCAAAGTATATGAATAAAGACACGAATTGGTGTGAATATACTTTGTATACAACCAGAGATATGAAAAATTGTGCTCTATATGTGTAATAAGAATTGTAATGCATTCTGCTGTCATGTATAAATAAAAAATTAATAAAAAAGATGAAAATAAATAGATAAATTCTGAATTAAGAAATTTAAAAAAAAGTAATGAGCTAAGAAATAAAGGAAATAAATTCCTATCCCTTTAAGAGGAATGGAAATAAATATTAGGTATGCTGATTGACAATTTATTCTTAGTAGTGTAACATGATGAAGGGTAATTGCCAATGTGATGTATTTAGAGGTGGGGTTTAGGGAGGTATTTAAAGTCATGAGGGTACTTATTGACTTTCTCTCTTTCTGTCTCTCCTGTTCACTGAGTGAGGATACAAAGACAGCAATCCACAAACTAGAAAGCTGGCCCTTACCAGACACTGGAACTGCTAGAACCTGTACCTTTAAATTTCCAGTTATTGCAGATATAATTATTTAAGATGAGCTTATACAGGAGTAAAAAAGGTACTTAATCCCACATGATTGTTGTCTTTATACAAAGAGAGCAGACACAGAGATATTATTATTTTATTAATAAAGTCTAAATTTCTATACTTATTAAAAATGGCCATTTTGATAGTTAAAACTATTTTTTCAAAGTGAACTGTAAAGTCAGCAAAGATTGGTTTGTCCCATTGAACATTCTGATATAACGCATTACCACTTTTTAAATCTGAAAACGTAACAATGTTTTTCATACTTGAGGTCACCCAGAAAAATATTCATTCCTTACTGTTGATAAATGAGAAAATACATTTGGTTTAAGAAAGTGTTAGGTATGTTACAAATAAGTATAATATACTTTAAAGTAACATCAGAAATCAGAAATATGTCAAATGAATTTAGTAAATTTTGACACAAATGATGATACATGAAAAGAAATTATCTGACAGTCTATATATACATGAAGTAAATTAAAATAATTTAATATAATAATTAAAATAAAAATATTAACAATATAATAATGGGGAAAGTGATAAAATTATCAAAAGATATACAATGTGATATATTGTAAGGATATATTTTAGCTTCATGTTTATCTAATTTTATGATAATAAAACTAAATTTTGTAAAATAGAGTAATGTACTACTTAAATATAAGCAAAATACTTGATTGATGAATAAAACATACTATAAATATCTTTAAAATGCCAAATACAGTTGGAAGTAATCAAAGAATAATTGAAGTAAATTAAAAAACTCAGAGAAAACAAATTCATTTTATCATATACTAACACAAATCCAATTACTGATATATAAAAGTTTTGATCAACAATTACAACTTAATGTCACAAATTATATTGCCAGAACTTTGCTTGTAAAAATCAATGTAATTTTATTTTGCTCAAATTACCCAATTAAAACAAGAAAATTGAATTAAGCATAAATATCCTTTTTGTGTAGTTTAAGTCTAAAACTTAGGTAATGATGAAAATTAGAAAAACCATGAATAATTTTATCCTGAGAGTATTTTACCATTAAACATTACTGAGGCACAAACTAGTAAAATTCTATTAATTTATCTTTGTATTAAGTTGATATATAGTATGAAGACTTGAATCTGGATTGTCCTCAAAGGCTCACGCATTGAGCACTTGGAACCCAATGCAGTACTGTCCAGATGAGGGCTTTGGGGAATTAACAGGCTCAGGATGGCTCTGACTTCAACAGGTTAATGCACTGATAGCCTGATGCACTAGTGGGAGGCAGTAGAGACTGGAAAGTGGAACCTGGGTACCAAGAATGGGTCCTTGGGAGCACACCCTTCAGGACTACATCATTAGGGACTACATCATGTCCTGGGCTCCTTCCTTTCTCTCCCTGTCTTCTCTCTTTCCTTCTGCTTTCTGGATATCATGAGCTGAGCAGTTTTCTCCCACCACATGCCTCTGCCATGCTGTTCTGCTTCATCTCAGTCCCAAAGCAATTAAGCCAGCTGACCATGGGATTAAGCCTCTGAAACCTGAGCCAAAAAAACAATCATGAGTTGTTATGTCAGGTATTTTGGTCATAACAACAAAAAACTGACAAATACAAATGGGGTACAATGCAATACTTCTATACATATGTGCACAGTGTACTGTTTAAATCAGTAAAACACAGCTATCCCCTCATATATCAATTTCATGGTGAAAACTTTCAAAGTATTCTTCCTCTCCTTCCCCCCTACTCTCTATAGCCTCTGGTAACCACCTCTCTACTCTCAAGTTCTCTGAGATCAACTTTTTTATACTCTGCTTTTAAATGAGACTGGATAGTGCTGCTTTTTCAGCATCTGTCTTTATTTACATTTATTTGATCTCTAGTTCAATCTATGTTGTTAAAAATGACAAAATCCCATCATTTTCATGGCTGAATAGTATTCCATGTGTATATATACCACATTTTCTTTATCCATTCATCAGTTGATAGGTCGTTTCAATTTCATGGCTGCTTTAAATTGTGTTGCAATGAATATGGGAGTGCAGATGTCTCTTTGACAGACCTATTTTGTTTCCATTCTATAAACACAGAGGAATGAGATTGCTGAATCATATGGTCATCCTACTTTGATTTTTAAATGAATTTCCACACTGATTTCCATAATGACAGTACTAATTCTCACCAGTAGTGTATTAGGGTTCTCACCAATAGTGTATTAGGGTTCCCTTTCCTCCACATCCTTGCTAGTACTTGTTATCCTTTATTCATTTTCATAATAACCACTCTTACTAAAGTGAGGTTATACATCAATGTGGTTTTGATTTACATTTCCCTAATGATTAGTGATTTTGAGCATTTTTTTCTTATGATTTTTGGCTATCTTTATGTCTTCTTTAGAGAAATATCTATTTAGGTAAATTTTTAACCAGGGTTTCTGGTGTTTGATTTTGAGCTTTTGGAGTTCCTTATATGTTCTGGATATTAGCCAATTATCAGTTGTGCAGCAGCACATTAAAAAGATTATTTAAAAGATCAAGTGTGATTGAGATTGATCTCAGGGATGCAAGGATGGTTTAACACATGCAAATCACTTAAGTGAGACAGCACATCAACAAAATAAAGGACAAAATAGGTATTTGATAAATGCAACACTGCTTCATGATACAATTTCTAAACAAGTTAATTATACAATGAATTTCCCTTAATATAATAAAATAAATATATAACAAGCCAACAGCTAGCATTGTTATGAATGAGAAAGTTTAAAACTTTCTCTCTAAGATTTGGAAGAAGACAAAGATGCCTCTTTTCACCACTTTTATTTGACATGGTACTGGAATTCCTATATGCAATCCAGCAAGAGAAAGAAATAACCTCCAAATTGGAAGAGAGGCCATTAAATTGTCACCTATTACAGATGATATGATCTTGCATAGAAAACCTGAAAGACCCCACCAAAAACTAGTAAACTACCAAATGAATTAAGTAAAGTTGGAAGATACAAAACCATAAAAAATAAACTAGCAGCATGTATGCCAATCACATATTATCTGAAATAGTAATCATGAAAGCAATTTTATTCCAAAGCTACAATAAACAAACAAACAAAAGACCTGATGTTAAATTTAACTAATAGCATGAAAGATTTCTATAACAAAAATTATGCAACATTGATGAAAAATATTGAAGATGACACACACATGCACACACACAGAAGAAAGGAAAGGTATTCCATTTTCATGAACTGAAAAATCAAAATTGTTAAAATGTCCACATACACAGAGACATCTCTAGATTCTGTGCAATTCCTATCAAAATACTAATGACATAATGGAACTAGGAAAAAAATCCAAAAAATTTATGGAACCCCAAGAAACCTCAAATAATCAAAGGTCTCTTGTACAACAGAATGAAGCAGAAAGTATTATCCCACATGATTCAAGATACGCAAGAAAGTTAAAGTTATTTTTAATCTTTGAGGTGCTCAAGAAATCGGGCTGTCTAAAAATACATGATTTATTTATTTGCCATCTAAATTATGACACTGACAGAAAAATCAGGACATATTAGCTTAACATTAAAATTTCAAAAAGATCTCTCTTTTGTTCCCCACCATCAAACCAAACTTCCTGGATAATACTTGTACAGAATTTAGTGCTTTGTGATATGGTTTTACCTAATTATCACAATTGATATGCACAATAAAATAGTAATATTACGCAGGACAGATGCAGATATCTCTTTGGTACAAATGAGGGAGTAGCTGCTCACAGTTTGTGTTGTCCTGTATCATAAGGCAGATAAATTATGATGCTACAATTTAATTCAGAGTTTTCTGATTTCTAATTGCTCATATTCCTTCATTCTGTAAACCATGCCAAATACAGGTATTTAAAATGTTTGTGAGTTAATAAGTAACTGAGAAGATTCATGATGGCCTGTAATTCATTATGAAATATGCACATCTTCTAGTAACACTTGCCTCAGCAATTTGAATAAGAGGATGGCTATATACAAGTAAACTAGATATAACCAGGTTCTAATGCAAGTCTATCTCACCCAGATAAAAATTCATGTATCCATTGCAAAAGGCTCTCTTTAGTTTTCTTGGTTCATAACTGTCTTCCATTCCTTCTTGGAATATTTCCTCCTTGTCGATTGTGAGTCCTAAAAGAACTCATACCTGTAATGCTGCTGTCCATCACAAGATCCTTTTCTATTGATATTATTTCTGCTATTTGGGAAGATAAAAGATGGAAATTCTGTATCAGACTAATACAGTCATGTTCAACATTGCAATTGGTAATAGTTCTCTCTGCCTAGTGGCAGATAGACATGTGGCCACAGGGCTTACCCCAATAGACCAATGCATAAAAACAGGAACCTTTTTAGAGGTAACACTAAACCCATGAATCCAGTATTTTAGAGGTCTTCTTTGGAGGTTCTATTTTATATGACAGTTTTGTGTGCCTGTAAGAAAGTCAGAGTTTGGAGGAAGTCTGTGTTTTACAAGGCTGGAAATAACTGGGTTCACTGTATGAATTAGTGTTTATGCCATTTGTTACACAGAGTGTATTTTTTCAACTGTAATGTTGAAGACTGAAAATTTATGAAGGTTTAGGAAAACATCAGGAAGGAACTAAACACATAACATTCCAAATTTCACTTGGAAGATCTCCATCAAATATGCTTATAGCTTTTCCAAAAATGTTTGTTTTGACTCTTATCCAATAGTTATTTGTATCTTTCTTTCTTTTTTCCCCCTGAGATTATTCTTACTTGGGGACAAAACTAAGTCCCTTTTGCTTTCTTTAAGTTAATTTAACTTTAACGTGGCGTAACTGCTAGAAATCTGAATTTTAATGATTCTAGGGCTTTATTTCTTCTTGAAGTTATTTTTTACAAAAGTGCTTTCCCCTTGAAAAACACTCTGATAACTAATCCACTACCTGTCAATATCAAGTGTAGTTTCCCTGGGTAAATGGGAGGATTAGGAAATTTTTCTGCATTTTTATTCTAAATGCTGTTACAAGAATATAAATTAATTGTGTAATCAAAACACATACTATTTAATCTTAAATCAAAAAGGAATAATGAAACAAAATTTTAACTTGTTTCTCTGGTTTGTTTGGATTTGGCATGCTCTGTCTGTTACAACAAATCCTTTCTAGAGGACTGCCCAGATGATCTTTATGACTGGCCAGAGAGTGAAACTTGATCTTTCCCAATTCTGACCCCAATAAAGTGGGACTGTGAATATAGGAGGAAAGAAAAAGGTAATATTTTTTTCTCCTCAATGATAGAAACTTGGACCAGTATGTCATTTAGTGTTTCTCTTGAATCATAAAACCTTTATCTCTGTCTATGCCAACTGTAATGGATTTCCCTCTATTGTCATTGTTAAAGACATCATTTTTTTCTCTTCCTCTCCTTCTAAGGTCATTTTAAGACAACTCATTGAAGCTTTCTCAAACTACACTGAATGTTCGATATCTGAAACATACAATTAGTGGTATTTGTTCACATTTTCTACATCAATATTTTGCACTATGTGCTTTATGCTTTGGCTTCAGCAGATGAAACACTGAATGTGCCTTTTTATTTTTTATTTTTTTGGTACCAGGGACTGAACCTAGAGGTGCTTATCCACTGAGACACATCCCCAGACCTTTTTAAAATTTTAGTTAGAGACAGGTTCTCACTGAGTTGTTCAGTTCCCCACTGTGTTGCTGAGAATGAACTGGGTGGGACTTTTAAAAATGAAGGAGAGCTGCTCATCAAATATACCTCTCACATTTAGTACATGGAGATTTGCATTTTAAACAAACTCCAGGTAACCCTAGTATACATAAAGCTTAAAAAGTTCTTTAGAAAAACACAGAATGTAAATGGAAAGAAAAAGTGTTTAATGGTCTCATAATATGTGCATAAGGAATCATAGCATCAAGCATATTGAATCTTTTTTTCCTTCTGTTCAATTCTATAATGCATTCCAAAAGGAAATCCTTGGGCATTTGAAATGAACCCAAGTCCAGTTCATTTCCACTTTGCTGCTTAGATTTATGAATGTCTTCTCTTAAGGTTATTTCAGCAAATTAAACATAATAATAATTGAAAAGTACTTTTAAGATTTTAATTATATCCCATGTGTATCAGGCATCTTTGCAAAAAAAAAAAAAGAAAAAACATGAACATGAATGATTTTTTTGGAAAGTAGTTGACTCTGAATGGATTTATTGTTGACAAAATTAACTGCCAACTGACTCTATTTTTCTGACAGTCAGTAATTAAAAGTTAAAGTGTTATCTTTTTTTGTAAATATGAAATAACTTTGGAAGTTTCACTAATTAAATTTCTCCTTAAACTTGTCAAGAATATTAAAGACACAGGTCAAATGTATGGTAGCTATAATTACCTTGCCTGCATTTGCCATTTTTAGTCAGACAGAGTTTTTTTCTCTGCATTTTCAAGCAGACTGTAATTATTCTTGTCAATTTTAGATGCATTAGTTTCTGGGAAACACCACAATTTGTTCCTAGACCATGTTATTTTTTCAATTCTAATTCAAGATCCTGAAATGTGCTGTTCTTTGTCGAAATCCAAACAGATGTCTCCAAAGTTTTCTCCTCTTGATCTCTATTCTAATCCTATTTTTTGAGATATTATGATGGAACAAACTAAGTTTTTGTAAGTTCAAGACTATTCATTATCATTATGTAAGAAGCCAATTGAATGTCAAATGGGCCAGATTACTACACAAGTTAACATTTTGGGTCAATAGATAAGTAGCTTTATAGTACAATGTAAAAGCTATTATTTGGGTATGGATACCTAGAGAAATACTAATTAATCATTTCTCAGCCTTCATGACTTTTTTATTTGTTCTAATTAGTTATACATGACAATAGAATGCATTTTGATACATCATACATAAATGGAGTATAACTTCTCCTTCTTTTGGTTGTATATGATGGAGAATTTTACTGGTCATGTAACCATATATGCACATATGGTAACACTGTCCACTTCTTTCCACTCTCCTTCCCACCCCCAGACCCTCTTCTCTTCCTTCACTCCTCTCTGTCTAATCCAAAGTACCTCTATTCTTCACTAGCGCCATGTCCCTTATTGTGAATTAGCATCCGCATATCAGAGAAAACATTTGCTCTTTGGTTCTTTGGGATTGGCTTATTTCGCTTACAATTATATTCTCCAGCTCCATTCATTTACCTGCAAATGTCATAACTTAATTCTTTAAAGCTAAGTAATATTCCATTTTGTGTGTGAGTGTGCGCATATATGTATTCCACATTTTCTTTATCCATTTATCCTTTGAAGGGCACCTAGTTTTGTTCCATAGTTTAGTACTTGTGAATTGAGCTGCTATAAATATTGATGTGGCTGCATCACTATAGGATGTTGATTTTAAGTCTTTTGGGTATAAAGTGAGAAGTGGGATAACTGAGTCAAATGGAGGCTCCATTCCAAATTTTCTGAGGAATATTCATACTGCTTTCCATAGTGGTTACACCAATTTGCAGTCCCAGCAGCAATGTATGAGTGTACCTTTTCCTCCACATCCTCACCAAGATGTATTGTTGCTTGTATTCTTGATAATTCCACTCTGACTGGAGTGAGATGGAATCTCAGTGAAGTTTTGATTTGCATTTCTCTAATTGCTAGAGATGTTGAAATTTTTTTCATATATTTGTGGTTTGTACATCTTCTTCTGTGAAGTGTCTGTTTAGTTTCTTAGTGTATTTATTGATTAGGTTATTCAGGTTTCTTCTTTTTTTTTTTGGTGTTAAGTTTTTTGAGTTCACTATGTATTCTGGAGATTAATGCTGTATCTGAGGAGTGTGTAGTAAACATTTTCTCTCATTCTGTGGGCTCTCGCTTCACGTTATTGATGAGAAGAAGCTTTCTAATTTAATTGTATTGCTTTCATTGATTCTTGATTTTACCTCTTGCACTGTAGGAGTCTTGTTAAGGAAGTCATTTCCTAAGCTGACATGGTGGAGATTTTGGCCCACGATTCCTTCTATTAGGTGCAGGGTCTCTGTTCTAGGGCCTATGTCCTTGATCCACTTTGACTTGATTTTTGTGCAGTGTGAGAGACAAGGTTTTACTTTCATTTTGCTACCTATGAAATTCCAGTTTTCCCACCACCATTTGTTGAAGAGGCTATCTTTTCTCCAGTGTTTGTTTTGGCATCTTTGTCTAGTCTGAGATAACTGTATTAATGTGAGTTTGTCTCCATGTCTTCTATTCTGTACCATTGGTCTGCCGGTCTCTCTTAGTGGCAATAATTCATTTTTTGTTATTATGGCTCTGTCATATAGTTTAAGGTCTGGTATTGTTATGCCTGCTGCTCTACTTTTCTTGCTAAGGATTGCTTAAGCTATTCTGGACCGCTTATTTTTCCAAATGAATTTCTTTTTTTTTTCTGAGCATTTTTTAAAATTTATTTTTTATTATTTTAATTGGTTTTATTTTTTAAATACATGACAGAGGAATGCATCACAATTCTTATTAAACATATAGAACAATTTTTCATACCTCTGTTTGTATATAAAGTATATTTACACCAATTCATGTCTTCATACATGTTCTTTAGATAATGATATCTGTCACATTCCACCATCGTTGCTAATTCCCTCCTTTTCCCTCCCACCCCTCTTTTCTATCTAGAATTCATCTATTCCTCCCATGCTCCCCTTCCCTATCCCACTATGAGTCAGCCTCCTTATATCAGAGAAAACATTTGGCATTTGTTTTTGGGGGGATTGGCTAACTTCATTTAGCATTATCTTCTCCAACACCATCCATTTACCTGAAAATGCCATGATTTTGTTCTCTTTTATTGCTGAGTAAAATTTTATTGTGTGCCACATATTTTTATCCATTCATACACTGAAGGGCATTTAGGTTGGCTCCACAATTTAGCTATTGTGGATTGTATTGTTATAAACATTGATGTGGCTGTGTCTCTGTAGTAGTATGCTCTTTTTAAATCCTTTGGGTATAGTCCGAGGAGAGCGATAGCCGGGTCAAATGGTGGTTTCAATCCCAGATTTCCAAGGAATCTCCATATTGCTTTCCATATTGGCTGCACAAATTTGCAGTCCCACCAGCAGTGTGTGAGTGTGCCTTTTCCCCGGCATCCTCACCAACATTTATTGTTGTTTGTCTTCATAATAGCTACCATTCTGACTGGAATGAGATAGTATCTTAGAGTAATTTTTATTTGCATTTCTCTGATTGCTAGAGATGATGAGCATTTTTTCTTATATTTGTTGATGGATTGAATATCCTCTTCTGAGAAGTGTCTGTTTGTCCTTGGCCTATTTATTGATTGGGTTATTTATGCATGTATGTATTATGTATTTATTTATTTTGGTGTTTAGCTTTTTGAGATCTTTATATACCCTAGAGATTAGTGCTCTATCTGATGTGTGAGGGGGTAAACATTTGCTCTCAAGATGTAGGCTCTCTATTCACCTCACAGATTGTTTCTTTTGCTGAGAAGAAACTTTTTAGTTTGAGACCATCCCATTTATTGATTCTTGGTTTTAATTCTTATGCTATAGGAGTCTTATTAAAGAAGATGGGGCCTAATCTGACATGATGAAGATTAGGGCCTACTTTTTCTTCTATTAAATGCAGAGTCTCTGATTTAATTCCTAGGTCCTTGAAAGCATTTGACAAAATATAGCACCCCTTCCTGTTCAAAACACTGTAACAACTAGGGATCATGGGAGCATATCTCAACATTTTAAAAATGTTGAGATATGCTAAGTGGAGAAAAATTGATGGCATTCCTTCTAAAAACTGAATCAAGCAGGGATGACCACTTCTATTTAACATCATCCTTGAAACACTGGCCAGAGCAATTAGACAGATGAAAGAAATTAAAGGGATATGTATAGGAAAAGAAGGATGTAAATTAGCACTATTTGCTGACAATATGACTCTATACCTAGAAGATCCAAAAAGCTCCACCAGAAAACTTCTAGAACTAGTAAATGAATACAGCAAAGCAGCAGGTTATAAAATCAAAACCCATAATTCAAAGGCATTTCTATATATCAGTGATAAGTCTTCTGAGACAGTAATGAGGAAAACTACCCCATTTACAATAGCCTCAAAAAATAAAAATAAAATACTTGGGAATCAACTTAATGAAAGAGGTGAAAGGTCTACACAATGAAAACTACAGAACCCTAAAGAAAGAAATGAAAGAAGACTTAGAAGATGGAAAGACCTACCTCGTTCTTGGATAGGCAGAATTAATATTATCAAAATGACCATACTTCAAAAAGCACTATACAGATTTAATGCAATTATGATCAAAATCCCAATGGCATTTCTCATAGAAATATAAAAAGCAATCACAGAATTTATCTAAAGAAATAAGAGACCCAGAATAGCTAAAGCAATCCTTAGCAGGAAGAGTAAAGCAGGTGGCATCACTATATCAGACCTTAAACAATACTACAGAGCAATAGTAACAAAAATAGCATGGTATTGGCACCAAAACAGACCAATGGTACAGAACAGGGGACACAGAGACTAACCCATGAAGTTACAATTATCTTATATTAGACAAAGGCACGAAAACCATGCGTTGAAGAAAAGATAACCTCTTCAACAAATGGTGCTGGCAAAACTGGAAATCCATATGCAACAAAATGAAATTAAACCCCTATTTCTCACCATGCACAAAACTCAACTCCAAATAAATTTCCTGATTGTTTTTTTATTTCTATGATGAATATCCTTGGGATTTTAATAGGTATTGCATTTAATCTGTATAACACTTTTGGTAGTATGGTCTTTTTGACAATGTTAATTCTGCCTATCCAAGAGCATGGGAGACCTTTCCATTTTTCTAAGGCCTTCCTCAATTACTTTCTCTAGTGTTCTGTAGTTTTAATTGTGGAGGTCTTTAGCCTCTTTTTTTAGATTGATTCCCATGTATTTTATTTTATTTTTTGAGGCTATTATGAATGGGTAGTTTTTCTAATTTCTCTTTAATTGGATTCATCACTGAAGTGTAGTAATGCATTTGATTTGGAAATGTTAATTTTATATCCTCTTACTTTGCTGAATTTATTCATTAGTTCTAGAAGTTTTCTTATTGAATTTTTTGGATTTCTAAATATAATATCATGTTGGCAAATAGTGATAATTTGAGTTCTTGTTTTCCTGTTCATATCCCTATTTCTTCTCTCTAATTGCTCTGGGTAGAGTTACAAGGGTGATATTGAATAAAAGTTGTGAAAGAGGGCATCCCTGTCTTGTTCCAGTTTTTTGGAGAAATGCTTTACATTTTTCTCCATTTAGAATGAAGTTAGCTTTGGTCTTAACTTAGATAACTTTAACTATGTTGAAGTATGTTCCTACTATCCCTAGGTTTTCTAGTATTTTGAACATGATGAAGTGCTCTATTTTGTCAAATGCTTTTTCTGCATTTATTGAGATGACCACATGATTCTTGTCTTCAAGTCTATTGATGTGATGAATTATAATCTAATATATACCCTATCAAAAATACCATATAATCTAATATATACCTAATCTCAAATATACCATATGTTTATTGAGTTCCCTATGTTGAACCAATCTTGCATCCTGAGATGAACCCTACTTGATCATGGTGCACTTTCTTTTTAATGTGTTTTTGTTGTATGCAATTTGCCAGAAATTTATTGAAAATTTTTGTATTTATGTTCATCAAGGATATGGGTCTGAAATTTTCTTTCTTTGATGTGTCTTTTTCTGGTTTTGGTATCAGGATGATACTAGCCTCATAGAATGACTCTATGATCCCTCATAGAAGGGATCTCTCTTTTTCTATTTCATGGAATAATTTGAGGAATATTGGTGTTGATATTTCTTGGAAGGTCTTGTAGAACTCTGCTGAGAATTCATCTGGTCCTAGGCTTTTCTTAGTTGATAGAATTTTGATGCCATCTTCTATTTCATTGTTTGAAATTGGTTTGTTTACATCATGTAAGTCTTTCTATCCAGTATGATAGGTTATATTTCTCTAGAAATTTCTCAATGTCTTCAAGGATTTTATTTTCTTGGAGTATAAATTTTCAAAATAGTTTCTGATTATCTTCTGTATTTTAGTAGTATCTGTCATGATATTTCCTTTTTCATCACAAATTTAGTAAATTGTCCTTTCTTTCTCATTGTTAGCATAGCTAAGGGTTTACCAATTTTATTTTTTTTTTCAAAGAACCAACTTTTTGTTTTGTCAATTTTTTGAATTGTTTCTTTTGCTTCAACTTCATTGATTTCAGCTCTCAATTTAATTATTTCCTGTTTCCCACTGCTTTTGATGTTGATTTGTTCTTTTTATACAGCTTTGAGATGTAATGTTAGGTCATTAATTTGTTGCCTTTTTATTCTTTTAATTAATAAGCTCAATGCAATGAACTTTCCTCTTAGCAATGCTTTCATAGTGTCCCAGAGATTTTGCTATGTTTTATTGCTATTCTCATTTACCTCTAAGCATTTGTTTTATAAATTTTATCTCTGATTTCTTCTGCTATCCATTTGTCATTCAATAGTACATTATTTAGTTTCCAGGTGTTAATGTATGTTCTATTTTTTTATTTTATTGTTGATTTTTAATTTCATTCCATTATGATCTGATAAAATGCAGGGAATTAACACTATTTTTTTTGTATTTGCTAAGAGTTGCCTTGTGGCACAAGATATTGTCTATTTTAGAGAAGGATCCATGTGCTGCTGATAAGAAAGTGTATTTGCTCATTAATGGATGAAATATTCTACATGGGAGGACGGGAAGATGGCGGCGAGGGGAGTGCATTACCCCCGTGTGCTGCTTCACTGTGTGGGAGTATGACAAGTCAGGAAGGCTAAAGGATATCTTGTTAGGAATTTCCAGCAATAGTGGGGTGCTCCGGAACCTGGAGGAAGGATTTCCATCGCATGAGGAACGGCTACGGGGACTCAAACGCGAGAGGTTTGTCGCACGGAGGGTAACACTGCTTATTCAGCAAATCGCCCCGAGGCTAGAGTCTGCAGCGCGCGCTGGGATAGAGACGCAGGGTTTCAGCGCTGCAGTTTCTGCCAGCCGTGCAAGCACCGTACTCAGGGCTGAATTCTGGGTTCGAGACGGGGGAAAGGAAGCGGTCCATCTCGGTTCTCCACACCGGTCAGACCACAGAGGAGGCCAGCAGCCACCATGATGGTAAACTGACGTCACCTACCCTGTTTTAGACTGACCGCAGCTCATTCAGCCATAGATCAGGTAATTTCAGGCTGCAATTCACCTGCGGCTTGCAGACAGATTGCTAGGGTTCAGCGCCTGGGTGCTTCTTAGAACCTGAGCTTATCGGAGCGAACACCGAGCGCGGGGCGGCCGAGTTCCGGCTCCCGGAACCGTCCCGCGGAGCCTGCGGAGGCTGCTTCTTGGACCCTGCTCCTATCAGAGCATACAACAAGCACTAAGCAGCCGAATTCCGGCTCCCGGAACTGAGCCCGCGGGGACTGCTTCTTGGAGCTTACACTTATAGGAGCTTACACCGAGCACGGAGCGGCCGAGTTCCGGCTCCCGGAACTTCCCTAGACCGGGGCTAGGAGCCCGCGGAAACTGCTTCTCCGTCCGGGTCCTGCTGAGGGCCGGTCAGGACTCACCCGTTGCTTTGGTTGCCCGGCAAGGGGAACGAAATGCTGCCATTCGCATAGGATACCAACATGGCAGAGATCTGATGTCAGCAGAAAGCGGCGGAGGAGAGAACTTCATCAATTCCAGCGGTGACATAAGCAGTTGGTCTCCTGGTAGGGGGGGTGAGGCACAGTCACCCGAGTCTCCTCAATTTGTCGTTGAGCCAGAGGGGAGAAGCCGGGCCGCTGCCAGCGCCCGGAGCAGGCCCAGCGGCTCGCCAGCGTGGTGACCGTGTGGCCCCAATTGGAGAGGAGGCGGAGCGGAGCCACCACTCGCACCCGCAAGGTGGGCAGACCCGCGACCCAGTGGTACATGGGCGTGGTAGGAGGGGCAGGGCAGAGCCGCCGTTCGCGCTTGCAAGGTAAACAGACCTGTGACAGCCGGGCAGGTCAGGCCCAGTGGCCTGCCAGTGCGCTACACATGTCACCCCAACTGGAATAGGGGCAGAGCAGATCCTTCTCCCACGCCCGGATCAGGCCCTGCCAGTGTGGTGGTCACGTGACCCTAATTGGAGTGGGGGCGGAGTGGGGGCAGAGCGGAACCTCCACTCGCGCCCGCAGGGTGAGCAGACCAGTGATCAAACTGCAGATCAGACCCAGGGGTCTGCAGGCGTGGTAGGAGGGGCAGGGCAGATCCGCCGCCCGCGCCTCCAAAGTAGGCAGACCTACAACAGACCGGTGGATCAGGCCCAGGAGCCTGCCGGCATGGTACAAACACCACCCTAATTGGAGTAGTGGCGGAGCAGAGTCACCGCCCGTGCCAGGAACAGGCCCAGCGTCCTGCAGGCGGGGTAGTCACGACACCCCATTTGGAGTAGGGGCAGAGTAGAACCGCCGCCCGCGTCTGCAGGGTAGGCAAACCTGCAACCGACTGGCGGATCAGGCCCGGTGGCCAGCCGGCGTGGTACACTCGTCACCCCAATTGGAGTAGGGGCAGAACAGAGCCGCCGCCAGCTCCCAGAACAGGCACAGTGACCTGCCGGCGTGGTAGCCACGACACCCCAATTGGAATAAGGAGAGAGCAGAGCCGCCGCCCGCACCTGCAGGAAAGATACGCAAGCAGTATGAAAAGACAAGGAAAGAAAGGACCACAAGCAATGCAGGTCAACGCAACTTTAGAAGAGGTAACAGCTGCAGCAGATGGAATGTCAGATAAAGAATTCAGGATATACATGCTTCAGATGATCTGGAGTATCAAGGAAGACATTAAACAGCAAAATCAGACAATGAAAGATCACTTCGACAATGAATTACGCAAACAAATCCAGGAAGCAAAGGATCAACTATACAGGGAGATAGAGGTTATAAAAAACAAACAATCAGAAATCCTAGAAATGCAGGAAGCAATAAACCAACTTAAAAACTCAATGGAGAATACTACCAGCAGAGTAGAACACTTAGAAGATAGAACATCAGACAATGAAGACAAAGTATTTCAACTGGAAAAGAACATAGACAGCTCAGCAAGACTGTTAAGAAACCATGAGCAGAACATCCAAGAAATATGGGATAACATTAAGAGACCAAACTTAAGAGTCATTGGGATACAGGAAGGTACAGAGCTCCAAACCAAAGGAATGAGCAGTCTATTCAATGAAATAATACGAGAAAACTTCCCAGACTTGAAGAATGAGACAGAATCCCAAATCCTAGAAGCCTACAGGACGCCGAATGTGCAAAATCATAAGAGATCCACACCTAGACACATTATAATGAAGATGCCCAACATACAGAATAAGGAGAGAATTTTAAAAGCTACAAGAGAAAGGAAGCAGATTACATTTAGGGGTAAGCCAATCAGGATAACAGCTGATCTTTCAACACAGACTCTGAAAGCTAGAAGATCCTGGAATAACATATTTCAAACACTGAAAGAAAATGGGTTCCAACCAAGAATTGTGTATCCAGCGAAATTAAGCTTCAGGATGGAAGATGAAATTAAAACCTTCCACGATAAACAAAAGTTTAAAGAATTCGCAGCTAGAAAACCATCTCTTCAAAACATCCTCGCCAAAGCATTACAGGAAGAGGAAATGGAAAATAACAATGAAAACCAACAGTGGGAGGTAGGACAGTAAAGGGGGGGGAAATAATCAAAGAGGAAAACAAACCATGTTTAGTAACAGAAATAAACAAATATGGCTGGAAGAACAACCCATATCTCAATAATAACCCTAAATGTTAATGGCTTAAACTCACCAATTAAGAGACACAGGCTAGTAGAATGGATCACAAAACAAGACCCAACAATATGCTGCCTACAGGAGACGCATTTGATAGGAAAAGACATACATAGGCTGAAGGTGAAAGGTTGGGAAAAATCATATCACTCATATGGACTTCGGAAACAAGCAGGAGTGTCCATACTCATATCAAATAAAATAGATTTCAAGCCAAAGTTAATCAAAAGGGATAAAGAGGGACACTACATACTGCTTAAGGGAACCATACACCAACAAGACATAACAATCATAAATATTTATGCCCCAAACAATGGTGCAGCTATGTTCGTCAAACAAACTCTTCTCAAGTTCAAGAGTCTAATAGACCACCATACCATAATCATGGGAGACTTCAACACACCTCTCTCGCCACTGGACAGATCTTCCAAACAAAAGTTGAATAAGGAAACTATAGAACTCAATAACACTATTAATAACCTAGACCTAATTGACATATATAGAGTATACCACCCAACATCAAGCAGTTACACTTTTTTCTCAGCAGCACATGGATCCTTCTCAAAAATAGATCATATATTATGTCACAGGGCAACTCTTAGACAATATAAAGGAGTAGAGATAATACCATGCATCTTATCTGATCATAATGGAATGAAACTGAAAATCAACGATAAAAGAAGGAAGGAAAAAGCATACATCACTTGGAGAATGAACAATAGGTTACTGAATGATCAATGGGTTATAGAAGACATCAAGGAGGAAATTAAAAAATTCTTAGAGATAAATGAAAACACAGACACAACATATCGGAATCTATGGGACACATTGAAAGCAGTTCTAAGAGGAAAATTCATTGCTTGGAGTTCATTCCTTAAAAAAAGAAAAAACCAACAAATAAATGATCTCATACTTCATCTCAAAATCCTTGAAAAAGAAGAGCAAAACAACAGCAAAAGAAGTAGAAGGCAAGAAATAATGAAAATCAGAGCTGAAATTAATGAAATCGAAACAAAAGAAACAATTGAAAAAATTGACAAAACTAAAAGTTGGTTCTTTGAAAAAATAAACAAAATCGACAGACCCTTAGCGATGCTAGCGAAGAGAAGAAGAGAGAGAACTCAAATTACTAGCATACGGGATGAAAAAGGCAATATCACAACAGACACTTCAGAAATACAGAAGATAATCAAAAACTATTTTGAATCCTTATACTCCAATAAATTAGAAGATAGTGAAGGCATAGATAAATTTCTTAAGTCATATGATCTGCCCAGATTGAGTCAGGAGGATATAGACAACCTAAACAGACCAATATCAATTGAGGAAATAGAAGAAACCATCAAAAGACTACCAACTAAGAAAAGCCCAGGACCGGATGGGTATACAGCAGAGTTTTACAAAACCTTTAAAGAGGAACTAATACCAATACTTTTCAAGCTACTTCAGGAAATAGAAAAAGAGGGAGAACTTCCAAATTCATTCTACGAGGCCAACATCACCCTGATACCTAAACCAGACAAAGACACTTCAAAGAAAGAAAACTACAGACCAATATCTCTAATGAACCTAGATGCAAAAATCCTCAATAAAATTCTGGCGAATCGGATACAAAAACATATCAAAAAAATTGTACACCATGATCAAGTAGGATTCATCCCTGGGATGCAAGGCTGGTTCAATATACGGAAATCAATAAATGTTATTCACCACATCAATAGACTTAAAAATAAGAACCATATGATCATCTCGATAGATGCGGAAAAAGCATTCGACAAAGTACAGCATCCCTTTATGTTCAAAACTCTAGAAAAACTAGGGATAACAGGAACATACCTCAATATTGTAAAAGCAATCTATGCTAAGCCTCAGGCTAGCATCATTCTGAATGGAGAAAAACTGAAGGCATTCCCTCTAAAATCTGGAACAAGACAGGGATGCCCTCTCTCTCCACTTCTGTTCAACATAGTTCTCGAAACACTGGCCAGAGCAATTAGACAGACGAAAGAAATTAAAGGCATCAAAATAGGAAAAGAAGAACTTAAATTATCACTATTTGCAGATGATATGATTCTATACCTAGCAGACCCAAAAGGCTCTACAAAGAAACTATTAGAGCTAATAAATGAATTCAGCAAAGTGGCAGGATATAAAATCAACACGCATAAATCAAAGGCATTCCTGTATATCAGCGACAAATCCTCTGAAATGGAAATGAGGACAACCACTCCATTCACAATATCTTCAAAAAAAATAAAATACTTGGGAATCAACCTAACAAAAGAGGTGAAAGACTTATACAATGAAAACTACAGAACCCTAAAGAGAGAAATAGAAGAAGATCTTAGAAGATGGAAAAATATACCCTGTTCATGGATAGGCAGAACTAACATCATCAAAATGGCGATATTACCAAAAGTTCTCTATAGGTTTAATGCAATGCCAATCAAAATCCCAACGGCATTTCTTGTAGAAATAGAGAAAGCAATCATGAAATTCATATGGAAAAATAAAAGACCCAGAATAGCAAAAACAATGCTAAGCAGGAAGTGTGAATCAGGCGGTATAGCGATACCAGACTTCAAACTATACTACAGAGCAATAGTAACAAAAACAGCATGGTACTGGTACCAAAACAGGCGGGTGGACCAATGGTACAGAATAGAGGACACAGAAACCAATCCACAAAACTACAACTATCTTATATTTGATAAAGGGGCTAAAAGCATGCAATGGAGGAAGGATAGCATCTTCAACAAATGGTGCTGGGAAAACTGGAAATCCATATGCAACAAAATGAAACTGAATCCCTTTCTCTCGCCATGCACAAAAGTGAATTCAAAATGGATCAAGGAGCTTGATATCAAATCAGAGACACGCCGTCTGATAGAAGAAAAAGTTGGCTACGATCTACATACTGTGGGGTCGGGCTCCAAATTCCTCAATAGGACACCCATAGCACAAAAGTTAATAACTAGAATCAACAAATGGGACTTACTCAAACTAAAAAGTTTTTTCTCAGCAAAAGAAACAATAAGAGAGGTAAATAGGGAGCCTACACCCTGGGAACAAATCTTTACTCCTCACACTTCAGATAGAGCCCTAATATCCAGAGTATACAAAGAACTCAAAAAATTAGACAATAAGAGAACAAACAACCCAATCAACAAATGGGCCAAGGACCTGAACAGACACTTCTCAGAGGAGGACATACAGTCAATCAACAAGTACATGAAAAAATGCTCACCATCTCTAGCTGTCAGAGAAATGCAAATCAAAACCACCCTAAGATACCATCTCACTCCAGTAAGATTGGCAGCCATTATGAAGTCAAACAACAACAAGTGCTGGCGAGGATGTGGGGAAAAGGGTACACTTGTACATTGCTGGTGGGACTGCAAATTGGTGCAGCCAATTTGGAAAGCAGTATGGAGATTTCTTGGAAAGCTGGGAATGGAGCCACCATTTGACCCAGCTATTCCCCTTCTTGGTCTATTCCCTAAAGACCTAAAAAGAGCATGCTACAGGGACACTGCTACATCGATGTTCATAGCAGCACAGTTCACAATAGCAAGACTGTGGAACCAACCTAGATGCCCTTCAATAGACGAATGGATAAAAAAAATGTGGCATTTATACACAATGGAGTATTACTCTGCATTAAAAAATGACAAAATCATAGAATTTACAGGGAAATGGATGGCATTAGAGCAGATTATGCTAAGTGAAGCTAGCCAATCCCTAAAAAACAAATGCCAAATGTCTTCTTTGATATAAGGAGAGTAACTAAGAACAGAGTAGGGACGAAGAGCAGGAGAAGAAGATTAACATTTAACAGGGATGAGAGGTGGGAGGGAAAGGGAGAGAGAAGGGAAATTGCATGGTAATGGAAGGAGACCCTCAGGGTTATACAGTGGAGGGGGTAGAGAGAGAGGAGGGGAGGGGAGGGGAGAGGTGGGGAGGGGGGAGGGTGGAGGATGGGAAAGGCAGCGGAGCACAACAGACACTAGTATGGCAATTTGTAAATCAATGGATGTGTAACTGATGTGATTCTGCAATCTGTGTATGGGGTGAAGGTGGGAGTTCATAACCCACTTGAATCAAAGTGTCAAATATGAATATGTCAAGAAATTTGTAACGATTTTGAACAACCCACAATAAAAAATTCAAAAAAAAAAAAAAAAAGAAATATTCTACATGTGTCTGTTAAATCTAAATTTTTAATTTTATTATTTACTTGTATAGTTTCTTTGTTTAGTTTTTGTTTGAAGGATGTATCCAGTAGTGAGGTTTGTGTTCAAATCTTCCAGTATTATTGTTTTGTATTCTATTTGATTCTTGAAGTTGAGAAGGGTTCATTGGATGTACATAGATACTCTATTGTTTAAGGCATAAATGTTTCCAATTGTTGTGTCTTGTTGATGTATAATTTCCTTAATCAGTATGAAATTTTCTTCTCTTTCCCTTCTGACTAACTTTGGGTTGAGGTCCATTTTATCTGAGACGAGGATAGAAACCCATGCTTGTTGACATGATCCATGTGAGTGATTTTTTTTTTCTTATTTTTACCTTCAACCTGTTGAAGTCTTTGCCTATGAGATGAGTCACTTGGAGTCAGCATATTGTTTGGTCTTTATTTTTATCCAATCTGCCAGTCTATGTCTTTTGACTGATGATTTTAGACCATTTACTTTTAAAACTATTATTGAGATTTGGTTAGTATTTCTGGTCATTTTGGTTTGTTTCTGGTTTTTAATTTGCATTAGTGTCTCCTTTGATTGAATATTCCTTAAGTTTATTCCTCCCTTCTGCTTGTCCCCCCACTTTTCTCTTTTTCTTTTTCTTTTTTTGCATTTTATCTTCATGGAATAATTTGTTGAGAATATTCTATAGTTCAGTCTTCCTAGTTTTGAATTCTTTAAACTTTTGTTTATCATGAAAGGTTTTTATTTAATCTTCAGAACTGAAGCTTAATTTTGTTGGATAAAGAATTTTTGGTTGGCATCCATTTTCTTTCAGAGCTTGATATATATTTTTGCAGGACCTCCTGGCTTTGAAGGACTGGGTTGAGAAATCATCTGAATTCTGAATTGGTTTCCCCCATATGTAATCTAATATTTTACTCTTCCAGCCTTTAAAATTCTATCCTTATTACATATACTGGTAGTTTCATTATAATATGTCTTGGTGTGGGTCTGCTGTAATTTTGTACATTTGGGGTTCTGTAAGCTTCTTGTATTTTCTTTTTCATTTTATTCTTTAGGTTTGAGAAATTTTTTATATTATTTCATTGAAAAGATTGTTCATTTCCTTGATTGTATCTCCATGCCTTCATCTATCTTGATAAATCTTTAATTTGGTCTTTTCATGTTATCTCCTACCTCTTGGAAGTTCTGTTCATGGTTTCTTAATATTTTCTCTGCATGATCAGCTTTATTTTCAAGATTATATATTTTGACTTCATTGCCTGAGTTTCTGTCTTCCAAGTGTTGTTGTCTGTTTGTGATGTTTTCCATTGCATTTTTAATTTGGTTATTGATTCCTTCATTTTGAAGATTTCTGCTTGATTTCTTTTCTGAATCTCTCTTTATGAAAGTTATCTTTTACATTTTGAATTTTATCTCTTATTTTACTCATTACATTATAATTTACTTAATTAATCAGTTTAAGTAAGCTAAACTCCTTCTCTGACATTTCTTCCACTGTGGTGTCATTGGATTTTATTGATGGTACATTTTTTATTTGTTTGGGGAGATTTGTTTCCTTGTTTGTTTAAGCAGTTTGTGTCTACCCATCTAGCAGTATGGATCTGAGGCAGTACAGATTTTACCCTGTAAGTTTATATTGTCCCTGAAGGTTTCCAGTATATTGCCTTTGAGGAGGAAACAAATAATAACAGCAACCAATTGAAACAATATTCAGTCTTAAACCAAATTGCCCCTACAATAATGTCATCAGTTTTGTCACAACAAATAGAAGTTATGTGTTCAGTTATTACCTATAATGAAACCATCATGTTTGCAAAAGAGTTTGTAATTCCAGGTTGTGCACAAAGAGAGAACAGAAGTGATGTGACATGTGGTGTTTATGAGGAAGGAGGAGAGTAGAAGTTAAAAAAAAAATAGGAAGAGTGAAAAAGTTTGGTTGTTAGCAAGAGAAAAGAGGGAAAAAGAATCAAGGGAAACAGATAAGTGAAAGATAATAATACATATTCATATATTTAATAAATTAAAAATTTAAATCAATTTAAAAATGGATAGAAAAATGTATAAATAAGAATGCAAAACAAACCTGAAATATACTATTCTGACATCCCAGTCACCAATAAACTGATGGATTAAAAAAAAAAAAACTTGGTTCAAAATGGCATAAATGTGAGAGAAAAAAGAAAAAGAAAACACAAGAAGAAAAGAAAAAAATAGGTCTCAATGAAAAATTGGATAATTATTTCCATTGAAGTTCAAAAGTTTCTCAGCTTTCCTTCTTAGCAGTTAGGTGGGATTGTCTGGAGACTGATGTTTATTCCTGGAGACAGAACTTCTAGAAGGCGGGTGTAGACATGGGTATGCTCCAATCTCTTTGTTAAATGACAATTGGTTTGAAGATTTAGGTCAATGGACCTTCAGGGACCAGAAATTCTCAGTCCATGGTGGGAAATTGCAACCTAGAAATCTCCTTTGGATTCCACTTCTGTGTTGTAAGAGCCTGTTCTTAGCCCACTACATTGCCTTTGAACTTATGATTCCTGGTCTCATATTTAGTTTTTAAACTCAATCTCTCCCACTCCTGCCCTTTCGAATTCCTGGTCAGGCACTTCTCTCTCAGCAGTCCTGAGGGCTGGGTGCAGGGACCTGCTAGCCAGTCTTGAAGCACATGCTGGACTGGGCAGATCTGGTGGCTATTCAGAGTGTAAGACAATTTGGGGACTGGCCACATGGAGGACTCTTTTGCACCAATTGGATCAGGGCCGGGTGTAATGACCACAAATCTTCGAGCTATTGGCTAGGTGAGGGGCCAGTTAGGGTTTGGAGGACTTGGGACTAGGGAGCTGGAGGACCATCTTGGGTACCAGACTGATGCAGGACCTTGTGGAACTTGCAGTCTGGTGGATGCTAGACTGGAGAGGGAATCAGAGACCAAGCTGGTGCCAGGACAGTGAGTGTCAGCCTGAATGGATCCCCAGGAACCCAGTGGGTGCTGGACTAACTGAGAGAGCAGAGAGCAAAATGCCCTCACACTTCCTTCCAACCTCTGACTCTGACCCACTGTTACCAGTCCTATTGGTCCTCATAAGCCTCAGGGTTCATGGAGCTGGAGAGAACCTGACTCTTTCATAAGCCTCTCTAACCTGTGTACCCCCCGGTGAAACATTCACAGTTTCTAACTTTTCACAGATTTGCCAGGCTCAGACAGGCCCACGGAAACTCAGCTGCAAACTCATGGATATGGGTTTCCAGTTACCCTAGGCTCTGCTATGCTGCAGTCCCAAGATGGCTCCTGGATCACAGACAATTGGTAAATTCTGGTGGAGAGTTGCTTTTTATTTTTTGGTTTGTTTTTTATTTTTTATTTTTTTTTAAATCCTACTAATGAGTCAAACAGTCTCTGGTTCAGAATGCCCCTCCAGATTCAGGAATTTTCACTCTAAACCTCGGGGAAACATGGTATTCCCACTGTTTGAGTTCTGGGTAGCTGAACTAATAGAAATGCTGCCTCATACTAATCCACTATCTTTGAGGCCCCCAGCCTTTATAATTTAAAATGGCCTGCATATAGACATGTTGATAATCATGAATGTGCATTTGAAAACTTATTTGTATTAGTTAGTCAAGTGAACAAAATAAAAGTGAATGAAGTAAAGGTATCTATTACAATTTTCTATTTTAGTTCAATCTTTTTTTTTTTTTAAACTGGGAATTAAACCCAGGATGAGCCACATCCCTGGCCTTTTGTATATTTTACTTAGAGACAGGGTTTCACTAAGTTGCTTAGGGACATGCTAAATTGCTGAGGCTGGGTTTGAACTTGGGATCCTCCTGTCTCAGCCTTAAAATCCACTATGACTACAGTCATGTGCCACTGTTCCTAACTTAGCCCAATATTTATGTCTGTGATTCCATACATTTTTTAAAATTTGTTTTCATATATATTTAATTATTTATTTATTTATAAACCTAAATAAAGGGATTATGAGGCCTTTTGTCCTAATGGTTACATGGAAACCAAAACAATAACATTTATTTTTAAGGAATAAATCATATATAATAACAACAAATGGCAAAGAACCTAAGTTCTGTATATCTCAATTCAGTTAATCCTGGTCTCCTCCATTGCTAAACTTTCTTGGTAAGACAAGAAGGTGAAGAAATAGTGAATGGACCCCTCTACAGAGATCATTTATAATCTTTGTGTTTTCAGTGTTACCGGAAATGTAAAGCAATCTATTGTGAAGATAAATCCCTGAGATTAATTTCTTTTTCTAAAGGTATGCCTCATTCATAATAGTGCATAACAAGAACATTAAATTGCTGAGGTGGGACTCCAACTTGCAATTCTCTGCCTCAGGCTCCTGGCTAAGTCACATGTTAAGAAGACCAACCTGGGTGCTGTGATACATGCCTGTGGTTCTAGCAACTTGGGAGGCTGAAAAAGAAGAATTGAGAGCTCCAGGCCAATGTGGGTAACATAGTGAAATCCTTTGAAAATATCGCCTCAAACATCTGTCATTTCTCTGTAGGAAAAATATTCAAAATATTTTCTTTCAGCACTTTGAAATCTACAGTACATAATTATCTGCAGGCATCTTACTATGCAACAGCACAACAGAATTTCTTACATACGTGATTACACATTCATTGTGCATTTTATATGTATGCACATATGTATGTGTGTATATATCACTTTCCTTCTTCATTTTAAAAAGAACTTAAGAAAATCTTAGGCACACACACACACACACACACATGCACACCCAACAAAGAAGAAAGGGACAAAGAAGAACAGGAATATAAGATGAACTGTGATAAAACAGAAAAATCAAAAGAAAGTTGTATGGAATTTAATATATCGTTATGTCAGAGAGTCATGTAAATTATTAATGGTACTTACCCTTGAATCCTATATTTCTCTGCAAGAAAATTGGAAAAGATCAGTAATTATAGAATCCATGCTGTCTATAAAAATAATTGATCAAAAGAAGCAAAATTATTTCTCTTATTAATATCTGAAATATTCTTCTCCCTTATATTTTATGGGATGTTATATAAATGGCATAAGTCAGAACAAAAGAGCTATTTGCCACAACAACCTTCAATATTATTTGTTCCCTTGTTAATATAGCAAAACTGGTTGGTTTAGAGCCAAACCAACACATTAGCTAAACAGAATATTCTGAGCACATCCTTACCATGGCCTTGTGAAAGGCAAGGCTAGATTTCAAACTACCCACTGAGAAAGACGGGGTGGATCCCATTTCAGATAATCCTTTTACAATTATGTGTTTCCTGACATGATTTTGATAGGCAGTAACTGGATATTCATATCAAATACTAGGTATTATTATATATTCCAGTTTACCAATTAAGAATAGCACCATTTTTTAACAATTTATTAAACTAGAGAGTTGTCTTGACATTTTCTTATGAAAAATGAAGAAATTTTCCAGAATATACATCTTTTTTTTTTAAATTTTTTATTGTGGGTTGTTCAAAACATTACAAATTTCTTGACATATCATATTCCACACTTTGATTCAAGTGGGTTATGAACTCCCACCTTCACCCCATACACAGATTGCAGAATATACATCTTAAAAAGGTCTTAAAAAGTGAAAGGAATTTGAACCAGAGGCAGTGACGCCTAAATATAATTACAAAAGCCAGTTATCTATCAACACATACGTTAAGCATAATGTAAGTATGACTAAAATAGAGGATTAAATTATTGAACCAAATGAACAATAAGTTATACATTAATTACTTATTTTGTTCCTCACACACATAAAATTTCAACAGACTGGAAACATAGAGTGTCAAAGCCCAGGTCTCAATTATAGTACAGGACTATGCAGAAGAGAAGACATTTCTAGGGAAGAAAGACAAGCCCTAAGAAGCATTCTTTTCAGGGGTAGGTATTATGATTCGGTGCTTTTTGAAAACCATTGCATGTACACAGGTCAAGATTGAAAATATCTCAAAGATCTGAAATAATGAAATAGGTAAGTTTATGGACAGCAAAATAAAAGTTCTTACTTCAATTTAACAATTAGCCCTCAATATTTGCTCTTAAAACATATATTTTCTGTGTTGAATGATTCAGTGCTACAATACTTGAAGACATTGGAACACAGGTGTTGCTTGTTGGGAATCTATTTTGATATCTGGTTGATATTTTGACAATAGACTGCTAAATCATAATATATGATTGATAGAATTGATTGGCAATATAGAGCTCTGCTTACAAGATACTGCTTATAATTTTTCCATTGGACAGGACTGCAACTCAACTGGACTAGATGATATTGCATTCATCCTTTGGCTATGTCTTAATAATGCAAGGTAAAGGAGACCTTGGAACTGGAAGCCACAGAAATAAGTAACCTGCATGCTCAGGGTATAAACAAAGAAGTATCTTGATAGATGCAAATATACTTAGGTCATGTCTTCATAATAGTAGATAAAGTACATGAGATAAATTTGACTTTATACATGAGAATTATCAGAGACTTTTTTTCTTATTCTCAGCAAATGTATTTTTTTATAAGAATGCCTTCAATTATTATTGATTCTAATTTTCCTTCCTTTCTTCCTTCTTTCCTTCTGCTCTTTTTTCTTTTTCTAAAGTAGACAGCTTCTAATATAGCCTCCCATGTTTTCTATCTCCTGGTATCCATGGATTTATTTAATCCACTGCCATTGGCTGTGACTTGCTTCCAAAGAAGAAATACAAATGGCCAAAAAATATGTGAAAAAATGTTCAACATTCCTATCAATCAGAGAAATGCAAGCAAAAACAACACTGAGATTTTATCTCCAGTTAGAAGAACAATCATGAAGAATACAAATAACAATATTGTTGGTGAGGATGTGGAAGGAAAGGTACATTCATGCATTGCTTGTGGGGTTGCAAATTAGTACATGCACTTTGGAAAGTAGTATGGAGATTCTGCAAAAGATGGGGAATTAAACTACTATATGATCCAGCTATCCCAACCCTTAGTATTTATGCAAAAGAACTAATGAGCAAACTATAGTGATACAAGCATACCAATGTTTATAGCAATGCAATTCAGAATGGAATGAAATTATGTCATTTGGTGGTGAATGGATGTACCTGGATAACATCATGCTAAGTGAAATAAGCCAGACTCAGAAATTCAAAGATTTAACACTTTTTCTCATATGTCAAAGTTAGAGAGAAATATGGAATAAAACAAACAAGGGGATCTCTCAAAAATACAAGTGAGAACAGGGGAGTAGAGGAATTGCATCAAAGGGGAGAGGGATGTTAAAGGGAAGAAACTGTGAAGTGAAATTGACCAAATTATGCTATGTATAACCATAATACACCAATTTTTAAAAATACAAAGAAGACACTCCATTTTTATGTGTAACCATAATACACCAATTAAAAAAAACACAAAGAAGACCAATAAAGTAGGGAAAGAGAATCAAGAGGAGGGTGAAAGTAAGGTAAAGGGAAAACACTGGGGATTGAAATGTATAAATTATATTATATATATATTTGAATATGTCAAAATGAACCCACTATTATGTATGATTATAACATACTAGTAAAAATGTAAAAATAAAGAGCAGAGCATAGTAAAGGTGATGGAATCTCACTTCTCTAAATAGGTCACATGTGACTATAACTCCTTCCTGGTAGGAGAATCAGTCTTTTCCATCTGAGGAGGCAAGTCTCCCTGTTGGTGATGCCCATCTTCCAGGGACTAAGAATAATCTCCTGCCAATAGCCAGCTAGGAACAGAGGCCTTCAGACAACAGTCTTAAAATAAGTAAATTCTGCTAATAACCATATTTTCTTGGAAGTATATATTTCCATAGCTTAGTCTTCAGATGCAGTCTTAGCTGGTATGGTGATTGCAGCACTGTGAGAGACATTGAGTGACATAACTCAGATAAACTTCCTAAGCCATGTAAAATGACAGCTATTCAGTGTATATGTGAGTTTGTTAGGGTCGCTAAGTCTGTGGAAATTTATTGAGCAGCATTAAAAACCTAATAAAAGATAAAAAAATGTTTTCTGTAAAATTTCATATTTCAGTAATGATATAATTAAAAATTAGTGTGTTACCAGCATGTTTCTCTTTTATGTTCAGATAAAAGAAGTAGTTGATAGGAAAAACTAGATTTAAAAAAATTTAACAGATAATTTGAAGCGATATGTAGTCATAATATGCTTCATAGACATGCATTTGGTTTTTGATCTAATAAATTATAAACTCATTCTATTCTGTCTACTGATTTATCCCTGACACAAGGCCAAGTACCTTACATCAGACTCTAGTAGTTGCTAATTGTAGATAGCTACTGAAATAAAATAAAATAAAATATTCAAATGGTTTGCCTTTATTTAGGCAAGTCTTCAGCTAGTTTTTGAAAAACTTTTGCTGAAATATGACATACGCACAGACAATATATAAGTAATTAATGTATGGTTCAGAAGATTTATACAAAGTGAACATACTATATAACAAGCAACCTGATTAAAGAAATAGAACATTATCAAAAGTACAGAATATTCCCCCCAAAATAAAAAATTAACAAGTATCTCGACTTTACATACTATGAAAATATTTTTTTCCGATTTTGAACTTTATATAAAAAGAATTTTACAGCAAGGATTTTTTTTTTTTTTTTTGGTGGTCAGGGGATTGAACCCATGAACTCGTGCATTCAAGGCAAGCACTTTACAAGCTGAGCTAAATCCCCAGCCCCAGCAAGGATTCTTTTGAGAATGAAGTTTTTTCTTTGATTAATATTATGTGAGTGATATTATAAATTGTTGTGCTTTTAAACAATTTTTTTTCTCATTTCAGAATAGTTTTAATTTTATGACTACATCAATACATTTAATCATTCTACTGCTATTGGGCTTTTGGATTATTTCCAGCTCTTTTAGCAATTATTATTGTCCTTATGTTTTGATAAACATATGTGTTTATGTTGGCTAGGTATGTAGGAATGGACTGCAAGGTCAAGAGTTAGGTGAATATTCAGCTGTAAGAGATAGTGTCAAATAACACTGCAAAAGGGTTTGTGTAGTATAAGTAGTACTACATATGTAGCACAAGTCACAGTTTTTCTTCTTCTTTACCTATTCTTGGTATTGCATGATATTTCAATTTAAATCTTTCTGATGAGTATATATTATTAACACCTTGAGGTTTTATTCAGAAGTTTTTTTAAAGACAAATGAATTTGATCACTTATGATTATGCAAGTATCAGATATTCTCTTGTTTATAGCTTATTCATTTATCAGAGAAGTATTTTGTCCTTATTTCCTCTTATTTTAGTGTCTGAGTCTCCTATCCCTTAATAGTTTTTGTTTTGTTTTGTTATAAACAATATCTTATAGTCAAATTTAGTAGGTTTTGATTAACAATAACTTAAGTTTACAGTTTAATTTGGGCAAAATTGACATTTTCAAAATATAGAGTCTTGGGCTGGGGATGTGGCTCAAGCGGTAGCATGCTCACCTGGCATGTGAGGGGTGCTGGGTTCGATCCTCAGCACCACATAAAATTAAATAAAGATGTTGTGTCCACTGAAAGCTAAAAAATAAATATTAAAAAAATCCTCTCTCTCAAAAAAAATACAGAGTCTTCCAGTATAAATGTTATCTTACATTATTTTTCAAATACTTTTTCAACCCATGTTATATTGTGTTTATTGTACAGGTCATATATATTTTTATTTTATGATAATGCCCTGTAATGGCAATTTTAAACCTAGACAAAGGAAATCAGCAACTAGAAGAGAAATAGAATTTCATTCCTTTAGTTTCCATTTCTGTTCTGGATTGCTGATTTCCTTTGGCTTGAAAGTAAACAGGCAAGTTACACACACATGCACACATGGGAATATACACTGACTCAATAATTACAGCATGAAACTGTCTATTAGAGATTTGATGCTTCTCTGATACACAGTAGTCTGGAGGCAGACAGTCTATGTTTGGTCTGTGTGTCTCAGGGTTTCACCAGGGACCTAGCTGCTCCTTTATCTTTCATCTCTGGCACCCTTGAGGGTACTTTGCAGCCAACCGATTCACCTCTAGCTCTGCTTTTGCTTTTAAAGTACTTTACTTGAAAGCATATCCCACAATCTCCGTCTACATCAGTGTTTACTGGTTGTAATTCCATTGTAGAACTGTGAATGGGAGGTTAGAAAATGCAACTTTCAAAGAAGAAAAGTAAAATTCATACTATTACTTGTAGCTAGTCAACCAATTGTCTCTGCTGTGCCATTACCTAGCATTTCTTCTTCTGTGAAACCTTCTTTGGTAGACAGGAAGATGAGCTTCCCAAATTCCACTTTACGGAGAGACTTGATGCCCATCTGTTGAGCTCTTCCAAGGTGTGTCTAGCCTTTTAGCCAAATCATCTAAGGTCACACCTCTTCCTGGATAGGGCATACCCTGTGTCTTATAGATGTACAACCCCTTTATTTCAAAATCATATATGTACCATGAAGATACATGAAGTGTAATACAAATGCTATAGTATGTAGTATGCACATTATACATTGTTATGTGAAAAATGAGTTTCAACCTTTCACCTCAGAACTGGCATGATAAGGTTAAAAATTAGATCTCTGAATTTTGGTCCCTCTTTTATAATACTAAGGGATATTTGGATCAGAATAGCTTATCCTGCCTTGTCCAAGCAAATATTTCAATTGGATTTGAATGACATATCAATGGAAAATAAAAAGGTAAAATTCTTTCCATAATACATTTTAAAGCCTATCAGCTGCCATTGAAAGGTCAAAGTGGCTCCATGGTCCTAGAAGAAAGTGAATCGTAGTGAAAAAAAAATGGAAGATATGAATGAGCCCAACAGCATGAATTTTAACCTCAATACCACTGTTTCCTTTAAAAAATATTTTAGGGATGCCTAACAAAATTAAAATATGTCAATCAAGAGCATAAATTCCTGATTCCAAAATTCACCTCAGGTGTTGCTCCCTACCAATCTTGCTATCACTTTCCCAGAAAGTCACCATGTCACAGGCTCTTTGTGCTAATACTCCCTTCCTATCTTTCTCTGTTCTCAGCTGTTGGATCTGCACTGTAGAGTGTGTGCTTGTCCAAAATCCTCCCCTCCGTCCCTGCTGTGTCCCTCTTGGGCATTTCTCCCTGTAAAGCCCTTGCATAAAGAATTCTGTCTTGGCCTAAACTTCTTGAAAAACCTGAGCCAATGCAACCAGTCAGTGCATTTTTCTTAATATTTTAAAAATTTATAATGCATATATTTAAATACAAAATTATTTAAATTATTCATTTACATTTTTGAGTATTTACTTATGAATATTTTTCAAATTTCATTAATGAAGTCTGTTTCTTTTTAATATAAAAATAGGCACTATAAAAATAACAGAATGATTACATATGCTAATAGAACAAATGCACCAATGCTGGTAATAGTAGAAGAAAAGACAGTAGTTATTTTTTCTGTTACATTAAATAGTGACTTGGTAACACAAAATTGTTAAAAATTCCCGAGCAACTGCAAGGTTCAAAGAGTATATTTAAAAGGAAAGCAACAGACCGAGTCATACTTGTCCTCAAGCATGTGTCCTGGTTTGTCATTTTTCATTATATGATAATTTATGACATTTTCATGGATTCACTCTACCCTTACTATTGATGACAATTAATATATATCCAATATCAATCCCAGTTCAAAATGAAAATATATGCTTATATCTGCCATTTCAAATAATTGCTCTTTTAAGATGGCGAGAACATATTAATAACTAGAAGCTATTTTATCACAATTAATAAATGTATGAAATTTTACTCTCAGTAATTTTCTATTTGAATTAACACTTTCTTCTCATTTGTGTTTCAAATGTCTTTTAAATTTTAAGGCAACTTCTTCAAATATTTTATTGAAAGGAATATTAAGTCCAGTGTTTGATTAGTGATATCTGGCACAGGGAATATGTCTCATATTTCATAGGCATGACAGAATTTCTAAATTCAAAAAAAATTAAATACACACATATATATTCAAATACTTGAGCTGTATTTAGTATGAATCTTTTATGCTTTTTAACAGGTTTTATAAGAAATTAAACTTTCATGTTGCTTTGGCATATATTTTTAATGTAAGTTGGGCTTTCACAGACCTGATTCAGGCTTTAGTCATCCTTGACACAATTTCCAGTTCTTCACCTCCCATTTTCTTGATGAGATTCATCCAGATTTCTGCAGTATACAACCATCCAAGTGACCAGCTACCTGTGAGACAGTCAGATGGTCATTTAAATGGCCTCAGACATTCCTATAACCTACATGGATTTTGAAGATATACCCAAATGACCACCTCTCAGTCTCTGCATGACTCCAGGGAACTTTTAACCTTTCTAAACTGACCAATTAGAACTGGATCCCAGTAAAACTTTGGGGTCTCTCTCTCTCTGTCTCCCTTATGCTCTGACCCGATGGTTAAGTGTACAGATACCCGAAGGCTCTCCCGTTCTCCTTAACCCTCTGAGATGTGCTGCCCTCTTATCTCTGGGAACTGTAAGTCACAAAATCTTCTTCTGTTATTTTTTTTGTGTTTTACTGTGCTACCTGCTCTGAGTCTCACTTGACAGACACACCTGAATCTAACTTCTTTGCCAATAAGAACTCTGCTTTATAGTGGTTATCCTAGTAGGAATAAAATGGACATGGGTCAAAAGACATTCACAGAGCATCTGCCTATAAGAATGAGTTTCCTGGGAAAGGGCCACTTGGTCATGGGTCAGAAACTCAGGCATTTGGCTATTCACCAGGATAAAGAAGAATCTCCTGAGAGGAATACTGTAAGCATCCATGATCTGCTGTATGGACTGCTGCTGGACCTTCCCAGGGGATCACTAGAGTTTACAGCCAGATTTTAAAGAGAGACCTCAACACGAATGAGAAGAAAAACAAAACAGCAATCTTATATGACATCATGAGTATGAGTTCAAACATCTGTTCTGTTTATCTCAGACTATGCAAATTAAAGTGCATCAGGTAAGTTTATATGTTGGAATTTCCATAATTCCACTTGTTTTTTTCACAAAAGTACCTAAGGTTTAAATAACAGTTTACTATTGTAAGATTTTACTTCAGGGTGGATAATTATACTCTACCATAGAACTAAAGTAATGTTTTCACATTTGTTCTATGTGAACTACTTTTCAATGGTTAGTGTTTTCTTTGACTGTGACACATAGAAAACATAGTCAAGAAATACAATAACATCTTCTGATTTCTGTAGAAGACACAATTAAAGTTAAATCAACATTGCCCAAAAAGAACAATCAAGGTTTTATTGTGATCTTGTATTTTTCTGTTAAAAAATGTCTAAGAGAACTCTGTGAAGCATAGTCATTATTGTTCACAAAATAACACTTGAAAGCAGTCTGTCTTAAAAAGTTCACTGTTTTCTGTAATATTTGGCCTCCAAGATAAATTCTAATTAAATAGAAAAAAAATGATAAAGATATGACCCTAAGACACTCCAGGCAGCCACAGGGCTGTCTAATCATTTCTTTTTTTCTCATAAATTTACAAATTTCAGCTAAACAAATGTGATAGCTTTTAATGAGCTATTAATGGTTGGGCTACATTATATGCATAAACATTATTGATTATGAGCCCTCAAGATTCTTTCTAGAATGCATAACCTAAAGTAACATTTCTCTCAATATTTAAGTATTCAAAAACTCTTCTAATTTGAAACCATAGCTATTTTAAAGGAAGTAGAATTTCCTTTTAGGGTGACCTTTCACACACACACACACACACAAACTTAGGCTGATTTTTACATTATGTCTGATTGATTTTGCAGATTACAAGAACACAAAAGTGTTAGTTTCATGTATATAGGAATTATGAAAATGCTGAAGAATTTAATGCAAATTAAATAATGGGCTCCTAAGAAATCTAAATAAGGTGTCCTACTTTTGAGTTTATGTTTATAAAGTATTATCAATAGGAGGGGTAAGATCTTTCCTATTGTCCTAAATACTACAACAAAGTTCTTATACTTCTTAGAATATTTTTTAAATAACAAATTTGAAGAAAAACAAACTTCGAAATATATAAATAAAGAACAAATATAGTCAGATATTTTAATTTGTGGATTTTTGTTTCTTTTATGCCTCTTGAAAATTGGTATCAATTTGAGGAACTTAAACCCTAACTCTGAGAATCGATATGTATTAGCTCATAGACTTCATCGTCACAGAGACGTATTGTTGATTCCCATCAAGTCCTCTCTGAGATTTGGGCAAGTCATGGATTTTGCCAAGTCAATCTCAGTTTTTGCATCTTTCCCACATTATAACAAACATATCAGAGGATTAAATAAAGCAATTTATATAAATACTTAACATTTTATCTAATATATAGTAAGTTCTCATTAAAAATAAATAGAAGCATTGTCTTTATTAAAAGAGAAGCCATTTAAATTTGCTTTAATTGATATCTACACTAGGAAACATATTTTAGCAGCAAACACTACTTTTTGTAGCTATCACATATCATTAACTTAAAGTGCACTGAATTGTGACATGGAATAAAATCCTTTTCCACTCTACCTCCTGAGCTAATAGCTTGTCTTAATCAGAGCTGAGAAATCTCCCTCCTTTCATAATTGAAAGAAATTCTCCTCTTCTTGCACAGATCCTTTGGGAATTCCCTTATATGGATGGAGGCTCTGGAACTGCTGTATTCTCATCTTTCACTAGTCTTTCAGTGCTGTGCACTGTCAGAAGTTGTGATATAGGAATACCAAAGGTTTGTTCATCAATAGGAGAGTGACCACAGAAGAAAAAACACAAAGACGTGAAGATATGAGAGTGTGAGGCAAAGATTAGAATGTGGGCTACAGGACCTGAACAGGTTTAAATCTGGTCTTTTCCACCAAATAATCTGTGTGTTCTTAGCAAATTTTTGAGCCTTTTCTGTATAGTTTTTCCACTTACTATAATCTATTATTTCAATTTGGATAATAATAATAATAATTATCATATCAGGCTCTAAATATTAAATAAGATAACAATCCAAAGTACTTAATAAGTTTTTTTAACCTATGGTACAATATGAATATTAGTGGGAGGAGGAGGAGGAGGAAGAAAGAGAAGAAATCAGCATTTTATTCACTGAGAAAAATGAAAAGAAATAAAATTTTTTAAAAAGGATGAAAATTCAGCAACTAAAAAAAACTGCTAAGCAGAATTAATGACTGTTAGTGAGAATGTGGAGAACTGGAACCCTGAGGCATTGCTCATGGGAATATAAAATGGTGCAGGCACACTGGAAAACAATTTGCAACTTCCTCCAAAAGTTAAATGTGAAGAAACACGTGGCCCAGCAATTTTACAATGATAAAACACCCACAAAAGTTGAAAAAATTATGTTTGTACAAAAACATGAATACAGGTAGCAGCATTGTTCATAATAGGTAAAATGGAAATGACCCTGAATACCCATGGACTAACAAATGAATAAACAATACCTAATCTATCCATAAAATGGAATATTATTTAAACACAAAAGTAATTGAAGAACAAATATACATGCTGTAGCATGGAGGAACTATATAAACATCATACTAAGTAAAAGAAGCCAAACATGACAGGTAGCTTATTTTATGATTTCCTTTCTATGAAATATCCAGAATAAGCACATCTATAGGAAGAAAATGTAGATTAATGCTTCCCAGGGCTTGGATGGGAATCTGCTATTGGGCATATGTTTTAGTCAGCCTTTTTGCTGCTATTAATAAAAGGATCAAACCAGAACAATTATAGAGGAGGAAGAGTTTGAGGGCTCACAGTTTCAGAAGTCTAAATCCATAGATAGCAGGCTCCCTTCCTTGGGACTTGAGGTGGAGTCAGAACATTATAGTACAGGGAAGCAAGGCAGGACCCTGCTCCCATGGCGATCAGGTCTCCAGTTGCCAGATACAAATATATACCCCAAGCCACTCCCCAATTCCCATCTCCTCCAGTCACACCTTACCATTTCAGTTCCCACTCAGTTAATCCCTATCAGGGGATTAATTCACTGATTAAGTTAAGGTTAACAATGCAATGTTTTCTTCTAAAATCATTTCTTGCATTGTCTCACACATGAGCTTTTGGGGAAAACCTCACATTCAAACCATAACAGCATACGAGTGTTTGGGAGGGGTGGGATTCTTCCAGAAGTTGGTAGTGGGGCTGATAATACAACTTTATTAATTTAAAAGTAACCAACAAATTTTAGACTTCAAAAGTTTAGATCCTGTGTTATATTAATAATATCTAAGTAAAATGAAAACTAATACCAGGAAAACTAAGTGTAAAAAGGCACACTGTAGCAAAGAAGTAATGAATTCTAATTAGAGCATGTAGATTCCAAAACAAACAGTTCATTTTATTTCTGTAGGGAATATGATAGAAAAGTAGTATTTTTATCCCTGGAGTACACTATGTCTGTTAAGTAGTAGAACATTTCTAATCAGAATGGGCATCGAAAGAAGAAAAAGTAAATAAACTAAAAATAAAGGACTAAAACAAAATCAATACATTCAAATACACTTATTCTTTATTTAACTTATGGTTGCTACAATATTTTTATCAAAATACCATATAAACATGAACTTTGCTGAGAGCCACAGCTGAGTCGGAATGGCCCCTGGCATTTTGCCAATAGTATTGGTTGACAGGCAAGGCATTACTATCCGCCTCGGCCACTACTTTGGAGTTCTCAGGCTACTTTGGAGTTCTCCTGGGGATTCCCGGGATTCCCGGAGAGTTTCCCATTGGTTGGGGAAGTGCAGGAGGAGGGATTTCCGGAGGAGATATTTCTGGTGGCTGGTTCCTGGACTAGCTGCATGGGGTTTAAGATAGTTCTCAGGGAGCGTGTGTGGAATGTGCTGGTGGAGTTCAGAAATAAAGTTTGTTCCTGCTTCAGTGGCTCGTGATTTGTGCCCAGCCAGACTGTGGCAGAACTTTCCACCAACATAATGCATTTAGAATTAAATCTACATTTATGTTTAAATTCTAAAATCTATATCCACAAGTGACTTTAAAATATTCATAAAATGTAATAGTAGCCACTCTCTAATTATACCTCTGTTTTAAGAGTTCTACTGTAGCTTATTTGAATAAATAACTTGATCTAGCAGTAAACAATTGTAACCTGGTTCTCCCACTTTCATGTATAGCAACTTTCAATGTTTCTTTTCTTAAATATCAAAGGTTGCCCAAGCATATTTTATATCTTATTTTGTCCTTTACCTTCTCTCATTCCAGTGCCTGGACTTGTAAATATTTTTATGATATCCATGTAGCATAAAATATTGGTGTATCAAAAAGAATGAGACCATAATTTGTGAAACAACTAAGAGCTATAATTATAAGAGAGATGTCAAGAGCATCTCGAACAACAACAACAACAAAAGATTCATAATGTTTGAACATAAATGAAAGAGCTAAAACTTCCTTCATCTATGTGGCATTTTAGCCTTTTGCAAACACTAAATGTAATCCTGTCAGTAATGATTTTAACAACATAATCACTGAGAATACTGGGTGTGGAATTTGCTTATCTGAGACTCTTGTGTGTTGCTTTGTGCTGACTCAAATATCAAGCTAGGAAGCCCTAGGACAGAGTAATATCCAAAACCCCTTCTAATCAGATATCTGCACTGATTGATCAATGCTGATCCATCACCAACCAAAATTTGACCTTTGTTGAGAATATGATGTTTCCAGGTTACCTTAGAAATTTCTATTATAATTGAATGTTAGTAAATTGAAGGAAAAGTGTGTGCATGTATGTCTGAGTGAATGTTAGAAATAAAGTGTTCCCTAGTGTTTCTTCACTGCTTCCTGAATTATTTATGAGGTATTTGCCTATTATTTTCTGCATTAGTTCTTACTGTATCACCTTAGATATATCAAATGACTTTGATAACCATAGTCAAAAATTTAAATCTGGACATAAATGAATAGTGAGCCAATCCATATTATCTGGCTAGCTTTTTTATATGAAATTTAAGTATAATAAAACAAACAAAATATACTTAAAGTTTATTTAAAATTTAACATTGAGATTATCCTGCCATTAGCAAATGAATAAAATGTTTTCCTTCGGAAATTAATATTTAAAGAGGATCCAGCAATCATTAACTCACTGAAGAGACTGAAAACTTAGGTGTTTAGGAAACTTTTCTGAATAGAATAAATTCGATAGCTCTTGCCACCAGATGAATAATGCAGAAGTATACATAACTTCATATTTAATCTCAAAGATTTTGTGCCTCCAGGTTTTTTGTCTCCTACAGTTATTTTTTTCAAATACAGACACCAAAAATTTATCTAGACTTTGAAATCAAGTATCATTGATTTTCTTTACTATGAATGAAGTTTGTATTTATTTCGTCTTTGCATGTTTGAATTACTTCATACAACTACATAATAGAGGTTATTTTCTTATCTCATTCTTGATATCATCTCTCTTTTGACTTTTAATGTGAGTAAACTAAATTTTAATGCAAAAGCAATATTAAGGTAATATTCTCCATAACAATTTTAGGTACACACAGTGGCACCAGATAATGGGAATTAGACAATGAAGAAACCCACTCTTTGGGCTATTTAAACATCAAAGTATCTTTTACATGACTTTGCTTCAATATACTCAATTTCTATTACTTTTATTTCATATGCTAATAAGTCTAACGTACTAGTCTGAATGCTAGACTATAAGTATCTCTGACTCTTTCTCTGCAAAGCTTTTATGGGTCTTGTTTTCAATATTAATATAAATAGCTGACCAAATATCTTGTATAATTAATCTTTTCAACTAGCCTTTTATGCCATTTTTGAAAAAAGATAATTGTTTGAAAGGGGACAGAACTTTTATTTCTCTTTTTAGGGAAGGAAATATGTTTTGGGGACATTCAATACTGAAATATTAAAGATGTTAGATATCATTCTAATAGCACACACTTTCAAAAAGAGTGGCTCCAAAGATTCCCCAAAACCATGAATAGGAAACAATTATTTTATGCACTGGTACCTAACAAAGAAAATGTGGATAAATTCTAGGACTCTGACATTCTGCCTATGAATGGATATGTTTTAATATTAATCTATTCTTTACAGTGCAGAGACTGATATTTTTAAATGACCATTCAGAGGTTATTTTAGAATATTAAACAAGCACATTTTGGAAATCTCTCTGATACAATCTCCTACCCTTTCTGATTTCTCATGCACTTATTTTCATAAAATCATTTTTTGAGCACTAAGTTTCCCAATCTTCGGTCTTCTCTTAATTTTTTAGTCCTCTTTTTTTATTCACTTCTCCATTTGACTTACATTTCTTGGTTCACTGTTTTAACACCATAAACCTTCCTTATGAGCCTTGGTCGTCTTCTGTCTGTGATGCATCTCTCTGGCAAGGCACCCACCCTTCTCCCAGGTCAACACAATATGCTTCCAGATTACTCAACAACCACATAAGGGCATGACCAGATTTCAATTCTCTTAAAATGTTTCTTCCAAAACACACCGTGGCCCTCAATTTATGCTTGTTTACACATTTTTAAATAAATTTCAGTGGGCATATGGAAGTTTATAACTTAATGTTATGGGACACATATAAATATTTTAAAAGATTACTTTAGTGAAGCTAATTGAGACATCATCTTAAATGATTACCAATTTTTTTGTTCTTGTGTCAAAAAAATCTAAAATTAATATTAATTAATTAAGAATTATTAGTTAACATTTACATACCATAACTAGTGTTATAATTTTATTATTTATAGTCCTCATGTTGTCCATTTGGTATGTACACTTGTTCCCCTATGTATTTGTTACTGTGTGTCCTCTTAACCTACATTTTTATATGCACATCTCATTTGAAAAACTTAAAATGAACTGAATATTTTAAAAGAAGTAGAATTTTGTTCTTATTTTATGTTTGTATTAGTGCATTATATATTATAATGGGGTTCATTTTGACATAATCATACATGCATGGAATATGATTTATTCTACCTCAGTCCCGGGTATTTCTCTTGTCCTTTCTCTGATCCTCTTTCTCTATTCTGTCTTCCTTATATTATCTTATATATATTTTTTAAAATTAGTGCTTTATAGATATACATAAAGATGAAATTCACTGTGATGTATTCATACATGTACATAGCGTAGTTTGGTCAATCTCTTTCCACTGTTTTCCTTTCTTCCTGTCCTTCTTTCTTCTCCATCAATTCCCTTCCTCTGCTCCAATGATCTTCCTTCTCTTTTCCTGGGATCCATATTGCACCATGTTTTCCCCTTATTTTAGTCTAGCTTCTGCATATGAGAAAACATTTGACCCTAGATTTTTTGAGTCTGGCTTATTTCACTTAGCACATTGTTCCCCAGTTCCATCCATTTACCAGCAGACGTCATAATTTCATTTTTCTTTATGGCTGAGTAAAACTCCATTGTGTATATGTGTTTATATATATATATAACATTTTCTTTATCCATTAATTTTTAATAGATACCCAGACTGGTTCTATAGCTTGGCTATTGTAAATTGGGCTTCTAGAAACACTGATGTCAGTGCAACATTATATTACTCTGATTTTAGTTCTTTTGGATAAATGTGCAGGAGTTGGAATAGCTGAATCATGGTGGTTCCATTCCCAGGTTTTTGAGGACTCTCCATACAGCTTTCTGGCATGATTGTACTAATTTGCAGTCCAATCTACAACATATGAGCATACCTTTTCCCCTACATTCTTGCCAATATTTATTATCATTAGTATTCTTGGTAATTGCCGTTCTTGACTAAAAAGAGGTAAATCTCAATTTATGATTTGCCTTTCCCTGATAGCTAGGAATGTTAAATATATTTTCATATATTTGTTGGCCATTTGTATTTTTTCTTTTGAAAAGGATCTGTTTAGTTTTTTGCCCATTTATTAATTGGGCTATTTGGGTTTTCGTTTTTTGGTTTTACTGTTAAGATTTTTGAGTTCTTTATATTTTCTGGATAGCCTTATGGAGGAGCATCTAGTAAAGATCTACTTCTATTCTATAGGTTCTCTTTTTGTTATGGTTTAAATATGAGGCACCCCCCCCTCCAAAGTTCACGTGTGAGACACTGCAAGAATGTTCAGATAAGAAATTATTGGGTTATGAGAACATTAACCCAATTAGTGAATTAATCACCTGATGAGATTAATTGAGTGGTAACTGAAGGCAGGTGGGATGTGGCTGGAGGAGGTGAAACATTGTGGGTGTGGCTTTGGTGTATATATCTGTATCTGACAAGTGGAGATATCTTTCTCTTTCCTTCTCTCTCTCTCTCTCTCTCTCTCTCTCTCTCTCTCTCCTTTCTGATCATCATGTAAGCTGCTTCCCTCTACCACACTCTCTCAGCATGATGTCCTGCCTTACCTGGAGCCCCAAGGAATGTAGCCTGCTGTCCTTGGATTGGAACCTCTGAAGCTGTGAACCCTCAAATAAATTTTTTCTCCTCTAAAATAGTTCTGGTTGAGTCTTTTAGTTGTAGCAGTAAGAAAGCAAACTAAACCACTCTTCATGATCTTGTTTACTTTTCTGTGAAGTTTTTGTTTGTTTGTTTCTTTATTACTACTCAAGTTTTATCGGTTGCCAAATGTCCTTTTTTCTCTTAGTCTCTCTCCATCTATCTTCTTCTCTCTGGGTGTATGCTAAAAAAAAATGAAGTAGTTGAATACAACATAACAATTACTCCTTAACTACAGATAATTTTAAAATTGAGAACATTGACCTACATGACCAAATAAATTTATATTTAATTATTATTTTTAATTTTGAAGAATAAAAAGAAGTTTCTATTTTAAAAACCATAATTTTCTCACATAAGTAAAAAAAAAGACAAATTAAACTATGAGTAAAATGGCAACTTTTGAGAAGGTTATGTGATATTAAATGAACCGTAATGTCTGATTTAAATCCTTCCCCCACCATTTGCATGCTTATATATTGCACTGAATTTTGTAATAAAGATGGGGTTTTAAATAGATTACTTGTATTACATTATTTTATTATGTATTACTACTTATTTTTCTGCTATGTGCATTTAATTTTATTACCTGTTTAGAACTATAAGATTCAATGAATTTAATTGTTTTCAATATTCATTACCATACTCTAACATTCTTTATATTTTATAGAAACATTTTCTTCTCTCAGTTTCAAATCCCAGTAAACTATAAACTCTTTGGGAACACAGATTTTTGTGCATCTTATTGAGGTTATAATCTTAACTCTAAAAGAATAAATAAATAATAATTGAGTTAATGAAACAAACATGAATAAAATACAAAACAAAATGCATGAATAAAATATAAAAACATTTATTGTTTTGCTGTCTTTGAAGAATTGCTGTTTGACCTTCACCATTTTTTATGTACGCTTCCACTGAATTCCAGTTAATGTCAGTTGCTTTCTTCTTTCTTCCCTGTTATGCTCATGTGTCCATGGTTTTGGTCATTATTAGACACTATTAGTTTTATTGTTCTTTGGGCACCTTAAGCATAGGGACAATTTATTATTTGTCTTTACATTCCCTGAGAATTTCACACAATGCCAACTATAAATGTATGTGTATTTGTACAGGATTAGTAAATTAATTATTTTTATATTTAAATGTTTATAGTTAGACATAAAATAAGCCTCTAAAGGAGAAGAGGAAAAATGAAAAATTTGAATTCCACAAGAGATTATTTTTTAGCAAGAATGCATTAATATATTGTTGGTTTAACACTTTAAATATTTCAGAAAACAGCATGTGTCTAAGTTTTACACTCATTCATTCAAATCATCATTTTGTACACATTTTGTACACATAATTACACTGTACACATAATTACACTCACACACATGAAATGTAACTTTGCGAGGATTATAAAAGAGACAATTACATTGTACTTATTAGTGATCAGTAGAATGGTGAATCAAACCAAGTTATGCTAATTGTCCCTTATATTATGTACCATATATTGGCTTAGTGAAAGTAAATTTTAACATTGTGTTAATGGAAACCATTTTCTCCATGTAAAATTTTATGTTTTGAGCTATTTGTTTTTTAGTAAAATGTTGGTTGTACTAAACCAATCTCATCCCCATATCATGCCTCTTTTAAGTGTGATATGACCTTGAGACCATTATGTTCTTTCATCATGCCCTAAATATTTACTTATGCTCATGCTGAACTTTCTTGTATTCTTTTTTATTAAAGTTTTTTACATGGAGTCTTATTAGACTTCTGAAAAGGCAGGGACTGTGGTATCTATGTTTTCAGAACCTCATACTCAGAAGTTTATAACTTCTGGTGTTCAACAAAAGAGTAAGAGTACACACATACTATCAGTATCATGATCTTTTAGGGAAAGATCACAATTGAAAATTCAAGAAGGCACCAAATTAAGCAAGAAAGTGTGGAGTGTCACTGAAAAGTATTCGCTGAGATCAGATTAGGAGTTAAACATGATGTGAGAACAAAAGTGTTGGCATCCTAACACCAGCCTTTCTTTCTTAGAGCAGAGAACAGGTACATACTAATAAAGTGGCAGAGCCCCGAGTTTTAGAACTTCAGCGAAGTACATAAAGAGAAGGACTAATCACAGAAGGAGAATTCCTCTAAATATTGAAGATGTTATCTACACCATAGAATCAGTGGCAGAACCATACTTAAAACTGGTACTTTTAACAACTACACCATTATGTTCTATATTTAACTGGGTCAAACAGTGCTATAAGAATTTGTACATGTGTTCTGAGAAGGCATTTCTTATTATCACAACATATTTCTACATTCTCTGCTGTGTTGCCACAGGAAGATTTGGAAATACTCCCAACTCTTGTGGCAGAATGGTTGTTGATGACTAGTGGGGACGTCTTGCACAAGAGCTGGATGGCTGAAGGAAGAAGCAGTTCACTCTCCGCAGCAATGCAAAGAGAGGGAGACAGGCAGACACATGGAGTATTAATTAACTGCCAACGTTTTTGTACAAAATCCTTGACAGTAGCTCCCACCATTCGTCCCTAGTCTGATAGACTGTGGGTTCCATATCTTAAGAACTAATGGTAGCCTTCCTTTACCTTTTCTCTTTCTCACCTTCTGATCATTTATTAGGAGTGATTTCCTTGTATTCCATTTCTCACTGATAGAATTCCTAAGGAATTGCAGTTTTCCAGTCCTAACACTGGTACCCATACCATGTAACCAAAAACTACCCTCCGAAACCTGCAGATTGTTATCAAGTGTATTTTTACCTCAGAGAATTCAAATTCCAGGATCAACCATCCTCCCAAGAAATGACAATATGGTCCTGAGACTCATAATGACATTTTTGATAAACAATAAGCTTAATATATGATGGTGGCCCTACAGAATTGTAATGTAGTTGATAAATTTATATTACCTGGTGATATTGTAGCAATGCCAATGTCATAGGGTGATAAATTACTCATGTGTTTGTGGTGATGCTGGTTTAGTAAATCTACTGCACAGCCAGTTACATGGAAGCACAGCACATACAATAATGCATTGTATATAATATTTTATAATAATAATAAGTAACTATGTTGCTGGTTTGTCTCTGTACTATAATTTTAGTTATTTTAAAGTGTATTTCTATTTACAAAATAATTTATTGTAAGACAGTTTTCCATATATTCCTTGTCTCTTGATCATATCAAGAAACCCCATCAAGTGTTTGACCTGTATCATCCAGTTTTATGTAAATATAGTCATTTTCGCACAATGATGAAATTGCCTAATTATGCATTTGTTCGAAGACATCCCGTAAATTAAGCAACACATGCTTGTACTAATTATATATTCACATTCCCATAAAGTAGTAATAATTAACTGATAATGTGTGTTACAAAGATATAAGTAAAATTACATTGAAAATTCTACTGGGTTAGTAAATGTTATCACATTAATATCTCTAAATTATTTTAGTCAAGAAAGAAAGAAAGAAGAAAACATCTCCAAGAGAGAATAGGGAAACACATTTTACATTTCAAGTAAAAGGAGATAACTCACTTTTATAGAAAAGAGTCATTATTATTCTGCACTTTATGTATTATATCTTTAGCTTTTGTTTGTATCTGTCCAACAAAAGTATTTTACTGTTATCATGCAAATATATATAATTGAAATGATAGAGTCATACTGTTGTACATGTACATTTCCTTGCATGTAGTGTTAAATTTGATGAAGTAAATTTAAATTTACTGGCTACAGAGTTCTTTGGATTATCTTGATTTTGTTTATTTTCATGTGAAAGTGTGCAAAGAAAGTGTTGTTATTGATGGGGAGATGCTAGCAGGAACACTTGTACAAAGCACATATCTAAGATCATTTTCAAAGTCACATATTAAACTTTAGGGTCTTTTTTATGATCTTTATTCTTCACATGACTGAGTAAGCTTTAAGTCTTAATTCCCTTAGGTGCCTTAATGTTAGGAGAGCAATTTACTTGACAATTTGGTTATACAGTGGCAGTGTGGTAAGGTGTGTCTGAGCACATCCTACCTGGGGATGAAGAGCTCCGACAAACCAGGAACATGTGTTATAAACAGAAGCAGTTTAAAAGACCATTTAATGATTATTTGGTTGAAATTCTCTGTAAAGGGAACACAAGATTCACATACCAGGCCTGTGATGATCTTTCTTCTAAACTTTTAAATTAAGTGATTAAAGGTTCATTTGTTTTTTATACCTACCATTTCACTCTTTGAGGTTTTGTATGTTGATTTTTTTTTTTTTTTTGCCGTGAGTGACTGATTCAGAGCACAGAGGAATTTTTAAGTATGGTTTTTAAAAAATATTTTTCAGTTGTAGGTGGACACAATATCTTTACTTTATTTATTTATTTATTTTTTAATGTGGTGCTGTGGATCAAACTCAGTGCTAGGCGAGTGCTCTACCACTTTAGCCATAACCCCAGGCCCAAGTATGCTATTTTTTTTTTTAAAGAAAAAGAGAGTAACATGTCAAATATAAATGTTATAGTTAATATTATTATATATTAAAAAGCAGGATACAGACATGTAAACTAAAGTGTTATTAAGTAAGTAAAAAAACATATATTTCTTAGCTGGTAAGAGAAGAACAAATATTGCATGATTCTACTTATATATCTAAGCCTGGCCCGGTGGTGCATGCCTGTAATCTCAGCAGCTCAGGAAGCTGAGATAGGAGAATCTTGAGTTCAAAGCCAGCCTCCGCAAAAGCAAGGTATTAAGCTACTCAGTGAGACCCTGTCTCTAAATAAAATACAAAATAGGGCTGGGACTGTGGCTCAGTGGTTGAATTCCCCTGAATTCAATCCCTGATACCCCACCCCCCAAAATATATATATCTGAAAAAATTCATGCTCATAAAATGGAAGAATAGAATGATGGTTACTAGGAATTGGGGGAAGAAAAAGGGCAGGGTTGCCAATCAACATTTGCAAAGTTTTAGTTGTACAAGGTGAATAAATCATATAGAGATCTGATGTACAAAACTGTTTCTATAGGTAGCAATACTATACCCTTAAAAATCTGTTAATAGAATAAGTGTCATATTAAGTGTTTCACCACAATGATAAATAAAAGATATATCTAATATAAAAGGGGGATTTTTCTTCCAGAAATATTAGACTCCAAACATTGTTTATATTTTAAAAGCTTCTTGGAGATATGATTGATATGGGAAAAGATACAGATATTCATGTTCATGTAATTTCTTGTGTATGGAGATAAGTAATACCCATTGAAACCACCCTCACAATCAATGCCAGAAATTAACTCCCATAGTTCCCTTCTTCCACCTCTATTTTCATGTTTGGTTTTCCCCTTTGTGTTCAGAGCATTTATACTTAGGATTTACTGTATTAACAAAACTCTAAATGTGATATACTGTATTTTTAACCAAAGGACGCATGTTGTGAAAACAGATTTACAAATATTACTTTTCTTGCATAACTAAAATTTTGAATCCTTTGACAAACACCTCCGAATTTTCCCCTTCCCTGATCCTGGCAACTGCCATCTAATTTCTGTTCCTTGTGTTTTGCCTACCATACAATTTCACATGTAAGTAAAACCATGTAACATCAGTCCTTCAGTGCCTGGCTTAGTTTACTAAGCAAAAAGTCCTCCAGAAACAGTCTTACCGTAGACAGCAGGATTTCCTTCTTTTTGAGGCTGAATAATACACTACTGTATGTTTATACCATATTTTCTTCATCCATTCATCTGTCAGTGGACATTAGGGTGGTTTCTATGTTTTTTAAATTTTATTTTGTATTTATATATGGCAGCAGGATGCATTACAATTCTTATTACATATATACAGCACAATTTTTCATATCTCTGGTTGTATACAGAGTATATTCACACAAATTTGTGTCTTCATACCTGTACTTTGGATAATAATGACCATCACATTTCATCATCATTAATAACCCCATGCCTTCTCCCTTCCCCTCCAATAACTCTGCCCTATCTAGAATTCGTCTCTTCCTCCCATGCTCCCGCTTCCTATCCCACTATGAATCAGCCTCCTTATATCAAAGAAAACATTCAGCATTTGGTTTTTGGGGATGGCTAACTTCACTTAGCATTATCTTCTCTTACTCCATTCATTTACCTGAAAATGCCATGATTTTATTCTCTTTTATTGCTGAGAAATATTCCATTGTATATATATATATGCCACGTTTTTTTTTTTTTTATCCATTCATCTATTGAAGGGCATCTAGGTTGGTTCCACAGTTTAGCTATTGTGAATTGTGCTGTAATAAACATTAATGTGGCTGTGTCCCTTTGGTATAGACCGAGGAGAGGGATAGCTGAGTCAAATGGTAGTTCCATTTCCAATTTTTCAAGAAATCTCCATACTGCTTTCCATGTTGGCTGGACCAATTTGCAGTCCCACCAGCTGTGTATGAGTGTACCTTTTTCCCCACATCCTTGCAAACACTTATTGTTGTTTGTATGCATAGTAGCTGCCATTCTGACTAGAGTTAGATATAATCTGAGAGTAGTTTTGGTTTGCTTTTCTCTAATTGCTAGTAATGATTAATATTTTTTCATGTAATTGTTGATTGATTGTACATCATTTTCTGAGAATTGTCTGTTCATGTCCTTGGCACATTTATTGATTGGGTTATTTGTTTTGTTGGTGTTTAGCTTTTTGAGTTCTTTATATACCCTAGAGATTAGTGCTTTATCTAATGTGTGAGGGGTAAAAATTTGCTCCAAAGATGTAGGCTCTCTATTCACCTCACAGATTGTTTCTTTTGCTGAGAAGAAACTTTTTAGTTTGAATCCATCCCACTTACTGATTCTTGATTTTAATTCCTGCACCATAGGAGTCTTATTAAGGAAGTTGGGGCCTAATCCCGCTTGATGGAGATTAAGGCCTACTTTTTCTTTTGTTAGACGCAGGGTCTCTGGTTTTATTCTTATGTCCTTGATTCATTTTGAGTTGAGTTTTGTGCATGGTGAGAGATAGGGGTTTAATTTCATTCTGTTGCATATGGATTTCCAGTTTTCCCAGCACCATTTGTTGAAGAGGCTATCTTTTCTCCAATGTATGTATTTGGCACCTTTGTCTAATGTAATATAATTGTAATTTTGTAGGTTAGTCTCTGTGTTTTCTATTCTGTACCATTGGTCTATCCGTCAATACCATGCTGGTTTTGTTGCTGTTGCTCTGTAGTATGGTTTAAGATCTGGTAGACTGATGCCACCTGCTGCACTCTTCCTTCTAAGAATTGCTTTAGCTATTCTAAGTCTCTTATTTTTCCAGATGAATTTCATGATTGCTTTTTCTAGTTCTATGAGGAATGTCATTGGAATTTTGGTGGGAAAATCAATAAATATGTATAGTGCTTTTGGAAGTATGGTCATTTTGATAATATTGATTATGCCTATCCTAGAGCAAGGTAGATCTTTCCATCTTCTAAGGTCTTCTTTGACTACTTTTTTTAGAGTTCCTTAGTTTTCATTGTAGAGGTCTTTCACCTCTTTTGTTAGGTTGATTCCCAAGTTTTTTTTTTTGTTGTTGTTGTTGTTGTTGTTTTTTTGAGTCTGTTGTAAATGGGGTAGGTTTCCTCCTTTCCCTTTCTGAGGATTTGGCATTGATATATACAGAAAGGCCTTTGATTTATGGGTGTTGACTTTTATATACTGCTACTTTGCTGAATTCATTCACTACTTCTAGAAGTTTTCTGGTGGAACTTTTAGGGTCTTCCAAGTATAGAATCATATCATCAGCAAATAGTGCCAATTTGAGTTCTTCTTTTCCTATGTGTATCTCTTTAATTTCTTTCCTCTGTCTAATTCCTCTGGTCAGTGTTTCAAGAACTATGTTAAATAGAAGTGGTGAAAGAGGGCATCCCTATCTTGTTCAAGTTTTTAGAGTGCATGCCTTCAATTTTTCTCCATTTAGGATGATATTGTCTTGAGGCTTAGCATAGATAGCCTTTATGATATTAAGATGTTTCTATTATCCCTAGTTTTGAACATAAAAGGGTGCTGTATTTTGTCAAATGCTTTTTCTGTTGTCTATTGAGACAATCATATGATTCTTATCTTGAAGTCTATTGATGTGATGAATTACATTTACTAATTTCTGTATGTTGAACCAGCCTTGCATCCCTGAGATGAATCCCACTTTATCATGGTGCACTATATTTTTGATATGGTTTTGTATTCAATTTGGCAGAATTTTGACAATTTTTGCATCTATGTTCATTAGCAATATTGGTCTGACGTTTTCTTTTTTCTATGTGTCTGTGCCTGATTTTGGAATCAGATTGATATTGGCCTCATAGAATGAGTTTGGAAGTGCTGCCTCTTTTTCTATTTACTGAAGAGTATTGGTATTAGTTCTTCTTTAAAAGTCTTGTAGAACTTAGCTGTGTATTTGTCCATTCCTATGCTTTTCTTGTTTGGTAGATTTTTGATGGTGTCTGCTATTTCTTCACTTGAAATTGATCTGTTTAAATTGTGTATATCATCCTGGTTCAATATGGGCAAATTATAGGACTCTAAAAATTTGTAGATGCCTTTGAAATTTTCTATTTTATTGGAGTACAGGTTTTCAAAATAATTTCTAATTATCTTCTGTATTTCTGTAGTGTTTACTGTAATATTTCTCTTTTTATCACGTTAGTTATTTCAGTTTTCTCTCTCCTTCTCTTCATTAGCATAGCTAAGGGTCTGTCAATTTTATTTATTTTTTCAAAGAATCAACTTTTTGTTCTGTCATTTTTTTCTATTTTTCTTTTGTTTCAATTTCATTGATTTCAGCTCTGATTTTAATTATTTCCTGTCTTCTGCTGCTTTTGGTGTGGATTTGTTCTTTCTTTTCAAGGGATTTGAGATGTAGTGTTAAGTTATTTATTTATTGACTTTTTCTTCTTTTAAGGAATAAACTCAATGCAATGAACTTGTCTCTTAGAACTGCTTTCATAGTGTCCCAGAGATTTCAATATGTTGTTATCTGTGTTCTCATTCACCTCTAAAAACTTTTTAAGCTCCTCCTTGATGTCTTCTGTAACCTATTGTTCAGTCAATAGCATATTATTTAGTCTCCAGGTGTTGGAGTGGATTTTATTTCTTATTTTACCATTGATTTCTAATTTCATTCATTATGATGTGATAGAATGCAGGGTAGTATCTCTAATTTTTATGTTTTCTAACAGTTGATTTGTGGCATAGCATATAGTCTATTTTAGAGAAGGATTTATATGCTGCTAAGAAGAAAGCATATTCTCTCATTGAAGGTTGGAATATTCTATATATGTCAGTTAAGTCTAAGTTATTGATTGTATTATTGAGTTCTATAGTTTCTTTGTTCATCTTTTGTTTGGAAGATCTATCTAGTGATGAAATAGGTGTGTTAAAGTCACCCAAAATTATTGTGTTGTATTAACTTGATAAGAGTTTGTTTGATGAACATAGCTGCTTCTTTGTTTGGGGCATATATATTTATGATTGTTAAGTCTTGTTCTTGTATGGCTTCCTTGAGCAGTATGTAGTGTCCTTCTTTATCTTTTTTGATTGACTTTAATTTGAAGTCTACCTTATTTGATATGAAGATGTAAACCCCTTCTTGCTTCTGCATTCCATGTGAGTGGTATGCTTTTTCCCAACCCTTCACCTTCAGTCTGCGGATGTCTCTTTGAGGCAGCATATTGTTGGATCTTTTCTTTTTGATCCAATCTGCTAGCCTATGTCTTTTGATTCATGAAATTAGGCCATTAACCTTCAGGGTTATTATTGAGACATGTGATTTATATTCCCAGCCATTTTTGTTTATTTTTGGTATTTAACATTACTTGGTTTCTCCTCTAATTAGATTTTTCTTTAGTGTAATCCCTTTCTCTGCTGATTTTCATCATTGTTTTTCATTACCTCTTCTTGGAATATTTTGCTGAGGATGCTCTGTAGTTCAGGCTTTCTAATTGTAAATTCTTTTAACTTTTATCATGGAAAGTTTTTATTTCATCATCAAATCTAAAGCTTAGTTTTGCTGGGTATAAGATTCTTGGTTGGCATCCATTTTCTTTCAGAGCTTGGTATATGTTGTTTCATGATCTCCTGGCTTTGAGGGTCTGGGTTGAAATATCTACTGAGATAGGGATTGATTCCTCCTATATGTAATCTGATTCCTCTATATTGTGGCTTTTATGATTCTATCCTTATTGTGTAAGCTAGACATTTTCATTATAATGTGCCCAGTGTAGATCTGTTGTAATTTTGTACATTTGGTGTCCTGTTAGCCTCTTTATTTGATTTTCCAATTTGTTCTTCATGCTTGAGAAATTTTCTGACATTATCTCATCGAAGAGATTGTGCATTCCTTTGGTTTGAAACTCTGTGCCTTCCTCTATCCCAATAACTCTTAGATTTGGTCTTTTGATGCTGCCCCATGATTCTTGGATGTTCTGTTCATGGTTTCTAACTTTTTTCACTGTGTGATCAACTTTATTTTCCAGATTGTATACTTTGTCTTCATTATCTGACATTCTTTCTTCCAAGTGATCTAGTCTTTGGTTATGCTTTCTATTGAGTTCTTTTATTTGATTTATTGTATCCTTCATTTCAAGGATTTCCGACTGTTTTTTTTTTTTTTTTCAGAGTCTCTCTCTCTTGAAATAATCTTTTGCTACCTATATGTGCTCTCTTATCCCTTTGTTGGAGTGATTAATTTTTGCCTGTATTTGCTCATTTCGGTCATTCTTTAATTCACACATCATTTTAATTATGAACCTTCTGAACTCCTTCTCTGACATTTCATCAACTTCGCTGTCCATGGGTTCTGTTATTATAGTGTTCTGGTTTGCTTGGGGCACTTTCCTCCCTTGTTTATTCATGTTGTCTATGTTTCTTACTTTCTTGCAGGTGGATCTGAGATATTACAGTTTCTCCCCTATATTCTTGTAGTACTCAAGCAGATTGTCTGATCATCATCTTGATGTTGGGCTTCCAGACCCTGCTGGTGTCCTTCAATGGATGCTACTGGATCCTGGACCTGGAACCTGCTTAAGTTGGAGTGGGTGCATCTGGGCTGTTGAGCTTGACCTCCCACAGTAGTCTGCTGATCAGAAAGGGCAGTCCTGAACCAAAGGCGAGGCTCTGGCAGTGTCTGCTCTGCCCGGGGAGGGGTGAACCAGGCCTACAGACAGCCTGGAATTTGCATGGGCTGGTGTGGGCAGTCTGTCCTGGATCTTGTCTCCCATGGTAGTCCCCTTGTTAGAAAAGGCAGTCCTGCACAAGAGGCTAGGCTGTGGTGTCTGCCCTGCTAGGAAAGGGATGGACCAGGCCTGTTGTGCACCTGGGTCCCAAAGAGGCCAGTGTGGGTGGATCTGGGCAATTGGGCTTGACCTCCCATGGTAGTCTGCTGGTCAGAAGGCTGTTTCCATGTTTCTACTATGTGAATGATGCTGTGATGAACACAGGACTTCAGATACTCTCCAAGCTCCTGACCAAATCCTGTGAATAGATACACAGAGGTGGGTGAGTTATAATACTATTCTTAATTTTTTTGAGAAACTTTTGCATTGTTTTACACTGTGACAATACCAATTTGAATCCACACTAATAGTATACAAAACTTCCCTTCTCTCTATACTTATCTTTTCTGTTTTATGACAGTCATGCTAACTGTGGTGAACTCATATCTCATTTGCAGTTTTAACTTTCATTCCACTGTTGATTAGTAATGTTCAGCATCTTTTCATATTCCTATTGGCCATTCATATGTCTCCTTTGGAGAAATGTCTACTCAGGTCCCTTACCATTTTAAACTAGATTACTTGTTTTTAGAATTATAGAAGTTTGTGACAAATTTGGGGTATTAACCCTTTATCAGATCTATAAAATGATAATAATTTCTTCTATTTCATGGATTGCCTTTTTGTTTTGTTGATTTATAGGGCTTTTATGTTTATTTTTAAGTTTTAGGTAGTCCCACTGATCTATATTTGTGTTGTTGTTGACTGTGCTTTAGGTGAAGTATATAAGAAATCATTGCTCAGTCCAACACTTACAAACATTTTTCCTAGTGTTTCCCAGAGTATTATTGTTTTCTCATCTTACATTTGTCTTTTAATTACTTTGAATTGATTTCTATATTTGGTGTGCTATTGAGGTCCTATTTAATTTTTTTGTATTTGCATATCAAATTTTTCCAGGACAATTTATTGGAGAAAAATGCTTTTTCAATTGTGAATTTTTGGTATCGTCACTGGATTTGTTTTGGGATTTCTTTTCTGTTCTACTGGCCTATATAGTCATTTTTATGGTTTTGGCATTGTGTTTTGATTACTGTATCTTTGTACTATATCTTCAAATGATTCAGTCTGATACATTCAGTTTTGTTCTTTCTACTCAAAATTACTTTGACTTTGAGATGCTTTGTGGTTTCAAGCGACTCTAATTAATTTTTGTCTTTCTGCACAGAAAATTCCATTGAGATTCACTAGGCATTATACAGGGTATCATTGCTGCCACCTGTACATCAAGTGAATGGTTCTCCAGTGCAGGTGGTGGGTAGGTTAGAAAAATAAGAAATTATAAGAAATAAAGACAAAGACTCAATTATAGGTGAAAGTAGGACTGAGTGGGTAATCAACCCTGGTGGGGTCTGATTCAACAATGAGTGAGGCTCTGCATGTGTTTTACTCATCAAAGTTACTCACTGTGTAAAGGCTTCTTGAGGTAAACAGGACAAAGTTGTGAGCAAAACAGCTTAGTTGGGATTTTATCAGTTTACACCTATCTCTTCTACCTCTGGGCAGCTGGGATTTGAATTCAAGGCTTTTAAATTAGTAAATTTCACGGCAAGCATGGAATTATCTCTATCAACAGGAATCAGGGTTACATAGTTCAAAACATTTATTACAAAGATTTAGTCACGGCCCCTTAAAAGATATATATTTCACTTTAGGAAGTATTAACATTTTCACAGTAGAAATTCTTCCAATCCATGATCATGGGATGCTACTTTAGTTAGCTTTGTGTTTCTATAACCAAAACACTCAACAAGAACATCTTAGAGGGGGAAAAGTTTATTTGCAGCTCATGGTTTCAGAGGTTCAATTCATAGATAGTCCACTACTTTGCTCTGGGGTCAGGGTGAGGCAGAAATATTAAGGGGGAAGGTCCCAGCAGAGCAAAGCTGCTCAGCTCATGGTGGGGTCAGGAAGCAGAAAGCAGAAGGGAATAGAAGGAATGAAATATGCACTCTTCCAGTGCATGACCACCCCCTGCCACGTGACCTACCTCCAGCCACACTCCACATGTCTACAATTACCACCTAGTCCATTCAAACCAAGGTGGACTAATTAGGTTATGAATCTCATAATTCATTGATTTCACCTCTGAATATTCCTGCATTAATGCAGGAGCTTTTGTGGGACACTTCATAACCAAACCATAACAGATGTTCTTCCATTTATTTGTATCTATTAAAATTTCTTTCATTAATATTCTGTAATTCAATTTATGTCTTTTATCTATTTGATTGAACTTATTATAAAGTATCTTATTTCTTTTGATGCTGTTGTAAATGAAGCAATTTTCTTAATTTCCTTTTTGGGTAGATCATAACTATATAAAAAGGTAAATGAGTTTTTAGGTTGACTTTGTGTCCCATGACTTAACTGAATTTTCTTATTAACCTAAACATGTGTGTGTGTGTGTGTGTGTGTGTGTGTGTGTGTGTGTGGTCTTTACAGTTTTCTGTATATAAGATCAGATCTTATTATAGATATGTTTTTTCTAGTTAGACAATTTTATTTCATTTTCTTACCCAACTGATCTTTTATTAACACATAGAAAAGGAGAGGTAAACATGGGCATCCTACCTTGTTCTGAGTTCAGACAGTTTTGGATTTTTCACTGGTGAGTATAATGTTAGCTTCAAACAATGAATATATAGTCCTCATTGTGTAGAAATAAATTCATTCTATACCTAATATTTGAGAGCTTTTGTCAAGAATTTTGGCAAATTCTTTTCCACATCTATTGAGATGGTCTTTTGATTTCAGTCTTTGCTTTGTTAATGTGGTGTTTCATCCCTTGGTTGTTTTTTATATGTAGAAATGTTCTTTCCTCCAAGGCATACATCCTACTTTGTCATGGTGTTTTATAGTTTAAGTGTAATGTTTTATTCAGTTTGCTACTATTGTGCTGAGTTTTTTACATCTATGCTCATCATCAGGAATATTACCCTGTAGTTTTCTTTGCCTATGGGATCTTTGGTTTTGGTGTCAAAGTTCAGAGTGACGCTAGCCTCATGGAATGAATTTGGAAGAGTTCCCTTTCTTCTTTACTGGAATAGTTTAAGAAAAATTGGTATTAGCTTTTCTATAAATGTGAGAGGTCCCTCATGAAACCATCATTTCCTGTTTTTGTTTGTTTGTTTGTTTTCTGGAGATTTTCTTGATTATTCTTTCAGTCTCTTCAGTGGTTATTGGTCTATTCATGGTAGGTTCAGGAACTGAAAAGGAGGAGGAGAGGGAAGCAGTCAAATATATGTATTTAATATGTGTATTTCTTCTTGATTCAATTATTGTATGTTTTTAGGATTTTTCCAACATTTTCTAGATTATTCAATTCATTGGTGTCTAATTGCTAATAATATTCTATTCCATTTTGACTATACCTCTGTGTGACTACTTGTAATCTCTCCTCTTTTCACTTTTGATTGTTTGGTTTATTTAATCTTCTATTGTTTTCTTAGTCCAGATATGAGTTTGTTTACTTTATCTCTTTTGATTGTGTTTAATATTCAAGGAAAACTTTGACTATCCAAAGCAATTACATGTTTTACACTACTGCTTTCTAATCATATAAAGCAGTAGATTATTTAAAATAAGAATAATGAAATGATTTATTTAAAATAATGTTTCACCTAATTCTAAATTGTTTAATATTTATCTGAGTTACATGAAACTAAACTGTTAATAAATCTATATAAGGATTTTGCTTTAAGTAATTTTGTTTGTATTTTAAGAATAAGCAACTCAGAGTGGTTTCCATGAATCATTTCTTAATGATATGCATGAAAGATGTCTTTATTCAATGTGAAAACCAATTCAGATTCTCTTAAAGGTAGGGCTTAGAATGAATAATAAGAAGTGTTTGGAGTCCATAATGTCCATATTGAGGATGTGTCAAAAAATGATAAGATAGAGATGGGCCTTCTCTTGAGGATGAGTTGATGAGAGTATATATAACAAGGGCCTGAATTTTTAATTTTGTAATCCCGTTCACCCAAGTCACACTCTTCTGCTTTTATAGATGTAATTGTCTCAGAAACCAAAGACTGTATGTAGATCTGCTGGGTATGTTGGCTGACTTTCTAATTTGTCAGATACTAACAAATTTATTTCATTTTGTAAAGAAAAACATGCAGATTAGCACATTTTTGGTTGATCATTGAAGATTCTGTCTCTTTTTTAATATAAGGAACAAAGTGGGGAATTTTTTGCTTTCAGTTTTTTTATTTTTAAGCATTAGATTAATGTATCTTTCAAGAGCTGGTTTCACAGTTCCTGTTAAACATTAGAATCTTTGGGTTTAGGTTTTTTAATATGTGTCTTGGTTTGAAAGCTTATCTTTCCCCCCACCTCCAGAAAAAGCTCTATCTGTAGCATAAGCCAGATGGAATAGACATGGGCTCTCATTTCATTCTGAGTTTTACAGAAGCTCCTAGTTTTATGTAAATTCTCAACCACTTCATAAATCCTCTATGTGTACATTTTAACTACCTTTGACAGTTTGAACTGTGTCTTCTATAAGTTCCTTGCAGATATTAGCTACTGTGGAAGAGTTATTACTTTAAATATGTCTTTCTACTTTTTGTTGAAAAGTTTTTTTTTTTTTTGCATTTCAAATTGAACTTCACTATTCTTAAATTAGCTTCATTTAGAATACCTTTCTCTTCTGAACATTTGATAATTTTTTTATAAAATTTTGGAATATTTTAATAATTTTCTGGTTTCGTAATCCTACACTTTATTTTTCTTTTTCCCAGCTTAATAACAAAAGATTTAACACTAACATGTATTTTTTTAAAAAAATCCTCTGATGGTGTCTTTAACCCCAGTAACTTCACCAAGGTATTTTTTTTTTCATCCTAGGTTATTTGTTGGTTTTGTTATTTCCTCACAACTTGCCACTCTAAGAAATTTATTCATCTTTTGAGACCCTTTCAAAATTATCTTCAATCTACTATAAACTGAAAATTTCCTTTGCAATATCAACAAATTAAGTATATTTCCTTTTTTTCATTTTTTTTAAAAACAGTTCTGTCAGATAATCCACTTTACCTACCATTTTTCATTTGCTTTCTTTCATGCCTTCAACAACATATTCCTCCAGGAATTTTGTGTGTCTGCAAACATCTTTCTCAAAATCATTCAAGTGTCTTTCTGAAATCTGATCTGAAATCAATTTCAAGTGTCCAAGTATCAAATTATTTACCAGTTAGCATTTTTTTTTGTATAACAAATAAGCACCAAACTTACTGGCTTAAAAGAAAAATAATCCTTTAATTACTGCTCATGACTTTGGAGGTAAGAAATTTGGAAGGAGTACAGTTGAACAATTTGACTCAAAGCTTCTCATATGGAACTAAATGTTGACAGGATAAGGAACAGCAGAGGATAGGAGCAGCTGGCTACTGCTCAGAAATCTTCCTTTTCATGTAGTCTCAAAGCCTTGCCCTGTGGTCTCTCCTCAAGCACTAGTTTTTACAGTATGTCAGTCTTAGGAAGTTATATTTTTCCTATAGTAGCTGGCTTCCTTTTTGCCAATATTCAAAGAGAACCAAGCTCCGCCAGGGATGATAGTGCATACCTATAATTCCAGCAACTCAGGAGGCTGAGGCTCAAGGCCTGCCTTGGCAAGTTAGCATGACCCTGTCACAAAATAAAAATGAAAAGGACCTGGGATGTAGCTCAGTGGTGAAGCACACCTGAGTTGAACTCCCAATAAGTGAGAGAGAAAGAATATCAGCTATTGTTGTATTATAGCTTCAGAAGTCACATAGCATCACTTGTGTCATACTTTATTGGTTGAGGTAGTGACAAACTCCACCCAAATGCAAGGTTGGAAAACAAACTCAACACTCACTGAGCAGAACATCTGGGTCTTACTGTAAGACGAACATATATGATAGGGATATAATTTTTGAGAACTCTTTGGAAAATACATTCTGCCTAAGGGCTTTATCCAAAATGTAGAAACAGTCTTATTAAATATGCTCCTCAACAACACATTATTTAGTAGCTGTCACTTTGGTTCTCACATTACATTAATCAAACTTTTAGCTTTTCTAAAATAAACAAATGTTATGGACTTAATTTTTACCCCTAAAATTCAGAGACTGAATTCCTAACTACCAATTTAACTATATTTGGAGACACACTTTAAAGAGGTAATTAAAGTTAACTGAGACCATGGGGATATAATCAGATAGGACTATTTTCCTTAACAGAAGAGGAAGACATAACAACACTCTGCATGCCCCCACCCCTCTTTTTTCAGGTTCACACTGAGGAAAGGCCATGAGAAAACACAGCAAAAAAAGGGTATTGGATGTAGCTCAGTGATAGGGAATTGCCCACCATGACTGAGGCACTGAGTTTAATTCCCAGCACAACAGAGAAAGAAGGAAGGAAGAAGGAAGAAAGGAAGAGAAATGAGTACCTACAAGCAAGGAAAAGATGCCTCACCAGAAACCAACCATATGTGTGTCTTGGTTCTAAAACTTCTGCCTCCTTCAGAAAGGTAAATGTAATTCTGTTTAGTCCACACAAACTGTGGTTTCTTGCTATGCATCCCAAACTGACTAATTCAATGACAAAGTGAATATTATTTTTAAAAATTCTAATGCATAGAAAAAATCGTGCATATTAATGTGGTACTATATGAAGTTATTGTTTTAACCAGCGATTGAATCCAGGAGTGTTTTACCACTGAGCCATGTCTCTAGCCCTTTTTATTTTGGGAGTTCTCACTAAGTTGCTTAGGGTCTTGCTCAGATGCTGAGGCTGGCCTTGAATTTGTGATACTCCTGCCTCAGCCTCCTGAGTCGCTAGGATTATAGGTGTGCCTCACTGCACCTGATCCATGTTAAATTTTGTGGGGTTTTTTCTTATTTGTTTTTTGGTACCAATATGCTCATCCATGAAGCCATATCCCCAGCCATTTTTTGTATTTTATTTAGAGACAGCAGTTGCTTAGGGCCTCATTAAGTTGCTAAGGCTGGCTCTGAATTCACAATCCTCTTGCCTCAGCCTCCCAAGCTGCTGGGATTACAGGAGTGTGCCATGCATGTTAATTTTTAATATATGTATATGTTAAGTAATGTTTAAATCATGGTAAACACATCTATATCCAAAACACCTATCATTTCTTAATGGTGGAAATGTTCAATATTCTTTCCTATAGTTTTTTTGCAATATACAGTTACAAAACCAGAAAATATGTCTTTATGTTACTCTTTTGGAGTTCACAGTGGAATTTAGCAATTTCCCCTATCATAAGTTCTGAAATTTAAAAATATGTTATTTTTTTATAGTTTTAAAATACATGCCAATACCAGCATCTATCTCTTTATTTTTTATGCATGGGAACAAATATAAATATGCCATGGAACCTTATTTAGTGAATTTTTTTTTCAATTTTTATTTATTTATTATTTTTTACATGAGCTCTATTATTATTATGATTATTATTATTATTTGCATTATAATTCTTAATACACCTTTATACCACAATTTATCATACCTCCAAATGTGTTATGTTGACACCAAATTCACATCTTGATACATGTATTTTGTACAATGATGAGGGTCTCCTTCCACCATCCATGCAATTCCCCTTCTCCCTCCTTTTCCCTCCCACCTCTCTTCCCTATCTAGAGGTAATCTTCTTCCCATGCTCTTCCTCCCTCCCCATTTTGAGTCAACCCCCCCCTTATATCAGAGAAGACATTCGGCATTGTTTTTTTGGGATTGGCTAACTTCACTTAGCATAATCTGCTCTAATGCCGTCCATTTCCTTGTAAATGCCATAATCTTATTATTTTTTAGTGCGGAATAATATTCCATTGTGTATAAATACCACATTTTTTTTTATCCATTCATCCATTGAAGGGCATCTAGGTTGGCTCCACAGTTTAGCTATTGTGTTGCTATAAACATTGATGTGGCTGTGTCCCTGTAGTATGCTGTTTTTAGGTCCTTTGGGTATAGTCCGAGAAGAGGAATAGCTGCGTCAAATGGTGGTTCCATTCCCAGCTTTCCAAGGAATCTCCATACTGCTTTCCAAATTGGCTGCACCAATTTGCAGTCCCACTAGCAGTGTATGAGTATACCTTTTCCCCCAACATCCTCTCCAGCACTTGTTCTTGTCTTCATAATGGCTGCCATTTTTACTGGAGTGAGATGGTATCTTAGGTAGTTTTAATTTGAATTTCTCTGATTGCTAGAGATGATGAGTGATTTTTCATATATTTGTTGATTCATTGTATATCCTCTTCTGAGAAGTGTCTGTTCAGGTCCTTGGCCCATTTATTGATTGGATTATTTGTTTTTTTGATGCTTATCTTGTTGAGCTCTTTATATACCCTAGAGATTAGAGTTCTATCTGATGTGTGAGGGGTAAAATTTGTTCCCAGGATGTAGGCTCCCTATCACCTCAAATATTATTTCTCTTGCTGAGAAAAAACTTTTTAATTTTAATTCATCCCATTGTTGATTCTTGGTTTTAATTATTGTGCTATTGGTGTTTTATTAAGGAAGTTGTGGCCTAGCCCCATGTGATGAAGATTAGGGCCTACTTTTTCTTCTATTAGATGCAGAGTCTCTGGTTTAATTCCTAGGTCCTTGATCCATTTTGAGTTAATTTTTGTGCATGGTGAGAGATAGGGATTCAATTTCATTTTGTTGCATATGGATTTCCAGTTTTCCCAACATCATTTGTTGAAGATGCTATCCTTTCTCTAGTGCATGCCTTTGGCACCTTTGTCTAATATAAGGTAGTTGTAATCTTATGGGTTAGTCTCTGTGTCCTCTCTTCTGTACCATTGGTCTACCAGGATGTTTTGGTGCCAGTACCATGCTGTTTTTGTTACTATTGCTCTGTAGTATAGTTTAAGGTTTGGTATAGCGATACCACCTGTTTCTCTCTTCCTGCTTAGAATTGCTTTAGCTATTCTGGGTCTCTTATTTTTTCAGATGAATTTCATAATTGCTTTTTCTATTTCTATGAGGAATACCATTGGGATTTTGATCGGAATTACATTGAACCTATATAGTGCTTTTGGTAATATGGTCATTTTAATAATATTAATTCTGCCTATCCATGAGCAAGGTAGATCTTTCCATCTTCTAAGGTCATCTTCTATTTCTCTCTTTATGGTTCTATAGTTTTCATTGTATAGATTTTTCACCTCTTTTGATAAGTTGGTTCTCAATTATTTTATTTATTTATTTATTTATTGGGGATATTGTGAATGGGGTAGTTTTCCTCATTTCCTTTTCAGGGGATTTATCACTGACATACAGGAATGCCTTTGATTTATGGGTGTTGATTTTATAACTTGCCACTTTGCTGAATTCATTTACTAGTTCTAGAAGTCTCTTGGTAGAGTTTTTTGGGGTCTTCTAGGTATAGAATCATATTATCAGCAAATAGTGCTAGTTTAAGTTATTCTTTTCCTATAGTTATTCCTAAAAATATGTTAATTACCTTTAACTTTATTTAACTCAGTGATCCCAGAACTCATCTGTCTATTCACCAAGAGCCCTCCTTTTTCAGATGTTTTCTGTTAAATATTGTAGTTATTTCATTTCCTGCTTTATGACATTTTGGATAAAATTAGGGATTGTTCATTTGTATTGTGTCTTCCACTAATGGGAAACATGTGATCTAATCCTACAATATTTCTTTGTTAATTACTGTGCTAGATAATATTAATTAGACTACTTGGCTTGAACCCAGGAATTTTACATATATTGTGGGAAAATAAATTAAAATGATAAATTATTAAGGAATTAACCTTTTAATCATTACTTTAAAGCCATTTATTGAGTGCCTACTACCAGCTACATACTGTGCTAAATATGTGCTTGATAGAAAAATTAAGCTCTCCAAAGATTTGATAGATAGAAGAGGAAAATAGATTTGCACAGATCTTTAGAATTAAACAGAACCTTGTGTTTGGTTCCAATAATAATGATAATTATAATGGACATTTTTGGGGAACATACTCTGTTTCAAGTATTGTGTTAAATGCCTAAAAGCATGTCCATTTAAAATCAGAACAACTATATGTCATAGATCCTATTGGTATGCTTTTTGTCTTAAAGAAGAAACTCAAGTTCAAAGAGGTTACATAGCTTCCCCAATCAGTGGAATACTTCTGGTAATCAATAGAGTGAGGTTGGCAGAACTATTTTTTATTTTATTTTTTTTATGTGTGAATGAGCAGGTAGCATACAATTGGACAGTGCTGAACAGCTTTTCCTTGGCTAGGAAGAAGAGTATCCAATAGGATCAAGGAGAAATACAAAGTGCATTTGAAGAACTGCAAGGTGTTCACTGCAAATCTCCATAATTTTCCCTGGGTAAAGACAGATAGGGCCTAGATCACAGCATCCTCAAAGCTGCTTAACTCAGCTACAACAAAAGAAAGAACAAGTACTAAAAAAAATCTATTTTCTATAAAAATAATCTTATTAAGCCATGTTCTCTAAAGGCTTGTTTAGATCTTTAAGGAATATTTTAAGTTAATTCAAAGATTGGGGCATATTACTGACTTTTCCTCAGAAAGGTCTGGAAATAGGCAATGAAGTCCTATACCAAGAATAATTGTCCTGAATTCAAAAGAATTTTCATGGAATATACATTTAGAAGTCATAGTTTTTTTTTTAATTATCCGAAAGTAAAATCTAACTTCATTATACCTTTGAACAAAATATTTTTACCCTAAGGTTTACTAAATATTAAAGTTTATAATTAAAGATCACAATATAAACTGGTAGAGGTTACATTAGAAATATTCCCACATTAGAAAATCTCATCACTAATGGTAATACTGCACATTTTGTTTGATCTTATACACATTATAATTCAATATATAGGGTGAACTATGACTGCTTTTTTAATGACTTCTATTGAAGCAGTGGTGATAGTGAAAATTAAGTAAATATTGTTTAATCATCAATTAACTTTTTCTTCTTTCTTTTTATATTATTTATGTTTTGAGCACTGTGGTTAATTTTTTAAAATATAAATATAGATTATTTCACTAATTTTAATTTCAATGTAAAATAATAAATGGAGAAGTGTGTGTGTGTGTGTGTGTGTGTGTGTGTGTGTGTGTGTAGGCACAAATCAAGAGAGAAGTCACATTGTATATGTAGACTGGAGATCACAGATAACAGCATAGATTAAATATGAAATGTAGAATTTATGCTTTCTTCCTTGTTTGCGTAGGATTTGTATTGTTTTTGATTTAAAAATGTGTGCTTATCCAAACCTTTTTCCATTAATAGGATCCATGTTATAATCCAGTGATCAAATTGTATACAAAAATTTCTGGAAAAAAAGTTTCAGAAAATCCTTTTTTATAAGGGACAGCCTCTGGTCATATATAGCTTTTGTCTTTACCCCAGACTCCAACATGTTACCTACATATGTAGCAACCACATGGCAAGTACAACATAGAAAAGCCAAGTGTCACTAGTAATGAGGCAGAAAAAGGAGAAGGAACATTGATTAATGATATCATCATAGAATCAATATATCTGCCTATGTCTTGAAATCTTAAATAAACAGTAAACTTCTTACTTAAAAAAGTATTGTGAGGGCTGGGGCTATGCTCAGTGGTAGCGCACTTGCCTGACATGTGTAAGGCACCGGGTTCGATTCTCAGCACCACATATAAATAAATAAACAAACAAACAAATAAATAAATAAATGAAGATAGGTCTATCAACAACTTAAAAATTTAAAAAAAAAGTAATACAAGATCATAACTATCTACTTTACTAGTAGAGAGAGAAAAAAACTATCATTTGCTGAGGGAAGTCAGGTCCAATGAGCTGGATAATGACTTGCAATATAATTTAACAGAGATTAACATCTTCTGTAGCTTGCCCACTTGAAAAATGACAATTTCTATATATTAATCAATAAGATCTATAAGATTCTGTAAATGGCAGCCTTAACTGGTTAGTAGATTGTGACTGGAAAACTTGCTTGTCAAATATTCTACTGAGAGTTATCTGACAATAGTGCGCCTCAGTAATGATAAGGTTCAAGGTCCCACTAGATTATAGTCTACCAATTCCCTCAATGCAGTGGCAATTCTTCCAAGGAAAAGAGCTTAGGTTAAAAAAAAAAAAAAAACTGTGAAGATCGAGAATGAACAAAATCTGGGGTAGAAACACAAGAAACTACTCCCGAGAACATTTTGTCAAGGAAGTTTTAGAATGACTGTTCAAGAAGTTCAATCTTCAACTGGCTAACAATATTGATTGGGTGACATTTCCAATAGAAATCACACAGTCCTAAACTAGCTTTCACCTGAAAATAGGCCACATGACAATTCTGAATAAGTAATGTAAAGCTTCTTCTACCCAGAACACAGGACTAGTGGCTGAAGGAATAGCAGTCTTCTTGTAAACTTGAGAAGAAATGCCACAGAGCTTGGTGGATAGTGTAATGGTAGAGAACCCAGATTTCTGGGGGCATTGTGTGGTTACTCTACTCTCTCTGGACTACCCATCTCCAAACTTTCTATTCAGTGAGAAAAATAGACAGTTACTTGTTTAAACCAGTATTTGTTGGGTTTCTAGTTATTTACAAATGGATCTCGCCAATGACTTGCATAAACAAGATGAACTGGGTTTAAAAGGGCTGGCTGCAACATTGAGCTAAGAAAGTGGCAAAAAAATCACGCAAAAACCGAGGGTAGAATGACTCTGCTACCTTAAGGGTCAGCTTCCATGCTATAAAGAGCACTGAAAAAGAGACTGTGAGCCCACGTTTAGTTTATTTTATAGCGGAGATATCAGAGGGGGATACAGTTTCAAGAGTGGAGTCTTGCTTTGTGATGTCTTGTGGTTAGCAGATTCACATCTCAGCGAGTCACACCCATCTCAGGTGTTGTGTGGGATCTTAGGCAGAACTTGAGGGGAAGGTGCACCTGCATCATGCAATCACTCCCTGACAGGGATCCCCCAGTGCCAGGCCTATCCCCTCATTTGGCTACTATGTACAATAGTTCACACACATAGCCATGAATGGCTCATGAGAGATGGACATATTTTTAACTACCATATGAATGTAGAAAAGTCATTTATCTTTTGGACAGCAGGTTTGGGCATTCATTCAAGCAGTTTATTGGGTGAACACCCACTGATGACACTGTGTTAAGAGTAGACATTAGAATGTTGGACAAGACTTATGATATTTGTGTTAAATGGTAGCTATAAGTATAGTTTTAAAAAGTTTCAATCTGCAATAGAAGGTAGTTGAACACAAAGAAGTGCTTCCTATTATTTCATGGTGAAGATTTTAAATACAGATAGAACACTGAAGATTTGACTAGAGAATTGAGTAAGGTTAAGGTCATAAGGTTTATGCATTGTGCTGAATTTTTTTAGTGACAAATATTCTTATAATATGGGAAGATTATATCAATTATTCTCAAAATACCTGCATATCATTATATTTAGATATATTTAAATCTATCAGTCCCTGTTCTGCATCCTATGACAAATGTTGCCAATTGTGACCTACAACAATTTAAAGAGTCCACTCCAGGATGTTGGCCCTTCAAAAAGGCTTACCTGGAAGACAAATGATCTGTATACGCTTCTCTTTTACACACACACACACACACACACAAACACACATAAACACACAAAACCTTCTCACTTTATGAATAAGAAAAAAAAAAAACATTTCTACTCTGTAATTCCTCATCTAAATCTACAAACTATGTGTTATTATGGTATGTTCTTCTCTAGTACTCCCTAACATTTTTGTGTATTCCATATGTTAGTCTATTCACTTTTGGTAACCATTTATTCTCATAATAAAGAAGATAAGAATATGAGGTATTACTTCCAAATGTGGCAGTATATGCAGACTTATGATGAAAATCTTTCTAAACATCACCCCCAACACATTCCATATTATTCTTCCATCACTCCCACCCCAAAGAAAAGTGAGTTGCATTTTTATTTTTGGTACAGTAAGACTTGAGTTATTAAGGCAAATGTTTTGACTCATTGACAGTGAGAGTAATTCCAGCTAATTTATCTCCTTAGAAATTGGCTTCATTAAAAAAAAATTGACTGATTGATTGATGATTTTATATGGTGCTGAGAATCAAACCCAGTGCCTCACACATGCTCAGCAGATGCTCTACCACTGAGCAACATCCCCAGCCCCAGAAATTGACTTCTTAACAATTAACTAAATGTGCTTGAAAGGTTTATTAGGACAAGGTAAATATAGCATAATATGAAAATTAAACCCAAATGTCAAGCTGCAATATAGAACAGACAGAATATGTCTATAGTCTTTAAAAACTGTTTCAGAAATTAAGGAGAATTTGTCATAGACTAATGCTCTTAATGAAGAACTTAAGGAAATATATCTCAGTCATCACTTCTAGGGAGTCTGACATCTATGAATGATGGGTCTGATGTGGGAAATGCTTATCATTAGATGGAGCATGGAAAAAAAAGGAAAAATGAGCACTTTCAAAATGATTATTAGCCAATCTTTTTAACATCAGTAAGATCACTGTCAAATATAATCAATTGATTAAAATAAAATGTGTAAGACTTTGGAGAGAAGCACTGATCCGTATCAAAGATCAAGAAATATACAAAATATCTTATTCTTGAATAAAAAATTATTCTATCATATCTGGGGGAAAGGTGCTCTCTATTTACAATGTCCTCAGATATTTTCCATTGCTGACCTTCCATCTGTAACAGTATGTGTTCCTGAGACTTTCTTCTCTCATTATTAGAAAAATTACTAGATAGAACTTTGAGCCCTGTTTCAAGTTAGATGCTATTTACTTTGGGCAGGTCAATTTATAACTCACTATATTACTTTCCTCATCTTTGTTTCCCAAATGTGTTTCAACTATTTATAAGGCTAAAAGATCATGTGCTAAGGTATTTAAAAAGCCACAGGAGATTGATTCAAAAGCCAATATTTTTTTATAAAAAGGATTATTACTAATAAAATGACCTAACAATTTTTATGACTTTATGCGTTTGGTTTCTAAAACAAAGCAACCAATAAATTGTCAAGGAATAAACTTTTCATCCTGATCCAAAACTAAGTCATGGAAAAATCGAAATTATATCATATTTATAACATATACATATTTTATTGATATAATTTCTGATTTCCCTCATTAATTTATCTTCGTCTATAATAAAAATACCCAGAGTTAATTAACAATAGTGTACCAAGACATTTACTCACCATTTTCACTACTTCTTGTGCCACATAAACACCTTTTCAGAGCAGAAGTATCTACAAAGTGCTTTACTTTCTAATAATCTTCCCCTTTGAAGTACCTTAAATCCATCAGTCCCTGTTCTCCATTCTGTGACGAATGTTGCCAATTGTTACCTGCAACAATTTAAAGAGTCCATGCTAGGCATTTTGGCCCTTCACAAATGTTTACCTGGAGGACAAATTATCTGTACATTCTTCTCTTTATCCTACAACTGTGGAATGTGGGTAAACAGACAGGAGCTGGGGGATGATAGTAGTTACCTGTCAGAATGGACTCAAAGTATGGGAGAACTGAAAGGGCTAGTACCCTGCATCCTTAGTGTATGACACATAACCAGCACTTAATGAATCTCCGTTAGTGGTGACAAGATGCATAGTACCTATGTAAATAAGAGAAATAATAGCTGTTGGTGTCACAGATTTATATGAGCTGTGACTGAATTTTTCTAGTTCATTTATGAGACTCAAAGAATAAAATAATTACCTAGGTGGCAAATTTTTTTCAAGTGTAATAATCACTCCTCAAAAGCAACATTTTCCTCCCTTAATTGACTCATCTTTTGGTTTTGTCTGTTTTAATTCTGTTCACTACTTGGGTGTCAAATATGTGTAATGTGATCGAGAAAATCATGGGTCAAGACAGGTGTGGCCTTTGGTCACTTGTCAATTATGAATAATATTTTCTGCGTCTATTTTTTTCTTATAGTTTCCTGCAGAGCATTTAAAGGAAAGAATCAAAATGACTATTCAGTGAAGTTACAGAATTACATGGAAAAGGTCAACTGTATACAGTGTAGTGTTATCTTACAGGAAACACATGAGGCTATAAAATTCTAAAACCTAGTTTCTCTGACAAAGCTTATAAAAGGGAAACAAAAAAAATAGTAAATCATAAACCTGGCCCTCTGCCACTGTATAATGCAGGAGGAATCACACCAATTCAATCTGTTTTGAGTTATGAGGCTAAGAATATAATCTGTGATTCACAGTTTAATAATCAGGATACGGTTTTGTTCCTTTCACATAAAGAATTTTATGGAGACCTTTCCCCCAGTAAACTGTGTAATGACTGTGGGTTTTTTTTGTCTAAAAGGTGGCATTAAAAAAAAAAAAAAACTCTGAGCTTTAACACATTCAGTGTCTAATAAATTAACATGTTTAAATATGTGAAAATGTAATACCTATGTCAACAAAAAGACCAATTTGAAAATAACCCTTCCCTAATCAAACTCAGTTTAGGTCTTTGCAGTAGCATGGCCTGTGGGAAATATTAATTTAGTTGCCTACAGACACAGGTGGGAATTAGATTTATAATATTGTCCCATTTTCTTAAGCCATTTTATTTAAGTTGTTTTATTTTCATTCTTAGTTACACAGTTACAAAAAATCTATCTCAAATTTGCTTTGTTTTTACAGTTATACTGAAAGTGGTGGCTTAAAATTTAGCTAAGTCTGTTGTTTTCATGTGTCTTGAACTTTCTTAGAGGCTACCACCATATTTCATATGAAGCACAATGCAAGGAAAAAAAAAAGAATCTAAAGGAGAGTTGGGTTTTAGATTTTGTCCAGTTGGCATGGTATGCTATAGTTGTTCAGCACAATCAAGATGACACTTTCTGTGATTTAAGAATACCAACCTCTGTTCTTATTTCACGGTAGTGTAGAGTAAAATAATGGCCTTTGAGGCTAGGAGCTACAGTGGCAGGGAGGAAGTTGGATAATGGGTACCAAAATACAATTATGTCAGAGCAATAGTTTCAAGCATTGGACAGCACAGTAGGATGACTATAGTTTGCAACAATTTAACATATTTTTACTAATAACTAGAAGAGAATCATTTAAAGATTCTCATCACAAAGAAATTATAATAGTTTAAGGAGATAAAATTTGTACCTTACCTTGATTTAATCATTATATATATTATATATAGGTATTAAATCATCACATTATACACATAGATATGTACAATTATTAAATATTATTTACAAGTTTTTTTTTAAAAAAAGCAAGACACACGGGAGAAGGCAAATTCTTGTCCAGAAGCAACTGAGCTCATAATATGTGATATCTGACATGTAGTTTGCTCATCGTCTGAGATACTTTATGCCACAGGGTAATAGAAGTGAAGAGTGATTTCTGACAATCATAAGCTCAATTCTAGGCTGCTTTCCTTCCATCACCAAAAAAAAAAAAATGTTAGGAGCTTTTGAGGCACAGGCCATTGGCCATGGCACCTTCTACTCCTGCCCATTTTTATCATATGAAAATGTTCTTTCATTCCCTTCTCATCAAACACTTGGCCCCTGCAGAATGCTCCTACTCACAAATATAAATCACACTAGGGTTTGGGGCACATCCTATGTCTACGTAACCCATAAAAATGGGTTGCACTTACTTGACCTTCCCATTTCTGGTAACTTTTTCCTGTGAGACATGTAAGCCCTGCTTATAGCCACTTTCTTAACACTGTTGTCATCTGAAATTGGTTCAGGTAGAAATTATCAAATCCAAATCCCAAAACTGCCCATCTGTTTCTCTCAACCATTCACTACCTGCCGCAGTCTGGCTGGGCACAAATGCCGCAGTCTGGCTGGGCACACAATCACGAGCCACCACACAGCTTGTAGATTCAAACAGCAACTCTTTATTCCCGAACTCACACCAGCCGTCTACAAACACGTTCTGGGGAAATCCACATTCTCTGCCCAAATCCACCACCCCCCTGGCTTCCGTCTCCCAAAAAATACTGTCTGAATCCCGTGAGAACTCAAGGGGAACTCAGGCAGCAGGATACGCCCTATTCCCAGCAGGAATAATCTTAAACCTGGAACGCCCTAAACCCGATTATCCTAAACCGGGAACACCCTAATCCCGGATCCGCCCTGGTCTTTGAGCAAGGTCACCTAACTGCAATGTCACTGCAAAATATCCTATTTCCACGAGTCCTTCCACTAAGCAACATGGGGTACGCTGGCAAGGAAATTGTCATACCTACTTGGCTAATGGCTCCCAGCAACTACCCTTCTATCTGCTTTTTGAATTCAGAAGGTTCTTGATGGTTTTCTCTTTTCCACTTTCTCATTGTCTTTTTCTCTCATATGTAAAAGTAAATTTGTTTCTAATAAACCATATTCTTTTGATATTTTGCTGCCAGTGAACATTTTTTATTTTAATTTCATATCATACTCTATTCAACTGAATAAGTAGAGAAAGTTGAGATTCTGTACCTGATATATTAAAATAATAAAAATATTATTCTAATTTATTTTAAATTAGGTTTTTATCTAGAGGACTTAGTAACTTTTAATCAGTTTAGGAAATTTAAAAGTCAAAGGAAATTTCAATTTTGTTTTAAAAATTATTTGAGATTATTTGTGGGTTATATCTTCATCCAGAAAGAAAGAATCCATTTTTGATATCTATGCCTAGGGCTCCACATTTCCTTTTATTTTCTGTGAAATTAACTACTGAAAATATTTTTAGGTTCAACTGATTACTGAATTAATGAGTGAAAGGAATTATAAAGAACAGATGCTGAGAAAGGTTTAGAGGCATGCTCAAGGTCAAACATTGTTTAGTACTAAGGATATTGTGTATTTCTTATTTTCTCACAATGCTGTTTCTTTTGAATAACAAATAATTTATTGAAGCTTGCAATTTGCCAGACAGGGTAGGAAGATGTTTTATGTGTTTCCATAATTTATTCTCAGAATGGAGCTATTTACTCTTGTTTTCTTTTAAATTACTTATAAACAAGTATTGAGATAATTTAACTAAATATTGCCCACATCCCCCCAGCTTTTCAAGAACACAGTGGTGGCTGGGATTCTGAACCATCTGTGTGTACTCTCCCTCTCTCACCTCCTACACTCTGCTGCTTGGTGGGCATAAATAGTATTACCAATTTCTGTATTTAAATATGATGTCAGGAAATTATTTTTTTAATCCCACTTCCATGACAAATAGAAACTACAGGATTTATACTGATGGATTCAACAAGGCTTGTATTTTGATTTTGGCCAATACTAAAGATTAGTATAAAAGACAGTGAATTTAATGTTTGTGCCATTCTTTTTTCCATGTATGAAAATTTCTAAAAGGTTGATTTGTTTTTGCTCCTTGAGTATTTTAACATACAGTCTGGTTGAGTTTCCTTGACTACGAAAAACACATATCCATTTTCTGTATGGCAGAAGCATAGGTCTTCTAAAGCCTTCCAACAGAGGGTAGTGGGACTTAGAAAAGGTCTCTGAATTCTCAAATTTCCAAAGGAGAAGTAGTTCTTTGAAATTCACTGGGACTTGAAATTGATGACTAAACCCCTAAACATTTAAAAAGACCTGGGTAACTTGAAGTCATTTATCACTGGAGAAGAGATGTCTCCTTTGGAGGGTGCTGAGTAGTTCCTGGAAAGAAAAGGAAACTTGACTCAGGACCAGCAGGGTCCTTGGCTTATGTGACAGAAAAGAATTTTAATACAGGGCCAGTCGGAGGCCTAGGCAAAAATTTACTTAAGAAAGCAGATAAATATAGACTATCTTAAGAGAGATATACACTTCAGAAGTTCCTGGCTCTTCTGTTAAACGAAAGTTGGTGAGGAATGCATACAGGGAGGAAGGTAGGGAAGATACCAGTCTGGTGAACTCAAGACAAGGTCATCATCAGGATCCAGAGGCTGATGTGCTGTTCATTATCTGGCCAATGGATAATGCTGGAAAGTTTCCATAAATTACAGCATTGTTTTTCAAAATTTCACATCTCTTTTTACTTAATCTATTTATTGATGAGCTAGATAACAGTGTATAAGATAATTACTACAAGTGAGTAAATTGATAGTTAAATTTTTTAAGATTTATAGATTTCCTAGGAATTTGGGAGTGACAGGCCTGTCTTCCAGAGTGACAGACTTGGAAAAGTATGCAAAATTTCTGAATTAAAATTTCATTTCCTTGTTCCTCCTTTATGTCTCTTTTCTAGCTATTTTATTTATCTATCCTTCTTCATCAGTCCATCAACTCCCCCGACACACACACACTTCAGTATTTAATTCTTAAAGATCGAAGGGCAAAGCTCCACCTTCTCAGTAGCAGAGTTCTTGCCTAACATGTGGGAGACCCTGGGTTCAATGCCTAGTCATACACACACACACACACATACACACACACAGTCCGTCTTCTAAAAGGTGGATAATCCTGGCTAGGCAGTAGGATCAGAAGTCCCATCTTGACCAATTTAAAGAAGACACAGGAAGGTTAAGTTTTGTTAATTATAGAATCATCAGTCTTTGAAAGCCTGGAAGAGAAGGCATAGGCATGTGAGATATAAGCCTACAATAACAGTAAATCAACAAAGAGATAAACAAAGAAGTATTTGTATGCAAAGTATAATGGTTAAGAAAATAAGACATGATTTTTTTCTGAAAAACCAGGAGGTTAGTAATTCATTAAAACTTAAAGCAGAGTCAGATATTATTAATGTTTGAGAGCAAAGGTCTTGGGATATAGAAGACACATTTCCAGAGTTATCAGAGATATAAACACAACATTGTACTTTAATAATTGCAGTTTCCTCCTTGAACTAATGTTACTGTATCAAGGGCATTTCAATTTTGTATGAAGACCTTTTTCATCTTTTCATCTCATTGTTTAACAGAGAAATGCTCTGAGTGCATTATCGAGGTCCTTTTGTGTAGATCTGCTAAAGGACTTGATATGCAGTGTCACGTCTTTGATCCTGATTTGGGAAAATACAGATAGAAGGCAAATGATCATGCTAGTAAAAGACTGGTCATATCCACCGATGTTTAGGTTTGGGAGATTGGCTGGGCTATACATAGTCTTAATCCAGCATCCCTGTACCCAAGATTATCCTAATATACATCTTCTAATCTAACCCACAGGCAGTCATGGCCAAATATTCTATATTCTTTCCATATGCTTATGTCAAAATAAGGCTATTACAATAGGAGGACAGGACAGTTCTCATTCTAAGCTGCCTCTAGTGAAATAAAGAACAGGAGATGTTTTTAAAGTAGGGCTACGGGTAGAGATCACAGGCCTCCTGTGTGAGGTAATTGATCTTACAAGAAGTAAATGTCCTCTTATTTTCATGACAGAATGTAGTTTTGTATCTTGGAACAATGCTTCAACCAAGTTAGACTCCTAGCCTCCCAGGAAAAATGGAAAAAAGAGGCACTATCTTCCTTTGTGACTACATTTCAAAGGCATGGCTTCCAGGTCATTCATTGAGAAAGACATCCTTTGCTTATACAATTGGCCAGAGGTTTTCAGAAAGATTTACATCTCAAAGGGACAGAGAGAGAATTTGTAATTACACATTTTCTAAAATAAATGCTTTAGCAAAAATGGAGATTCAGGAACAGGTGCCAGGAAAAAGCCAAAATCTGAATTTTAGTGTAGCTGAGAGAAAAACATCTTGGCCATTTATGATGTGAACACACACACACACACACACACACACACGTGTGCACACACACACACAGGCATCAACGAAAACAACTGAAAGGTAATATCCTTATAGAATACAACATAGTCACAGAATGTTTAAATTGGGAACATGCTTATTATGCAAACTTAGTAGTGTATTTTAATGTGTTTCTCATGTTTGATTGAGGCAATTACTTCTGATTTTAGCTCCAACTTTGGACCAAATTCCAAATAGGAATTTGAAGGCTTTCATTCTTTTCTTTGAAAAACTGAGATTATAAAGGTTTTGTGTTCTGCTTCAATTTTCAGACCTAGGTTACATATTGAGAGTAGAGAATACAGTCTTGGTAAATACCCACACACACACACACACGTATTGACTAAAAATTAAGTAGAAGACTAATTAATGTACTTAAGTATCAGAGAGATACTTTTTTATTTTTTATTTTTGAGATACTTTTCTTAATATATATTTTCTAGTTGTTGATGGACCTTTATTTTATTTATTTTATTTATTTATTTATATGCAGTGCTGAGAATTGAACCCATTTCCTCACACATTCTTCACACATGCAAGGCAAGCTCTCTACCACTGAGCCACAACCTCAGCCCCAGAGAGATACTTTTTTGAGAAGACTTTGTACAAAGTTAAGGTTATATCATTACAAAATCTATAATATACAGATAGGCAGTTTGAGCAAGAACTTTATATTTATAATTACTTTTGACTTCTTTCTTTTTTTCCCTTCCTTCCTTCCTTCTTTCCTTCATTTCTTCCTTTCTTCCCTCTTCCTTTCATGGGGTACTGGGGATTAAACCCAGTGTGTCAAGCACAATGAGCAAGCATTCTACCAGTGAGTAACATTATCAACCCCCCTCCTATGAGACTTTTCCTTTCTTTTTTTCTTATTTTAGTCTCACCAAATTGTCCAAGCTAGCTTAAACTTGTGATCCTTCTGCCTTAACCTTCCCAAATATCTTTGATTATAAGTGCCTGACGTCATATGCAGCTTGCTATACAACTTTCTATATTTCCTGAAGTGTTTCAGATTCTGTAGTCTCTTTGAAAATATTCATTATTCTTTCTGTTATAAGCAATTACCCATAAATGCTAAAGTCTACTTATATAATTAGGAAATCTAAAGAACAATTGTAATGCATCTCCAGTTAGCTTTGTTGTAATTGTTTTTCTCTGGATAAGGTAACAGATTAAACATGGCACTTTTCAACCTCAGTTTCATGAACACTTTGGTGGTTTAAATTTTTCCAGCTGTAAGCAGAATATTACACCATGCTTCTCAGTTTATGTAGAAAATCATATTCAACTTTTAATTGTTTTATTAGTCTATTATATTACAGAGATGATCCTAGAAATGAAAGATAATATAGAAGGCAGCAAGTTTTAACTCTCAGAGTCATTTATCAAGTCAATCTGTAAAGTGCCTCTGCATGTAAATTATTATCATTGTTAAGTAAATTAAGTTAATCTGAGTGGAAGATAATACAATAAAAGTGAACTTCCCTCTGCTGATGAAATACTTTCTTATATCTGAAGGGCTGAGGTATCCATTCTTTCCCTATTTGCATTCAGGGGATGCTCTCGGCTCCTGGAGTTTGTTCTTAGTCCCTTGCTTCAATGTGGCACTTTGCTCTAACAGCACCAGTTGAAGCATTTCTCAGGCTCCCGCTTTCTCTTCAAGGAGGCTTCCGTCCTAAGTGAGTATTAGCCTTTATAGAACAATTCTACTAAAGACCAATTTCAAGTCAACTGTGTTGAAATTATATCTGCACATTCATCTGGGTTTTGTCATAGAATGTTACTTAATCACAAGAGAGGAATCCATCATACTCATACTACTATCCCACACTGGACGGAGGAGCCTATCCAGGGGGTATACACCAGGGAGTGGAAATCTTGGGTGGGTGGGTAACAGAGATTCATTAAAATTAAAGCCTCATGTTGAATGTCTTCCAACTACTTCATGAAAGTTTCTCTCTCTCTCTCTCTCTCTCTCTCTCTCTCTGAATTTCTTTGTGCTGAGAATGAAAACTTAGAACCTAACTCCTTCCTGAGGTAGGTGCCAAGCAGACAGGAACTGTGATATGTTCTCTGACTACCAGAGCCCAGCTAAATCTACATATGTATATCTCCTGACATTTTTATCTATAATGCAATTGGTCCTATAGGACCACTGGAAACAGACTAGCTGCTTCTCCCCATTTTGGCCAAACTGCATTAACATCATTGTTCCTTTTTATATCATTTGCTTATTTCTTATGTGACTGGGCAACTGAATCCATCCTGTTGGGATCCATGTAGGATCCCTGGCTTCGCTGCCACTAACACTTGGGGAGAATCTCAGAAGTCTGCCCATTATGGAAACCTCATTCTAAAATTAAATTCCATAGTTCATGAGACATCTTTAGCTGTTTTTTTCTTAGTGATTTATATTACAGGACAAGGACCTACTATGGAGCCAAGATATCTATGGTGGTCCTTTTTCACTGGTTCTAGCAAACATGCCAGAAAGATTTAAGACATGTAGCTCAGAGTAGCAGGCATGAGTTTATTAGAGAAAGAAAAAACAAAGAAAGAAATAGAAAAGGAAAAGGGAAAACTCTCAAAGGAGAGAGTCGGTCCTTTCAGAGAATAAAAGGATCTCATGCTTTCCTGTCCCCCAGTTTTATTGGATGTCTCAGGCAAGTTTCCAGAATGTCCTGCCCAGGTCTACCTCTTGATATTTGATTGATAGCAGGATGATATTAGAATTTCAAGTCCCCTCTATGCATGTGAACTCTAGGTCATTTTGGCCCATGTTGACTGGTTCTAACTGAAACCTGTTGTTGCATATGTCATGGTTGGGGAGAATCATTCTTATCCTCCTGAGTTCTTAGAAACTGGTCTGTATAAGAGTCACAAAAGCCTCCCCTTCCAGGATAACTCATCCTCTTCTTGTCAGCATTTTGGGCCTCCATTTTTCCTGCAGTTTCCTGCAGTAATGCAGTTTGCTGAGAAATGTAACATACCCTATTGACTTCAGGCATGTTGCTTTTTAAAAAAAAACCATGGAGGTATCAACCCAGTGGGCCCAGTTTATAGAATTAGACCCTTAATTCTTACGTTACCACCACTCATGTCTGTCTGCTACTTATCAATGCAGAGCCTTACTAAAGCAGACAGAACCAAAATAACATTATGAAATATAAATTGGCCATATAAAAAATGAAATCCTGTCATTTGCAACAATTTGGAATGACCTGGAGGACATAAAGTTATGTGAAATAAGCCAGGCACAGAAAGTCAAATACTACATGATTTCCAGTCATATGTGGAATATATAAAAGTTGGCCAGAGACAACTTGTGGAAGGAAGGAAGGATAAAGAGAGGTCAGTGAATAAATGTTTTTGAATGCTCTCAGCAAACTAAATTAATTAATTAATTAATTAATTAATAACAGATAAGTGCATGGCATGATAGATATGCTAGGTACCCCGATGTGATCATTGTGCAGTGTATATCTATATTGAAACATCATAATTTACCCCATACACAAGAACAATTAAATTATTATGTGCCAGTTTAAAACAAATAAAACTCTATATGTTCCTCAGTTTTACCTCTTTTTAATAAAAATTATACAACTATGGCGTGAAACCCCTTATTGGAAATGCTTTAATAATCCAGAACATTAAGAAACAATTATATATTTGATTTCTCTCCTACTTAACTTTGGTCTTGTATTTTAGTTGTTTATAACATGAGTCAGATTTTTCTTTTTCCATTTCTTTTCCCATTCTTATATTTAGATAAGAATTTACACTTAATTTTAAATGATGATCAGATTGTCAAACAAAATAATTACAGTAAGTAGACAAATCTAGTTGAGTGACCACACCACCAAAAGAATAAAAATACCTTAAGTTAAATAAAAAATAGATACAGAATATAATCATTCCCAAATAATTTTTCATTATTTTTAGACAAAAAATATGGAATAGGAGGTACACATTAAGTTAGATTAAATGGTAATGAAATCTAAAGTATTATCCAAGAATTAAATGAATAAAATATTGCTGAAAATGTTATCAAATGATTTTAATGCTAACATCTTAGTTATTTTTAAAAATTTTATTAAAATTCAATTATAAACCAGGAAACATTGCAGTCTTGACATTTAATTTTTGACAAGGCAAAGTACAGTTTTTGAATATATTGTAATGTGTCTAGAAATAGGAAGAGAAAATATGAGGTTAAGGCAATTATCATGCATAAAGTCAGCCATAATTATCATGATGAACTAACTACCACCACAATTTACTAGATAATTATTCCATTCTCAATGAGTTCTTCACATAAAGTGCAATATTATATTTATTTTTTTCTAGAATTCTAGATATACAAAATTTATAACATGCATCCTTGTGTGTTTATGTGTGTGTGTGTGTTTGTATGTGTGTGTGTGTGTATTTCCAATCCATGGTGTTGAAATGTAAAAGAAACATTTGTTAAAATATTCATCTCTTTTATAAATATCACTTTACTTGGCTGCTTAGATATGGGATTTATTTGTTAACTCAAGAAATCTTTGTAGAGGTCCATCTATGGCTGGTACAAAAGAGACAAAGTGATATCGTCTTTAAATTAGTCTAATCCTCAAGTTGATATAATTGTTAGACAGGTCAGTAAAATTCTTTCATAGTTACTTAATAGTCAAATTCCACCATCACATTCCTTGAAGCAAAGTAATATAGCAAGAGATGACAAAGCCATTTACAATCTGTCTTAATTTTTGTTCTTGGATATAAAATGCAGAGCAATGAAATAAGAACCACAAGTATAAGCACATGCAAATCTTGAAAATAAGGAAACAATTATTTGCATGATATTTTATACTTATTTTTATAGGATTAGTTGGTGAAACCTTAAAACCATGATTCTGGGATATTTCAGAAACAAAAAAGGACAACTACATTGATGAAATGATTTTTCATTACAAAGCAATTTCTTTCAAAACAAGGATTTTTATGCACAGAGTTAAATGCTGGCTTTGTTTCTGAATATTCATTAAGACACTAACTTCAGATTAGCAAGAATAATAATATTTAAAAAATAAAATAAAAGTAATACTACCTCATTCATTCTTTGATAATTAGGGATTTTTTAAAACAAAGAGAGAGTGAGAATTTTTTAATATTTATTTTTCAGTTTTTGGTGGACACAACATCTTTATTTTATTTTTATGTGGTGCTGAGGATCGAACCCAGTTCCACACACATGCCAGGCAAGCGTGTTACTGCTTGAGCCACATCCCCAGCCCAATTAGGGATCTTTTGAACTAGCAAATGAAACTGGAGTTTAACCCAGTTTGTTTCTGTTGTTTTTAAAACCTAATTGGCATTTCATCTTTTTCAAAGGGGAGTAAAGTGACATCTGTCAAATGTCCTACAAAGTTTAGCTTCATGATTTTGTCTCAATAAATGACAATTTAAAATATAAACAAAAAAATCATATTTGATAGTATAGGAAATTTGTGTTACTGTACTATGGAGAAGTTATATGACGAATATACCCAAATAAATTATGTTGTTGTAAAACTTGCCATCACGGTTTGTCCATGTTGCAGATATACTGTTCTTGAAAATGTGGTTTGAATTCATTTCTTGAGTGGCCAGGAAGATGAATTTTCATCAGAAATGAAAATATGCATGTTGAATATTTCCATGACAAGTGAATGGATTTAATTTTTTTAATCTATATGTGTATTTTGGTGTAGTGCCCTTTAAACATCTGTTTTTTATAACCGCAGTGTAGGGAAACCCAGCTAAGATCTTCACAGTATTATTTTTGTCAACAAAACTACCAATGGTATGTTCTGCCACACATTTCTTCCCAGCAGTGAAATGCTATGTATTTCTGATAAGATGTTAATGCCATGACAAGCATTGAAATGTCAGGCAAAATTCAATTTAACCTAGTACTTTCTCTCCTTTCTTTAAGATTCCTGGCTTGAAACATGAACATAGCACAATGCTTCTGTGATGTCAATATATCAGCCAACATCTCAGTCAAAAGTACTAACATGGTTTTTAGTTGACTTTTAGGAGCCAATATTTCAACACATGAAATAGAATAAAATAAGCATACTGGAGTTCTGATATATTTTAATCATCTCTCAAAGAGTCAATTTGTTAACTTTCTCTGGCAAGTAGCCTCTCTCTTAGAAATACAGTTTCATTAAACCTTCTTATGAAACACTATGGATTTCATGACATAGTGAAAAGACTTACTCTTGAATGACAGGTATAAATGAGAAAATCCAATGTTCTGTTTCATTTTGCAAATATTTTTAGGAATATAAAGTCCAGAGAAGTTTTTTGAGTTCATATGATAGCCTGGTAGTGATTTCACAACGGATTCTTCCACAAAGGGCAAAGAATGATATTATCTGGGTGTGTCCTTGTGGAAAGTTTAAATTCAGTTGACAACTATTTAATTAAAATATAATCTCTATATAGCACTAGTATATAGGAACAGACTCATATGGGCTCCCTTAACTCACCGTGGAGTACCCACAGGAACTAGTGAAAATTGTATACACTTTTTTTGGGTTATATTTATATTGGAGAAAACCTCAAAACAATTTTCCATGCTGTAAATTTTAAGCTATAATTCTTTATAATAAAATGCCCCAATATTTTTTTAAACTCCGTATATCACACATGTTTAAGACTTTGAGTACATTTGGTTGAATTTCTAGATGAACAGCTCTGTAGGAACACAATTTGGTATAAGCTTATTACCTATTATATACTTCTTTCTTAATGATAACAATTTTTTATTGAGAATTAATTAAAAGAAATCTTTTAACTTGTGGAATGGGAAGAAAGAAAATTAGAGATGAGTTAATGAAACTTAAGAAAAAAGTTGAGTAAACAACATATGTAATTACACTGTAGTGTTGCTTAATTAAAACACAGAGTCATTCAATTAGCATATACACCTGCTGCTTACAGAACTTATTTTTTTAATAGCTAAATAACTTCATTCATAAACAAGATTTGCTCTCTAGTTTAACTAATCTCCTGGAAGAAACTCCATATCAGTGTTCTGCCTTAGTCTTGCTCATGTTGATGCCTCTCACAATAATTATATAGAATGTATGGGCTGAGCAAAATTTTACAATGATTGATGTCCCTGCCAACTTTATACCTTTGTGTTTCACTTTGGAAGGTAGGAGGAGAAATGATTCTTATCAAAATATTTCAAACCTGGTCACAGAGATCTGAGATCACAGTAATTCTTTAAGAAATCAAAGTGTAACCTCAGCATTATAATAAAAAAACTATCATTTAGTTTTGGGTCAGAGTTTGGACGATACCTTTTGGAGAACATGATGCTTTTGATAAACTTTGTAGATGAGTGAGCTACTGGTAAAGTCATGATGTGCAAAAGCATAGATCAAAAAAAAGCAAGAGTAAAAGAAATGAACATGGAATCTCACTGTATACAAGCAGCATGGTAGAATTTTGGTACAAATAGAACACATAGATAGTTATTAAGAGAGATGAACTCAGATAAGTATGTGGTATATGAATTGTATTGTTTGTAATATAATTACATACAATGTATGTTCCCGCTCATCACTATTTTTGTGTTCCTTTACATATGTCTCTTTGCTCAGGTCAAGACACTTAAGAATCTATTCCTTCTCCCTCTTCCTCCTTCTTCTTTTCTAATCCTCCTCCTCCATCTCCATCTCCATCTCCATCTCCATCTCCATCTCCATCGCCATCTCTATCTCTATCTCTATCTCTATCTCTATCTCTATCTCTATCTCTCTTTTATTGCTATGGCCATGGTGAGGCTGTGGTCATAGCCCTGAAGGTCATTTGCTACAGTTGACATGATTAAAATAAGGAGAACATCTGCATGACCAACTCTGTATTGTGACTGTATATGACTTAATTGAAGCTGATGTTTCATGGGCTGTATGTGTAGCAGAATAGACTATGACTGCATTGTCATGAAGAATACAATATAAGATACTTCTGTCTTTGTCATTTTCCTCACATCCAAAAAGTGTCTGCACATCATGGGTGTTTCCCTCTGACTTCTAGAGCTATATAAAACCAGTACCATGTCTCCTCTCAGGACTGCCCCCAATGAAAACACAGGAATCTACTCTTAGGAATCTACTCTTCAGGTTTCTGTCTTTTCAGGGCTCATTGTCTGTTTATAAGATTTCATATATGATCCTTCCCAGATGAAACTTTACTGAACTTTCTGAGAAGAACAGCTATCTTAACCAAAAAGGAAGCATGATATGAATGGCGATACAGCAAGAGGAAAGAATAATGGAAAACCAGAATATAAAGTGAGCTTCTATGTGTCCAACCACATGGCCCTGAATCTGCTTACACAAGTGCTAGGTGTTACTGGGCAAGAGTCTGCCCCAGAGATGAGGAAATCACAGAGGCTCTTTCTCATTAGTTCTTGCAATTGTACCATAGAGATTTCAGACATGTCACTCACAGGAATGAGTTTACTAGAAAGGATAGAAAAAAAAGAGAGAGAGAAATAGACACACTCTCAAGGGAAAGAGTTAGTTCTCTCAGAGAGAAAGACGTAACAATCTTCCTGCCATCCAGCTTTGTTGGAGGTCCCAGAAAATTTTCGAGACTCCTGCCCAGGTCTACCCACTGGCTTTTGACTAATAGAAGGATTGCATCACATTTCCAAATCCCTACTGTGCATGGTAAAGTTATGAGATAACTCTGAATCACTTTGGTCCAAAGTGACCAGTATTAATTGGAAGTTGTTCTTTCATATTTTTTGGTTAGGAAAAATTATCCTTATCGTCCTGGATTCTGGGATCTGGTCTGTATAAGGGTCATGGAAGTTCCCTCTCCAAGATAACTTAAGTTCTTCTTATCCTAATTCCAGTCCCACATTTCTCTTGCAGATAACAGATTGCTTGCTGAGGAATGTAACATATCTTGTTGACTTAAGCCAGACAGGTCTGCAGATAAATTGCTTTTTAAAAGAAAGCATGTGTGGGTCAGCAAAATGGGCCAAGTTTGTATAATTATCCATTTAACCTCATGTTCCCACCACTCATACCCTTTTGTTACCTATCAGAGTTACAATGGAATTCATAATTGCAAAGAAAGAAGTTGTTATAGCTCCCTAGAGGAGAAAAGGAAAGGTTTATGAAGGAGGTAATGCTTGGAGATAAGAGTAGATTTGTCCCCTCCACCAACCCTGCCAACAGAAAGGGAAAGTTATTATAAGCAAAAGAAACTCTGAGAAAGGAAATAACAGTCTGAAAAAATTAAGGTTAATATACACAGATAAAAATGTGACAATAGAGACCTCATTATAAATATGACTAGAGAAAAAGTGTAGGGCCAAGTGTTATACCACACTATAGAGTATATTTTCAAGAGATAAACATTGAAGAGTTCTAGTTGGGAAAGCAATATTGATTCCATTTATTCAACCAAAGTCGCGCAAAATGTCCTACCTTGTGGTGTGCACAAGGCCTTTAGGATACAAGACCTCATGATGTTTATGCCCTAGAGAATCGGAAGCCTCCAGAGCCTCATAATCACATGACGGTATGTCTGTTTCCAATGATTAACCTGACATTGTGATGGAAAGTGAAAGTTCCCACACTGTGATACAAATGTGAGTATTAACCAAAAAGGCCCTTTCTCATTAGTTCAGTTTAGGCAGGAGTTGCTCAACCGTTGGTGAGACACCTCTTCTCTATAGGATTATTTCAACACCCTTTTCTTTGTTCTTGCTTTATCTCCCCCTAGGGTATTCACCTTAGTGCTATGGAAGGAGACTGGCTTCAGTTCCAATGTGTAGGAGGTGGGGAAGAAAAGAAGGTAAGGGATAGTAACTTACTAAAAATATGAAATCCAAATTTCTCTATCTCTTCCATTCCATATTCTGGAAAAATTCATTATATACAATTTTAAGGGGAGCTATGAAAAGGAACCTCCAGTTGGGTTTTTATAGGCCCAGCTAAAAATTCAAGATTCTTTTACTGAAAGGAGAAAAATAAATAAAGGAAGAAAATAAAGATGTGAAGAAAAATTAGCAATTCCTAATCAAATTAGTAGATGAAGGAGAAGGAATTGATATAGGATATTGAATATGGTGTTTTTTATTGAAATCAAGATTGTAAAGAACAAACATTGAAGAAAATAATGGATTATTTAAACAGATTAAATTCAATGTTATTCTGGGATATCCTGGATATAGGTGTCAAGAAGGCAAATTAACATATTATTTTGACAGTTATAATTAAGTTTACCTTAGATATATTTAAGAATCACAAATATATAGATGATGCTTAACTAAGGATACTAATCTGCCTTGGGAATAGATAACTTAAGGAAAAGATTTAGAAAAAGGAGAGAAATAAATAATGTGTGGAAATTTTTATAGCTATAATAAAATAGTCTCTCATCTTAAAATAAAAAGCTATTAAAATATAAAAAAGGAAAGAATAAAGTTAATATTCAAATTTAGTTGACACAACATAATGAAGAAATTAACTTATTAAATTAAAACTGATCATAATTTTTTTATTCTATGTCTAAAACTGTAATTTTAATGTCATCTCTAGAAAATGACAAAATTAACACTAGTTGAAAAATAAAGCTATATAACACTGCTCCCATCCATTTGCAGAAACTGATATGAGAGCAAAACAAGTGCAGAAAAGCATTTCAGTGTATATTTGTCACTGGAATAGCAGTTAAATATGTGTGCTGCTGGTCCCAGAATAATAGGACTTTAGTTTAGCAAAAATACTATAATTTTTTGTATATGCAAAAGTGGAACTAGAACTGAGATTTGAGACTGAAATATCTTTAAAACAAGAAAGAGAAATTTAATGCATGGGAAGAGAGAGCTTAAAAAAATGTACTAAACAGGAGATTGAAACTAATGGAGAAATGTCTAAGAACAGGTAATGGGAAAAAGGAAAAACATATTAAACAGGGATTTTCAGTGTTCTCTTTTAAGACATCTCATAAGCTGCAATGTTAAATTGGAATTTTTGGTAGGATAACCTCACCAGGAGGGTAAATTCCTTGAGCAAATTGGCACACAGTACAGGAAACAAAACCATAACATGGGCAATATTACTCTCATTTCACTGTAAACAAGAACAGAGAAAATGACAACAGTAAACTCTCCCTTAACTTGGCTGAATTTTTAGGGGTGGTGCCCAATTGCCCACAGAACCTGAGAACAGAGGACTGTTGAACACTCTATGTATTTCCCAAAATCATTGTGACCTCTCATACCACTGGGATTTAAAAGATAATAAAGCACCTAAGGAATAACTCTTACAATTGAGATGGAGAAATATAGGCAAGGAGGTAAATGGATAGTTCAGAGAAAACCATAAACACCAACAAAGCAGATTAAGTGCATGATGAGTGGAACCTGATTGCTAGTGACTGACAAGTAAATTAGAGATGAATATGTGCATAAAATCACCTTGCGGGAGATTTTGTGTCATAGTATACTAGTCATGAAGAGCCCGTAAAGACTAAAGGAGCTGACTACTTTTATTTTCTCCATTAACTATTTACCTCCATTTTCCAAAAGAGTACTTTTAAGAGTCTGCAGGTTAATTTACTATGCTAATTTTCTCTCTAATGCTTTATCATGTTCCACATTTTTTTTCATGATTTAATCCTTACCATAGTCTCTATGACATGTTGAAATCTTAGAGAATCACAGTGAATATCATATTGAATGCCATGAACTTCAACCATTTTTCATGTTTCTATGGCCACATTCTCTTCTTTAAATTCATTAATTTTCCCAGGCTTTTATTATTTATGAGCTATTTTATTCCAAGTTAGCATGTTAATGCTCTCTTCCCAGTTTATCATGTATTTGAGTTATTTTATCAAATATCTGCATCTCAGAGGGCTTGTCATAATGACTCTATCTAAAATGGCTTTCCATTCTTGCTTTCTATGATTTCAATCTCTTCTCTCTTTCAAAACAGACATTACAGTATGAAAACATACCTCTCATACATTTATTGCCAATAAAATGCAATATTCAATGGAGCCCAAATATTGTTTACAAATGTCCCAATACAAGTAAGTTAATCAATAATTGTCGATTAATTAATTAATACATTAACTTAAAAAAACTCAATGAAGAAGGCACTTTTAGTGGCCATGTTTAATAAGGAAAACTAAGGCTTTGAATATCCTTATAAACTTTCTGAAGTTCATAATGCTGGTCAATGGCAGAGTTATATTTCAAACACAGATCTGTCTAATGTCAGATCTTTAATGCTAATCAGTAATCAGATTGACCTTGTGTTTTAGATAAAGTCAACCTTCCTGATAACTAAACACTGAAATAACATCTATCAGACACTCACAGCCTTAGCTTATACTGCACGGAGAATCAATTCTCAAGGAAAAGTCATTATGCCTACCTAGTTAAGAAAGCTCGTGAAATTCAGTGCCTATTATCTTGAGTGCCAATTTGAGCCAATTTGAGTGCCTGTGATGACAGCTTCTCTCCTCCTGCAGAGCACTAAGCCCTGAGTGACCACTTTATTTCCCTGGTCATCACTAACCTGGACAGCCTGGATCTGCAGGGAACTCTGATAGATTTACTTGTCATAATAATGAGCCACCTTCTTACAGTAGCACACAGTGAAGAAAAAAGTATTTTTCCATTAAACTTCTAGTGAATTATTACTACAAATACACACAATATTATTTCAGGCTGTACTAAATCACATAACAGCACAAAACCTGACAAAATACACATAAATACCATAATAGTTTGGGTAGCTACAGAAGCATATTCTTACCTCTGCCAAAAACAGAATGAGTTTTCAAATATACCCTCAAAACAGCTTCCATGTGTACTATAGTAGATGTTCCGTGAATGCTGCAATAGGTTTCATCAGAAAATTTTATGACTCTTATGAAATTATTCATTTTTTAAAGTGTTAATTTGATTACTTTTTCTATTTCTTTAAATGTTTATAGGACACATTTCATAGTAGTTTTGAGAAAATAAAAATTTAATTAAAAAAAAGAGTGAGAACAAGTGATCTTGGAATTTTCAATTCCAAATAACACTGTTTCTAAAAGGAAGTATCCATACAAACAGCCTTGCTTATGGAAGCACAGTGGACTGGAGTCAGGAATTTTAAATTTTACTCTCAAATCTAATGGTAGTTATCTTTCTTCAATCAGACACAAAATGACTAATTTGTATTCCAGATGAATGAATTCCAAACTTACTGGCTCTCTTAGAGTAAAATAAAAAGTCATGTTATATTTTTCAGTAGTAATGAGCATTGGTTTAATGGGATTCCCCATTTGTACATCCGTTTATAGGTACATGTGATACTTATACTCAGTGTAGATCTTGTTATACTACATTGTAATTGTATTTCCTTATCTCTGTTTACATTAGATGCAATATTACCTAAAACCAGAGTCCTGATCTGTACTTTATTGTGTTGGCTTGATGTCTTGTCTATTATATTTGTTAACAAAATAAATGTTCATGTTCTACCATGCTGCAGTAATCTAATACTATCTTGATTTAAAAGATTTAGTAAAGTTTAAAGAATATGGGTGTCAGTTACAAAATCAAACACCTTATATTATTGTATTTTTCTCATGTCAGTAAACTAGGTTAAAGTGAGCTTACTTGAATTGATTTTAATTAGTGGTGATTCTTGGGCATATAAACCACGTGGTTTATATGGTTGCTTCTCATTATCTTGTATCATTTCCTCTTTGGCTCCATTTAGCTGTAAGATACCAAAACAATTTTCTCAAAAGAAATATAAAATGAATTAGAAAAAAAAAATATTTTTTCTGATGTGCTCTGGAAGCACTTCAGTGAGAGATTTCTACCTCACCCCTTATCTAAAAGTGTGTATTCACAGTCTTAGGGAGCCAACAGTGAACAGAATCAAACTTTGAAAATAAATCTCTGATAACTCAGTAGCACAGGGCCTGTCTCTGTATCCTGAGACAAGAATCAAACCTTGTTGGCTTGTTTCATTACTGATGAAACAATTATAAAGGGAAATATTATAAATATTATAAATTATAAAGGGAAATATTTCCATTGCATAGCTATCATTTTCACATTTGTGGGTAATAAGCAATTTGGAGGGGACATGCTTTATACTTGCAAAATGTACTTTTATTCACCAAATGTTATTCCTCTAGACTTAGCACTTCTGATTTTTGCTTGAATCAATTATTAATGTGATGGCAAAAGTGTTGTATAAATCCATTATCACTTCTAATTTTATTAGTTGTCATTTTACTATAAACAAAAGCCTTAATTAATTCATTTTAATCACTATGAACTGAATATTTTAATTAGATTCAGTGATATTCCATTACTGTTTTGGATTTAGATGCTTAATTTCTATCTCACTTAGAAAGTAGGATGCCTTCCAGTATCCTCTCTCCCCTTTGCAATGTATATAACTCCTTTTTTCAACTGTTAGAAGGCTGATTCTAATTTACCTTGTAATAAATACTCACTTGTTCAATTTTGAAATAAAACACTGATAAAATGATTTTAGATTTGCTAACTCATACCAATTTAAATATACAGAATTTAATAATTGGGTACTTACCTTTTAATCTTTAAACTGAGGGTACATATTCAAAGTACTACAAACTCAATTTTTTAAATAAAACAACTGGTAGTCAAATAGAAATTTATCACATTAAGTATCACATGATTAATTGCAGGTAAAACCCAGAGGAAAGATTCTAAAGTAAAAGAAAGATTTTTCAAGAAAAAAGGCTCATGCTCCTGGAAAGATGCTAAGAGAGGCCAAGGCACACGGAAAGTGAGAGCCAACTTCTGTCTAACTGGTGATTAATCTCTCCATTCAATGTTCAATGATTACAATGAATTGTGTTTGCACAAAAATTAACTTAGACTTGCACATGATCTATGGCCCTCTTATCTATTTGTAGAAATAAATAAATTTTTCTGGATTATGTGCTTTGGCATCCATAAAAGCTTGAAAACAACCTTTTCCCTCACTCTTTACAGCCGTGCAACTATAGTTAAAACTGAATTATCTATATGCCACATTTTGTTTCCTCTGATGCACTTCAAAGACTTGTTGCTTTCACAAGAACTCTGATTTTCATATTCCAAATACCAAGAACTGTGATCTGGAGAGAGTCCCATAATATTATAGAGACCCATTATTTAGCATCAGTAAGCTCTGTGCCTGACGAGCTTCACAGAGAAGATTTCAAATAGAGAACTGGTATCTGTCATGCAGCATTCCATCCCACAACCTCAGTAAATTGAGGTTTTTGCGGCCGGTTATATGAATGGCATGCTGAGTTTAAGCTAATGTGTTTTCCATTTCAAATGGCACAGCTTCTCTTTTCCCCTTGCATTAAGCATTGAGCAGGTGGTGTTTTCTAATCATTTATGTTCATTCCGTCCGCCGTCATGAGCAAGCGAGATCATAGATGTGCTCAGCAGCTCTTGCAGTCAAATAGTGATGAATAGAACAGCGAGAATCTGCTTTGGCCATAGAAGCATCTAATTTGAAAACCATGGTGTCAGAAGTGTGTGAGGTAGGTCTGAGCCCTCTATTCCCTCATCTGGAAGTGATTTACATAATCTGGGAGCCATTTGTCTTTGCTCTGGTTATTGTGGAGAGATGACAAATGAGAGCATAGAATATGTTGCCATAAGTGGGACAATTTTCTCTAGCTAAAAGAACACAGTGTGTCAAAAATAATTTGCAAATACTTTACTGTTTTTACATTCATTAGAACAGTAAGGACGGTGCAATAATGACAACCATACTTCCACACTGGAAATATCAGCTAATGGTGTCTCCATTATTTAGAGTATTACCTGCAAAGTCACTGACTTTCTCATCCATTCACAGCAGCTAAAATTCTCTTTTCCATCTCGAGGCAAAATTGAGAAACAGATAATGCAGGAAAATGATATCACTCAATCGTCAAATTTTGTGATCCTTTTAAAAGTATAATTTAAGAGAATAGAAGTTCATGTCAGTACTATATGAATTGCAGGTTGATGTTTATATATGAAGAAAGATGTGGAAAAAAATTGCAATAAATGAAACTGAGCTTGGGGAAGAAATTTATGGACATTTCTGATTTTATTTATCTTCAATCCCTTTACACTGCCATTCTAAATATGTCATTTTGAATTTGTTTCTATCAATGAAGACTTTGCCAAAAGGGAACTACTAGTTAGCAAGACAGTCTAGAACACTGATCCAGGAAAACTGAAGACAAACAACCTAAGGAAAACAAGAGTTCAGTTATGGCCCAGGGAAGAGGCAAAAGTACAAACTGGAGAGGTAGTATGGAAATAAAAGAATGAATAAATGCAAAAGTGAGAAAAGGGGAAACTGTGGGGGACATGTGGTACAAGAGGGGCTAGGAAAAGAATGGTAGGAAACTGGATATTGCACTTACTGTAGACCCATCTCACAAAACAAATAAACATTGAGTAGGAATGAACTTTATATTAGTTAGGTTTCATTGGTTTATTTTTAAATTACTCATTCACTTTGTTTTTTCTGATATTTTAAATTTCTAAATTTACATATACTATTTGTACCTATATTAATGACTCGTATTTTAAAAAAATGAAATGGATTCCGCTGAAGGGAGAAAGTTCTTAAATTTATATCTTCTATTTTTCAATTTTTACCAGAATCAACACAATTGTATTTTCTCAAAATCTACGGAGAAATACTTACATAATCATCCTTTTTAGTTTTCTATTTAAATGTTTTTTTTTTCTTTTTTCATCAGTGGAATACTGTTTTGGTTTGGATCTTAAATGTCCCTCAAAGACTCATGTCATTAAAGGCTTGGTCTCTAGCCTGTGGTGCTATTGGGAGGTGATAGAAATTTAGGAGGAAGAATCTTATGGAAGAAAGGTCACTAGTGTTGTGCTCTTGGAACCTGGTCCCTTCCTGCCTATCATTCTTTGCTTCCTGAACACTATGAGGTGAGCAACTTTATCCACCATGTATTCTGTGCCCCAATGTTCTGTCTTGTCATAGACAGACATTGTGATAGGGTTAAAGTGACTGTGGATTGAAACCTCTAAAACTGTGAACCAAAATAAATATTTCCTTTTTAAATTTTTTTTTAGTTATACATGGACATAATATTCTTATTTTATTTTTATGTGGTGCTAATGATCAAACCCAGTGCTTCACACATGTGAACCAAGCGCTCTACCACTGAACTTCAACCCCAGCCCAATATTTCATTTTTTAAAAGGTGTTTATCTCAGGTATTTTGTTACAGTAATGAAATACTGACTAACACAAATACTTTGATCATACAGCTACAGGAAAGAAAATGAAATGGTTGAGAATGAATGTATCTCATATTTCTTATATAAACCTTGGTCAGTTTAAGATTTTTAATAATAAGTCAAGTTGTAAATTCCATTTTTAAGAACATGCTCTCAAAGTTGAGCCACTTAAAAGCTGGTTAATATTAGACAGATCAGGACTCAAATTTTTCATCTCTAAAACCAGCCTAATGATACCATATACTTCATAGAATTGCTGTAAGTGAGAAATGACTACCTACTAGAGCTTGATATTACAGTGACAGGACTATAGTACCTTTTTATGACAAATTAGATATTATCACTCCATTATTATTCCGAATGTTGAAAATGAAGAACATTTAGGAAATTTGCATATTGTTAAAAAGGAAGTGATCTGAGAAGTACGAAATTTTATATTCATACCTGGTGTTGAGCTGGGGATGTAGCTCAGTGGTAGAGCACTGGCCTGCATTTGATCATCAGTAACACACACACACACACACACACAAAAGTCCTGTGCCACTGGTGTTATTGCTTATCCCTTTGAATTAAAAATAATATAATGAACACATATTGATAGATTTTATTTATTTGTATTATATTGTATCCTTGTATAAACATACTTTTTATATTAACAGTAGAAATGGAAATTAAAAAGAATAAAATGCAAATAATCCTAGGCAGGTATTTATAAATAAAATCCATGTGGATGTTTTCTTCTATATGGCAAATTGACACCAATGACACTTTGTAGATTCAGACTAATCCTCCAGGTTCCCTAAGCACTACTATGTTTACAGGAAAATACTGAAAGTAAAGGCACATTGGGTAAACATTTATTGAATGCAGTCTGTATAATATCGACTTGGGAAATATAGAGGTGCTCCAAAGAGAACAGAAACGTGTTTATAAATGTGACTGAGAATTTTCCTTCAAAACTCAGCTCCTCGCTGAGAAATATTAACATGCTTTCTTATGTAGACTGTGATTTAATTTTATTTTATTTAACAATTATCTTCGCAAACACACTCAGCCACCTCACTTCTAAACAATAAGCTACTTGCAGGAAAAATCATTTGCTTTTGTTTCTTTATTACCTAGCATATATTAGGCAGATAGTAGGTAGTCCAAAATATGTGCAATTGAACATAATACACATATGAACACAATGACATAGATGAGGTATGATTTGCTGAGGTATGAAACCTCCTCAAAACTTTGAATGTATTATGTCCAACCATTTCAATTATTTTCAATTATTTTTGAATGTCTTTCTTTATTGGAGGAGGTGGCCACATCAACCCTTTAACACAGCTATAATTTCCTGTTCATTAAATCAATAAGGTAATGAACAATGGCAAAGTTGATGCTTTTATCTCAGGACTAACATTGTAAGTTACAACTGACCTATTTTCTAAAGCTGAATTGATAGATAAAAATACACAATTTTATATTTGGAAGTGCAGGCACTTTACCCTCCATTGCTCTTATAAAGGATTTGGGGCAACATTGCATGTGAGGGGTAAGTCTGTGATTGGCACATGACTGTGTGAAAAATGGGAATGAGATATTAGGAAAATTAGCTGTTTACTGAAAAGTCATTTAGACTGTACCAAGGAAGCAATTTATATACAAAACACTTCCTGAAATGTGATAAGAACTTCAACAACTTGTAAGACTCAATATAAGCATTTAACTAAGACATGCTATATTTATTCTAATTTCTGACAAGATATACATTTATTTGTCAGTATAATTGATGGTTTATAGAGAAAATAGACCTGAAAATTGTCTCAATGAATGATGTAATTATTCTAAAATGGCCACTGGATCAAAGGCCATGACAGTGTTAGGACACATGCAGTTTTGTGGTTTCTACTCTTACCTACAAAGTCAAATGTATAACATTTTTATTCACTTTTTAAAGTTCAGTGATTTTTTTAGACTATTACTAAATTAAATTATTTAAGTATGTAACAAATATATGGCATTTTCAAAAAACAGTTATCAATAAAGAAGACATACATCCCAGGTACTTGGGAAACTGAGGCAGGAATATAGTTCCATACTAGTCTGGGTAATTTTGTGAGATTCTGTCTCAAAGTAAAATTTTTAAAAAGGCTGGGGATGTAGCTCAGTGGTAGAGCAAGGCCCTAGGTATGATCCTGAATTCTGTATTAAAAAAAAAAGATATATACATGTAGACTGCATTTTCCTACATGTAATGCTAAAGCATTTTATATGAGAAATTAATTAATGCTAAAGCATTTTATATGAGAAATTAATTAACGCTAAAGCATTTTATATGAGAAATTAATTAATGCTAAAGCATTTTATATGATAAATTAATTAGTTTAATCATGTATTTCTATAAATTTAACATCTGCAAGAGATGTTAAATAGGATGAAGTACTGTGAAATAAATAAATCTGTTCTTTCAATGACATAAAAAGTGTAATTAAAGAAACAAAATGTATATATAAATATATACAGTTAATATTGTTAAGACCCAGGTCAGATGGAATGAATTAGGAAAACCATTTGAAAAGAAGATTATTTTAAAAGGCTAATAAGAGCACAAGTTGAAGGAAAGAGGAAGGGGATTCAGATAGACTGAAAAGGTATTTGTACAGGCAAGAAAGCACAACGAATAAGTTTTGTTCAGCTGTCAGTGAGTTTGACCAGCTTGCGTAAGTCACTTAAAGGACTGATTAAAAGTAATAATTATAGAATGTAGCTCTTGATGAGGGTTGGGATGAACTCTGCCATAAATTTTATATAGATGATTTATATAAAGAAAACAAAATTATGAAATTATAGTTAACTTTTATTGAGTTCATGCTGTTATCTTAATGTCTCTATCATTTTATTTAATCCTCACAATAATCATATGTGAGAAATGCTATTATACCTATAATCTGTATAAGAGGAAACAGATGCAAAAGGAATCAAATCATTCACCCATTGCTACACAGATAATTATACAGTGTGGACTCATATCTATAAAAATCTGGCTCCAGGACTCATTCTCACAAGGATTAAACTGTTCTGCCAAATTAAGAAGGTTTTCTAGAAGTCCACATGATTTTAAAAGGAATGTGTCCTATCTCGATAAAATGAAACCAACTTAAATCCCCAAACAGTCCATTTTTAATGAAAACCACGTGGGACAGGAAGTATCCTCTTCTCCGCCCCTCATGTTTTCAAATCACTTCTGCTAAATGGCTCTGCCTCTTAAAATAATGGTAGAGTATCTAGTCATACTCAGAGACAATGAGTTGAAAATAAACCTTGATTTAGTTTGAGCAAAAATAAATATGGGGTACATGTGACAAATATCAATTTTGTTCCAAGTAGTGTCTATTCTCTCCCTACATTCAGACATACACAGTGTAACTTCATGCTCAAGTGGCAATGAACTGCTCATAAAAACACATTTTTTAGAAAAAAGCCTGAAGGTGGGAGAAAAGGAGATTAAAAAGTTGGACATGGAAGAATGTTCTGGAGAGAGAACTTTTAGGTTTTTCATGTTGTATAAATGTTAAGAAAATGAGAGCCTGCTGACATCTCAACATTTGGTGATAAAATGCAAAGCAACTCTGGGGTAATGCAGCATCTAATTCTTGCCAATTGCCATCATTAGAGGCTTTATATCAAAGCAGTAAATCTATTATTTTTACAAGTAGCTATGAGAGTTTAATAGGGCAGAATCTTATTTATGTTTAGATCTTGGATTAATGATTTGGTCTTGTGTAATTTTCAAAACACTGTATTTCACCTGCTCTAGTTTCTTTTTATAATGCAATATTTTACTGAAGATTTCTGTTTTTATGCTTTTGTTGCTTTATTCCAAGATCCCAAGTAACATATACAATTTTGGGTTTGCGTTAATCTTTTCTTCAATATCTTAATTTTCATGTTTTTGAAATTTCTGGATATTGAAATCTGTATTCGCTTTCCAATGTGCTGTAACAAACTACCATAAACTTAGTAGTTTAGAAGAGCACATAAATTTGAAAATACTTTGTGTACAATCATTGTCTTGAAAAATTGTGCACTATATGTGTAATATGAAATGAATTGCATTCTGCCATTATGTATAACAAATAAGAATAACTTTAAAAAATAAAAAATAAAAAAAAGAAAGTGAATGTCTACTTAGCATGACAAATATCCAAGATAGTCATCACAGAACCAATCTGTTGCTGCACAATGATGTCAAACTAAAAATTTGACTAATGTATTTTAATAATTTCTAATAAAAATTAAATTACTTGATAATTTTTTTAAATATTACTTCACAGTTTCTGTAGGTCAGAAGTTTGAGTGGGCTCAACTGGATCTTCTGCTTAGAGTCTAGTGATACTAAAATCAAGAAGTCACCAGTACTGTCATCTTTACTGGAGCCTCCAGGTAAGAATCAGCTTCCAAGTTCAATCAGGCAGTTGGCCAACTTCAGTTCCTTTCAGCTGTGGGACGTAAGTCCTCTTCTGTAAGCCATCTGCATTGTTTCTTAGGATTTCTATATGGCTCCCTTTAGCAAGAAGTCAAAACTATTTTATACTTGAATCTTCCCTGAGTCAGTTTCTCATTTCTTTGATTCATCCTTAGTAAATTATACTATCCTGCTTTTAATAAGATTTGTCTAATTGATAACACTTGTAGTGATATTATAAAAGCTTTAATGATATTATTAAATACTGGTAAATTAAGTCTTAATTCTTAATTTATTGATTATCCAATGGAAATATGGGTACAAGGGAAATACCACATTAGATAGGAGGCAGCTAGGAAAAACTGACAGTTCACATCCTGCTTAATGGTAAAATATTAGTCATTTTTTTATAAGATTTTGAGCAATGCAAGGATGTCTGGTGTTGTGAATTCTATATAAATTACAAGAGAATATAACTTCTGCAATAAGACAATAAACACTAATAGGTGGAATAAAGAGTAAAAAGAAAAAAAATAGCTATTTCTACTTTAAAATCACATCATTATTAACAGAAAATTCAAAGGAAGCTGAAAATTAATATAAGAACTATGTATTGAGTTTAATAAGATTAGAGAACACATGTTGATATACAAAAATTAAATATATTTCTAGTCAGTAACAATAACCCAATCAAATTTTTTAATATTTTTTAAGTTTTAGATGAACACAATATACTTATTTATTTATTTTTATGTGGTGCTGAGGATCGAACCCAGTGCCTCATGTGTGCAAGGCAAGTGCTCTACCACTGAGCCACAACCCCAGCCCCCAATCAAATTTTTAAAATATTCCATTTGCAACAATGAAATAACATGAAGCTAAAATACTCCAAAAGCATGGAATACATAGGTGCATTCTAATAGGACCCAGAAAGTCAGAAGTCACAGGCAAAATATAGTCAATAAATGAAAGAAGACAATTTTGCCAATATTGGGAATACAAAGAAGATATAATTAAAGATTTTTATAACATCACTACAAATTTCTTATGTAACTTTGTCCTTAAGTAGTGCCTGAATGTGTAATAACAAAAGTTCTGGTAATAACAAAATATAATAAAGCACAATGATCTAAAAACTTTTGCAATCATATGATTAGATAAGGGTTGTTAACACTGTGTTGGCTTAAGCACATTTAATGGCCAAGTCCAAAATTAAGGGGCAAAGAAGAACACTTTGGGCATAGAGATGGTGGGAAAGAGATAAATATTTATAAGCAATAATATAACTTACATAGATGTATTGAATTTATATGATGCTCCCCAAAGCAATTGCCCTCCAATGCATGTATATGAATACCTGAGAGATTTAAGGAGTATCAATAATAGCAACAGCACAACTCCTCCTTGTGTCCAGAGAGAAGTTACTGAATCTTGTCTCACTTAAACAGTAATTTCCATTGCATGAATAAAGAAACATATTTGTGCATATTCTCACAGTTAGAAAATAATGTTAGAGGTGCATTCCAGGAATTGTTAATTCTGCATCCAGGGTTTATCCTTTATACCATTCTCCTGCACCATAAAGACAAATTTACCTTTCTTATCATATAAAATCAAATTTCAATTTTCATAGATGTTTCATTTTTTTTTCTTTTTTGGAAAGATTTTATGGCAGATTTATAATATTTTTAATCAAACATTTATATATCTATTGTATAACAGGCATGCTCCTACTTATTGAGGATACAGTAGCAAACAAAAAATGTTTTCTTTATCAAGGATATTACATTATAGTGGGGAAGGTAGATGAGATGCAGATAAGTACACAAAATGGTTTATATTTATTTATAAGTGTTCTATATATTATTTAAGCACATATATTTTCATACTGTGTGCGTGTGAATAGGTATTTGAAAGAGAGAGACAACTGTTATATAAGAAAACAAAGTAAGATAAAGGCAAAGAAAGGCTAAATCACAGGAATGCAAGTTTAGGTCAGCCAGGTGTCAGAATTTCCTGCTTGAGTATGTGAAAATTGAATATCAATCTGAATGGTATCAAGGAGCCAGCTGTTATAAATATCTGGGGAAAGAGCTTCCCATGGAGAGAAGGTGAAAGAGGCCTGAGACAAAAAGTAGCTTCCCATGTTACAGGAGGGACTCTCAAAGTGGGATCCTCAAGGTAGCAATGTCACCATAATCTGGAAATCTTTTAGGCAAACTTTTGACTCCTACCTCAAATATGCTAAATTTTGAGGAATGAAGCCTGGGCTAAATAATGTAAAATTTTGCAAGTCTTTAGGAAAAATTTTGAATTTTACAAACAACAGTATATTTTCCAGTAATACTCATATAGTATATCTTTTACATCAAGATAACACACGCATAAATTGTTTCTATGTAAGTATTTTGTGTGCTAAATGGAACAAAGCTATGTCTCTTTGCTGATGAAGTAAATAAGTTATGTCTACTAAATTCATGATAAATGCTGATGATGAAAATTTTATATAAAGGGGTGAGTTGGAAGGAAACTATTGACTCCATCCCCTAATTTCAACATTAAAAATATTAACATGTAATATAAAACTTACATTATAGATTCAAACAAACTGACCATGGATAAATACTTGTGCATGAGTGTTCAGCTTAAGAAAGTATATTACATTCTCATATTTGGCTAGTTTAAGAAAATATATTACATTCTCATATCTGGCTCGGATTTATACAGATTTAATGAACACACAAACCCTTGAGATCTTAGCTTACAAAAAACAACTTTCATTGAAACTTAAAACAAACTATCCAGTGCCAAGACAATCTCATCTCTTATATGTTGCATTGCCTGGCTGCCTTCAGAAGCAAATGATATTTTCCTTGGTTTCTAAGTTAGAGCTAGTATCCAACAATTTAAAACAACTTTTTTTCTAAAGTATCTAAACAACGACAATCTTCACAGGAGAGGGAAAGAACAATGTGAGAAAGGATTTATCCAAGTTGGATGGCAGAAAAATGAGTGTTGGGTTTTTTTTTTTGTTGTTGTTTGTTTGTTTGTTTGTTTGCTTTTCCAATGATGGCTGCATAAGGTACCAGAGATTACAAAAAGGAAAACAAAGAAGCTCTCCATGTCTCAAATCCAGCCTCTCATCTCTTACATTCTTTCAGGCATATACATGTCCTATTCTGTCAAATGAAGGCATGTTCATTAACCTCATGCTAAGTAATGTACCTTCCAAGTATGTTCATCTGAATAGCCTCAGGTCATATTTTCTGCCATTTATTCATTTATATTTAAAAAATTCATATACATATTTATACCAACTCAATCAAAATTTATTTTGTAAAAATAATTCTGCTACAAAGATATTTAGGAAACATATATTTAATAGAAATAATTGTTCTTTTGGAATATCCATCTCTCCAATAGCAAGGCAACTTTAATTTGAGTGCTATAACTAATCTTAGTAATTTCCTTTCATGAATGATCCAAAGAGAAAAATGAAAGAAAAGAAGCCTTAAAAAAAACACCTCTTCCAATGAATAGAGATGGAGTAAAAAACAATTTTAATCAATCAGCTGATAGTACATATTATTTTTGCAGTTTTACAATTTTTCTTTAAACAGGTTCCTTAAGAAATGATTGTTCTATATTTTAATTTCCCGATCTGTAGAAGATTCTTAACACACCAGTACAAACCTTTTATTGTGCAAACCATCTCTTCAAAGGGAAGCCTCAATTGTTCAAAAAAATTGTTCAAGGAAAGAAGGGAATGGAAATCAATAAGGAACCATAACGTCAACAGAAGAGGTGCAATGACAGCTGCTGTGAAATAGAACAGTAAAAATATATATATATATATAAAATGCTGAATAATGAAGGAAAATTTTCTTATAAAAGAGAACATAGAATTCTGTAGAATGTACAAAGCAGCCTTCCTCCAGTGAGCAAATTCCTGGGGGGCAACTGGCACCCTGTTTCCCAAGGTTGAAATATTTTGCGGTCTTTCCCAGGCACTCTTGAAATAACCAATGGCTGGAGCACTTGTCTAATCATAAGCAAAACATGTTACATTGTGACAGAAAGTAACCTATTTATATAAATAAAGCCAGCAGCTCAGATAAGCAGCCATTTTGCCACTTAGCCATTGCTGCCTCTGCATCTTGCTTCTGTCTCCTTTTGTTTTCTTTGCAGATTTCTAAATGGAAATGATAATAACCATTCTAAGTAATGCAAAATTCAATAGGTGAGGAAAAAAATCTCTTTATTGGTTACCTCTTGTGAACATTTTAAATTCCAGATGATGCTCAGGCATTTCTCACTAGAACCAACCTAATCACTCCCTGTCAGGTCCTCTTCTAAAGCTCTGGCATTTTCTGAAGCTCCACTGTGAAACACCCATAGGAACCTCCTTAGCACTGACAGACAAGCAACCTGCAACTATGGGGAATTAATGTTAATTGGAAGACCGCCATCAATCCAAAACAAGAGATAATAGATAAATGCTTCTTTTGTTTTTCTTCAGGAAGACATCCCTGAAGAATTCCAAATTCAAGGATTGTTTTTAAGGTGTTGAATGAAGAGATGTCTTTTTGCATTGTCTAGAGAGAAACTAAACCGTGATATTCAAGTTAATATCACAAAGAGCATATTTTTGACTAATTGCTTTAACACAAGCCGTGTATCATACAAATATAAATAACAATAACAGCAGAACTTCCCTTAGAAACAGTACAAGTGAGAGGGCAGTGGGAGCATGAGAGGGGTAATATCAGTCCACATTAAAGAGACACTAAATAAAAATTAGGGAATATTATAAATAATTTTATTCCCAAACTTTTAAAACTAAGAGGAAATAAACACATTTCTCAAAAGACACAAATGATCCATGTTCACTAAGAAGTAATAGATATGTGAGAAGCCCTTGACCTATTACAGAAATTCAATCTAGAATTAAAGTTACTTCACAAATAAAATTCCAAGCCCAGATGGCTTCGTTGGTATAGTCTATCACCTATTTACTTTAAGTAAATTTAATATTAGTTCTATGCAAATTCGGACAGATAATGAAGAAATATTCCTTCTCATTTCATTCTAAAAGGCTAGCATCTTTGTGCTACAAACCAGAGATATTATGGGCAAACTACATACCAAATACCCTTCTCAAATACAGGTATAAAATTCTAAAACTTATTTCAGCAAACCAAATCCAACAATTTGTACATAGTTATCTGCTTTGACCAATGGAGTTCATACTGTGAATTAAAAATTGTATTGCCATTTAAAAATATCTTGATGTAATTCACCACACTAACAAACCAAAATAGAAAAACTTTAGGTCCTCATAATATACTCAGAAAAAGGATTCAATTAAAATGTCTCAGCATAATATATGATCTATTTTTGAGAAGGATCCATGTGCTGCTGAGAAAAAAGTGTAACTGCTTGATGTTGGGTGGTATATTCTATATATGTCAATTAAGTCTAGGTTATTAATTGTGTTATTGAGTTCTATAGTTTCCTTATTCAACTTTTGTTTGGAAGATCTGTCCAGTGGCGAGAGAGGTGTGTTGAAGTCTCCCATGATTATTGTATGGTGGTCTATTAGACTCTTGAACTTGAGAAGAGTTTGTTTGATGAACATAGCTGCACCATTGTTTGGGGCATACGTATTTATGATTGTTATGTCTTGTTGGTGTATGGTTCTCTTAAGCAGTATGTAGTCTCCCTCTTTATCCCTTTTGATTAACTTGGGCTTGAAATCTATTTGCAATCTGTATATGGGGTAAAAATGGGAGCTCATAACCCACTTGAATCAAAGTGTGAAATATGATATATCAAGAACTATGTAATGTTTTGAACAGCCAACAATAAAAAATTAAAAAAAAAAGAAACTACTATATGATCTATCCATGTTCTTCACTTCATTTCAAGGTTCTAATTATTAGCCTCAGGTAAAAGTGTCTCACAAGTGGACAAGAAAAAGAATAGATTTGAGTAGATGGTGCAGTTTAGTGGCAGAGCACATGCTTGGTGTGCATGAGGCCCTAGTTCAATCCTGAGTACTACAGCACTAAAAAAGCAGAGGAGAAAGGTTATGAAGAAGGGTTATGTAAAGAAGATAGTACTGTCTGAGCAGACAAACTATGGGAGTATCCATTTTAATTCTACAATATTAAAATAATTCTGCCTTTAATCAAATGTTGAGTTTAAACAGTCGGTATATATATATATTTTTTATTTGTACACTAAAAATATTCATAGGTCATTTGCTGTGTGTTTCTGTGTTCTTCAAATAATAATGAAGACATTTGGCAATTCCTGGTACTGAGAATATAGGAGAATTTTTCCCCTATGGATATTTAAGAGAACATAATAATACAAAAAGCATGCCTCCTTATAGTAAATACAGCTGTTTCTTTTAATCTGCCTCAATGTAAAGCAATGATTACTCAATAAAAAAATTTTAAAAATACCATAAAAAATAATGTCTCAGCAATCAAGAATCTGATAAAAGAAAACTAATACAAGAAGCCTACAAATATTTAATGGTGAAAGACTGAATGAAATATTTCCCCCTATAATCAGGAACAAGATTTAGAGGAACAAAAATACCAAAAAAGTAAATCAGTCATTGCTATGGACTGAATTATGTTGCCCCCAAATCCATATGTTGATGGCCAAATCCACAATTTGGAAATGAGGGTTTTGGAAGATGGTTAGAATTCATGAGGGTAGAATTTGGATGATGGAACTAGTGCCCTTGGGAAGGGAAAGAAAAAGAAGGAAAAGGAATGAAAGAGATGAAAAGAGAAAGGAAGAAGGAAAAATGTTAAAACTATTTTGGATAACAACTTGACAATTTCTTAAAAAGTTAAACATACTTATGACCCAGTCATTGCACTTCTGAGTATTTAATCAAAAAAAGTAAAACCACTGATTCATAAAAAGAATTGAATATTCATAGTGACTTATGTACATATGTACAGTAGTTGAAAACTGTGATCAATCTATTCACAACAATGAATGACTAATCAAACTGTGTCTCAGCCATACATTGCAATAATAGTCATCCATTAAAGAAATGAACTATTGATAGTGTGAATTATATATTTGAATCTGGAAATATGCTAAGTTAAAGAAGTCAGAAAAAACAAATATTTGTTCTATGATTTTATTAACATAAAAGTCCACAAAATGCAAACTAATATATAGTGGCAGAAAATAGGGGACAGTAACTACCTTGGAACAGGGTAAGGGGATTACCATTTGGAACCAGTAAACTTTGGGAAGTGATGTATATGTTCATTTCTTCATTGTGGTGATGGTTTTACAGGAAGAAAGTTCCAGAATATTGTCAGATTGTACATTTCAGTTATGTGAAGTTTATTCAATATCAGTTATATCTTAATAATACTGTTTGAATTACATACTAAAGAGAATAATGCAGAAATGAAGCATCTTTCCTAAATTATCCTAAGATTTGTTCTCTAAGCATTGCAGCAAACAAGTTATTACTATAACATATTAAAAAATATAAACTCTTGCTATCTTTTGATTATTTTTTAGGAAATTTCTCAAGCATAGTCTCTGTTTATATAAACTTGTGCTTTAAAAATTAACAATTAATTCCCTTAATGTTGTATTGTTTTTAACTCAGTGTTTTGTGCTATAAACTAATTATCACTTTTTCTTTATAGTAATTTTTTCATGGATAAGATTTAACAATCTATATTATATTTGAGTGCAATGGTTCCCTAGTGAACCTCAAGTCTAATTATTTGTTTATTTGTATTTAAAATAATTATTTTAATATGGGCTCTTTCCTAAGCACTTTGAAAATCAGTCCTCTGAAGACTTCTATTTTACATAAGTTTCTCTCTAGTGTTTTGGACAAATATTATTATATAGTAGTATGATTTAAAGGGGAAATTTTTAGTAAACCTACATAGATTCTTTATTATTAAAAATAGCACTACAAATTTTATCAGATGAGAATAGGGAATTGGCAATGAATACGGGTATTTGCATATGACATTGTCATAAAATGTCAGTTTGTCCTTTTTAACTCAAGGTAGAAGTGCCCTGAAATGGACAGATCTTGACATTTACCAAGACATGTTTTATTAATGCACAGAGTTACTGTGTCTCACTACCATAAAACTTGGTTTCTGGCTCCTTTTTTGCTCTCCTGTAATGATTCATTAGCCTCTTTTCTAGTTTCTGTCACCAGAGAAGGACTTACCACCATAGGGTGTAGGCATCTACCTTTCTTTCTCTTTCACTCTCTTTCTCAGTCTCTCTTGGGACCTGGACATTCTGGCTACTCTGCCTGTAAACAAGAGATCCAGTCAGCTTCTACTTAAAATTTTTCAGATTGCAAGAACTGAAAGATCTCATTTTGGTTCTTTATCCACCCTTGACCATATCTTCCAATGCAATTTTTACCAGGATAAAAGTCCTCTTTTACATTTGATAAAGTGCTTTTTTTGTTTGTGGTACTGGGGATTGAACCCAGATGCATTCTATCACTAAGTTACATCCCCTTTTCATTGTTTTTAATTTGGGGAGAGAGTTTGCTAAGTTGCCAAGGCTGGCCTTGAACTGGAGATCTTCCTGCCTAAGCCTCCCAAGTAGCTGGGATTTCTAGCATGCACCACCATGCCTAGTTGATAAAGTAATTTTCAATTTTTATAAACCAGGTATTTATTTCCCCACTTTATTTTATTTCTTTTTTTTTATGCTTTCATTTGTAGCAATCTCAAAGAGAAGAAAATCCTAAATCTTGAGTGAAGTACAAGTTAAGGATCCTCTTTTAATATGGCAACAAGGTGTCTTACCTGAAGAACGGACTGTGCCTAGCACTGTGCTGTACATTGCATATGGACTGAATTTTAGTTCATTCACTATTTTGCTGAAAAATATGTTGTTCTTTAGAATCCCCTTTTCAGTATGGTTCCAGGGAAGAACTATCTAAAACAAGGAATCTTAGCTGCAGATTTTAAAAAGAAAATTAAGCAGCAATTTTTATTTTGTGAAGGGCTTCATGGCCAGATAGTGGAGGGTTGATGCAAATATGCTCATGGACTTCAGCTAGATATAGCTTTCCTTCTTCTCACATCCACCTCTTCCCCATGGGTTGGCTTACCACCAGACACTTGGCCAAGAATCCTCAGAGACAGAGAAGTTATTATGATCAGACAGAATTTTCCCATTAACCTCTCTAAAACCTAATCTAAACCTGAAACCTTTCAGGAGCTCACTTCAGCAGCTGGAAGTTTATAGCTCTAAGAATTATTGATAAACATGAACTTTTCCACCCAGACCAGTGAGTTAATTATGGTTAGTGGCTCTTTTGTTCTTCTAACTCCTCCCTCCTCCTTCTAGATTTTTTTTTTTTTTAGAGAGAGAATTTTAATGTTTATTTTTTAATTATCGGCAGACACAACATCTTTCTTTGTACGTGGTGCTGAGGATCGAACCCGGGCCGCACGCATGCCAGGCGAGCGCGCTACCGCTTGAGCCACATCCCCAGCCCCCTTCTAGATTTTTGTAGTACTTGCTCAGTACTTTCTTCCATAGCTGTTTGGAATCATATGTATGTATATGTGTATACACGCACACACACACATATTTACATACATATGCATATATATATGTATGTATATGTGTGTGTATGTGTGTGTGTGTGTGTGTGTGTGTATATATAAATAACCAGGACACATTTTATTGGGTCAACTCATTTCTGTTCCACAAAAATATCTGGGTCTTCAGTCAAAATAACTCAACCATCTGGGAGCTAGAATATTTGAGCCCTGGTCAGGGTCCACTTTTTTTCACCTAATCTCAGATCCTACTTTGTGGTATCTCTCATTGCCAATCAAGTCTTCAAGAGTGAATATTCCAAAAAAAAGAGAATGTGAAGTCAAGAATCTCTTAATAACAGGGCTCACATACTAGAAAGCATCCCTCCTGCCATGGGCAGTTCAAAAGTTCATCCACATTCAGGAGGAAAGACATGAATCCAAGCTCTTGATAAGAATAGTGTCTAAGAATGTGTGGCCAATTTTCATCTATCACACCTCATAACAGAACCCTGGCTCTGTTTCAGCAGGGTTTATAAGTGAGTCAATAGAGTCAAGAATCAAATCAACTCTGCATAGAATTGGGTTTTCATTTTTGAAAAACATACCAAGTGTGTGTCTAGCAATATGCTACTTATGTATGCAGGTTTTCACTTCATGTAAACATTGAAGCCTATATATATATATATATATATATATATATATATATATACACACACATACACATATATATACACACACACACATACAAAAGACATTAAGTTTCAACAAAAATAAACTCGTTCCAAGTCAGACAATTTGTCAATACAAGAGCTGGAATTCAAATCCAGCCTCTTCAGGCAGCAAAACTCTTGTGCATTTGGTCATTCAGCATTGCTCCTTCATAGTATTTGCTGCTTGGCAGCAGATCATTTCCTGAATAATAAGAAGCATTTATCCTTCATAAAGCAGAAGGATAGTTAATATTATGTAAGAAATCCTCTAAAAAGAAATACATGTCAGCTTTTCCCATGGAGAGGGTTAGGAATAAAACATCTCTCAGTTTCACAGGTTTTCCATGCCTTTGGCTCAAAGCATTGAGGCCCTGAAGCTGGATTGCCTCTTCACTCCTTTTCAGTCCACATGAGAGAGTTGGTTTCCCACCTGAGATAACAGGCTCTGTGAATGAGGTAGTAGAAAAATTCATTCAGAACATAACATCCAAGAATTTTATTCTTGCTTCTATCATTTTGTAGCAAAATGGACTAGCCAAATTATATTAGCCCTTCAATTTTGATTCTGTAAGAGGAAAATCATGACATAATTAACAACAGAATAGTTGTAGGTATTAATTTTCACCAGTTGAGATGCTTATTGACTGCTTTGAATGTGAAAACAGAGGAATGCTTTTTATTTTGTTTTGTTCCCTGCTTTTTATTTTGTTTTGTTTTGTTTTAACAAATCACTGGTAAGAGGGGATACATTACTATACTTGGCTTCTCCCAATCTCTGAAATGGATATTGAGAAAGACATCTACAATACCCAATTTGTTGTTATTTCCATATACTAAGCTTAATAGGAAATGCCAATACATCACAGGGCCTCTGATCAAAGTCTGAAATGTCATTAAGCAGTTACCATTATAGAAATGCCTCAACCAATTGATGGGGCAGAGAGCAAGAGTGTATGTTGCACTGTCTTTAAAGACTAGATAAATCAAGGATGATAGAACTCTCCTATAAAGTATTACCACTTTGTCTGGCTGAAGATTTTTTATTTTATTTCAAGACTGAAAGTACTTAAAGCATGTGAATGCTGTGGGGTTTTGTTCCCAACTGTTAATTTTTCTGACCTCTTTCATTTAAAATATTGTACAATCTTATCTTACTATTATAAATTTCCCATTTCTTCATTTCTGGTTTAACAAAACAATATTTCCACTGAAAGCAAATAGCAATAAAAGAGAAAAAAATCTATTTTTCCTTCAATTTCTTTATTGAATTAAATTATAATTGGGGTTAATTTACATCGGGCTGGTTTTTGCTGTTGAATAACTTCAGAGCAGAAGCTGAAGCATTAAATTGTGTGTAAAAATAGCTTACAACAAATAATAAGAAAGGACATCCTGCCAAATTATTCATTTGTAATTGGAATCTTTGGAGCTTTTCTGCTTGTGTTGGATTTAAAGTTCTGACAGGGAGATAGTATTTGACCTTGGCTTTTTGTTTCCATATCCTGGAATCAATTACATTTGAAATAATGACTTTGTTGCAAAGACTTCGAAGATAGGGGGTAAACTTGGCCAGCTACATACAAAGATAATTTCATACAATTTGTAATTAGGGTTTAGCCAAGAATACTTTCACTTCTTATTTTTCTAAGTTTTTAGCAGCGTAAGACAATTATGTGCTTGCATATCACTAACCAGCAAATAGTAGAAAAGTTTCAAGACAGGTTGAAAGGCAAGTTTTTACTGATGAGCTCAAGGAAACTCCTAAGTCTTTATACTTTCAATAAGTTAGCTTCATCTGTAGAAACTTAAGTCCATAAACTCATGTAACTTGATCTTTGATCCTTCCCAATTGTCTGACTGACTTCAAGAGGGCTCAGAGAGGGGGGCTGGAGATGTGGCTCAAGCGGTAGCGCGCTCGCCTGGCATGAGTGCGGCCTGGGTTCGTTCCTCAGCACCACATACAAACAAAGATGTTGTGTCCGCCAAAAACTAAAAAATAAATATTAAAAAATTCTCTCTCTCTCTCTCTTTAAAAAAAAAAAAAAGAGGGCTCAGAGAGGGAACCAGTCAGCACCTACCATTAGTCCTAGGTCCATAACAATAACTTAATATTCAAGCTCACATGTACAAATTAATGTTTTGTTCACTTTTATATGTGCATTCATTATCTCAGAGGTCATATTTAGAAACACAACATATAAGTAATTCATATGGATAAAGTCCACATGCTCAGAATTCAGAAATTAGTCTTTGGATTTCCTCTCTTTATTGTCACATTTAGTTAGTGATGTTTATGTTTAAAATGTCAAAAGCACTTCCATATATTTTATTTCTTTATACTATAAACCTTTCACGCAGAGATAATAAATTAGAGTATACACTTAATGAACAACTAAAATTTCTAGGTTTTTTCCTTGTATATGAAATAATTATATTGTATATGAAATAACTATATTTCCTCCAAGCACATTTTTTTAATTTATTCTAATTTGTTATATATGACAGCATAATGCATTACAATTAATATTATACATATAGAGCATAATTTTTCATATCTCTGGTTGTACACAAAGTAGAGTTACACCATTCATGTCTTCATACATGTACTTGGGGTAATGATTTCCATCTTATTACATTGTCTTTACTACTCCCAACTGTCCCTCCCTTTCCCTTCCACTCCTTTTCCCTATCTAGGGTTGGTTTAATCCTCCAATGTTCCACCACAACCCCATCATGAATCAACATTCTTATATTAGAGAAAACATTCAACATTTGGTTTTTTGGGATTGGCTAACTTCACTTAGCATTATATTATCCAACTCTATTCATTTACCTGAAAATGCCACGATTTTATTCTCTTTTAATGCTGAATAATGTTCCATTGTGTATGTATACCCCTTCTTTATCCATTCATCTACTGAAGGGCATCTAGCTTGGTTCCACAGTTTAACTATTGTGAATTGTGCTGCTATAAACATTGATGTGGCTGTGTCCCTGTAGTATGCAGTTTTTAAGTCCTTTGGGTATAGACTGAAGAGTGGGATAGCTGGGTCAAATGGTGATTCCATTCCAAGTTTTCCAAGGAATCTCCATACTGTTTTCCAAATTGCCTGCGCCAATTTGCAGTCCCACCAGCAATGTAAGAGTGTAACTTTTTTTCCCACATCCTCATCAATACTTATTGTTGTTTGTATTCTTAATAGCTGCTGTTCTGACTAGAGTGAGATGAAATGTTGGAGTGGTTTTGATTTGCATTTCTCTAACTGCTAGAGATGTTGAACATTTTTTTATATATTTGTTGATTGATTGTATATCCTTTTCTGAGAAGTATCTGTTCAGGTCCTTGGCTCATTTATTGATTGTGTTATTTGTTTTCTTGGTGTTAAGATTTTTGAGCTCTTTATATATCCTAGAGAATAGTGCTCTGATGTGTGTGTGTGATAAAAATTTTCCAAGACATTTTTGATTGAAGTAATTCTCTTAAGTTTAATGTTAAAGAGCGATACTTCATATATACACACACATATCAAATATCTATAGAAATTAAATGTTGTGAATCATGATATTTTTACATTGAAAAGTTTGAATATGGAAAATTTGTTATCTAAGTTCATCAAATTTAGTTTTATTTCCTGTCTATTATGGAAAGTTAACATATAGGTTCATTATTTCAGTCTTGGACATAATTGGTTGGTTTTATTAGCTTCTTTTATCAGCAGAAAGAAATAGTTTATTAAATGAAATCTCAACAGTGTATTTAAATTCAAGCAACTTGTTTTATATCATATTTTTAATGCTAAACTCTGTTTAGAAAGGTTCACAAGTCTGATTTTTTTTATTTTAGTTGATCAAAGAAAGAATTTGTGCACATTTTGTTATCCATTTTCCATAGCAAAATAAACAAACAAACAAAAATAACCAGACATTTAGAAAAGAAAACAAAGTTCCATAACCCGTTTCTAGCTACTTGAGCAAAGGTAAAATTCTTAATCACTTTGAACCTCATTTTCAATTGCAATGATTAATGATAGATAACAACAGAATATTTCTCTAATATTGCTTGGGTGAATAAGATGAAATAAACCCAAATATAAATTGTTTGGTATAGTTTCTAGAACATAATAATCAATGAATAATGGTTATTTTTTAAAATTATTTTTAGCATATACCATCCTCTTTTAGGAATATTTTTAAGGAGAATTTCTTCTGCTTTTAGTACCACATATAGACATCCTTCTAAGCACACAGCATCCTCTGATCACTACATCTGTTATTGTGTAACTATGCCATTTGCCTCACTACTGGAAATCTTAAAGTGAGGTTGGAGCCTGAACCCACAAACATATTTGTATAAATCAAAATGGGCTAGGTTATTTTACAGTAGCAGAAACAATATTCTAGTAGTTTAACATAATAATATTGCAATTTGTTTCTTGCTCATGCAAAGAAAGACCACTGGTGAACCCTTCATTAAAAAATGTAAGCCATGAGGTGTTCCAATTCTGCAAGCTGCTTCAGTATTTTGGTTCCTTTCTGTGCTATTGCTGACTCATACTAACCTGCCAGATGATTGTTAGCATCTCTACCCAACTTCAGGCTCAGTATATAATGTCGGTAATTTGAAATTGTAAGATTTGCAAATGCTTTCAGATCTCTCTCTCTCTCTCTCTCTCTCTCTCTCTCTCTCTCCTTTCCTGGTTTTAGAGCCAGTTTGTTAAACATTTACCAGCACATTTCACTTTAATGAGTCCTCTCAGTGAGCTACCTTGAAAAGTACAAAAAAAAAAAAAAACACCAAACAACAAAAAACAGAGATTTATATATCTGCTTTGAAATTCTTTCAGCTGAAATTTAAATGATGCAAAATAAATAAATAGCATTATGCCAAGTAAGATTTTAGATAAGTTGAATAAGAAAAGCTTCTCTGGAAAGGATATATTTAAGTGAGAAAGCAAGCCTAGTGGCTGAAGGGGAAGCTGCAAATGCAAAGCCCTGAGGCATGTTTGAGAAGCAACCGGAGGCCAGAGTGCCTAGGCATAAGACAAAGTAAGAAATTCAGACTTTTAAGTGAGATGAAAAAATTTTTGACTGTGTTGATTAGGGGAGAAACATTACCCAATTAAAACTATATCACTTAGATTGTCCTTATTTTTTATTTTTATTTTTAAAATATTTTTTAGTTGTCAATGGACCTTTATTTTATTTATTTATATGTGGTACTGAGAATTGAACCCAGGGCCTCACACATGCTTGACAATTGCTCTACCATTGGGTCATAACCTGTAGTAGAATATATGCCTTGCTATCAGAATTTGTTCTTTTTTTCTTTCTCATACTATCCACTTAAAGAGTGACATCTGTGTTTCTGAATTGAGCAATGGGAGGACATTAAGTTATAATTTACTGATCAAAAAACACTGGTATCGGAGAGAGGTTTGGACCACAGAGCTGCAGGGAATTCACAAGTTCTGTTTTTTGTAACTGTCCAACTAGGATCTGAGTATTGCACAGAAATAGAAAACTAAGTATGTTGATATGTTTTATTCATGTATGTTGGCCTACTTTGATTTGAGGTATATAATGTGATGAGAATAAAAACTTTAAAGATGTCGCAAATTTGTATAAGGGGTGAGATTTGTATGCAGTATATTTAAGACAATTTTCTGCAATGACCTTCATAGGAAAGGAAAGAGATTGAAACCAGTGAGCTTAGAAACTCAGTGGCTCTGAGGCCATTCAATCAGGAAAATAGACTATTTCAGATACATCCCAGAATAAGTATGCAGAATAATTTTCCTTGTTAAAGAATTTGTCAGAGCCTGCAGTCCAGTTTTTGCTCTGTCTAGGATGTGTTTTCTAGCATCCTTCATCTTTCATTTAAAAAAAAAACAACAACTTTTTTTTCCAGGTTTCATCATGTATTCATTCAATTTATTTGAATTTTATTTTATGAAATCCTTATCAAGCTTTGTCAGGGATCATTTTATCAGTTCAATGAATTAATGGACAAAGTGTTGTCTGGTTCTTATTCATGCCAAAACTATACACTTTTCCCTTCTACCGGATCATTAAAACATTTTGATGTTTTTATAATTAAGTAGCTTAGCTGACCATAATTAATTGTGTGACATTTGCACAGACACTTCTGGGAATATTCTCAAGGTTTGCTTTTATTTAAAGTATTTATATATAATTGTCAATTCAAATATTATTTTCTAGTTACAAATTTTGGTTGAATACAATTTTGAATTATGACTTTAGTTTCAAAATTTTGTGTGACAGGGTAACTAATCCTCTGATCCCAATTTTCCCAGTTTGGAATTTGAAAAAAAAATTAATATAGCAAATAACAGGCTACAATTTTCAAAAACTGAAGTTAAATTCTCTTTGATGTAAAGAATCATAAGAGATTCCCTGTTTTGCATGCAGCCCAGTCTTTCTCTGAGTGGAAAGGGTACTAGGAATGGACTTGACTGTCTCTCCAAGAGTTCAGAGTTCTAGTTCACTTTTTATAGTGGGAAATGTAGGAGTGTGAGCTTTTTAGTTTTGACTCTTCATTATTGTGATTTGATTCTTTTCTGTGGTTCTTTGTGGTAAAGTATATATTAAGAGAGATAATGGATATTAGTGCTGTTTTTCTCTTTGTGAAATGTGAGCATAATCACAAGAGCAACAGTATAAGCTGAATTAATTGACCAATTCTAAGTGCCTTTAATGATATGTTATTCCTGATATCAAACCTATGAAATGGTTTCTATTATTATCAGCACTACCATAATGCCACAGCCTGGCTGGGCACAAAATAACCGAGCTCCCACAAGGCACTTGTAGGTTCAAACAGGAACTCCTTTATTGTCTGAACTCCACTGGCACTCCACGCGCCCTGGAACTCTCCCAGCTCTCCACGGGGCTCCGTGAGAACTCAATGGGGAACTCAAAAGTAGCGGGCGCCAGAGGCAGCAGGAGCCATCCTATTGCTGGACAGCAGGGGTCTATATACAACTGAATACACAGCCTGTTTCAATCCAGCATCATCCAGTCACAGCAATTATACACAGCTTAACTTAATTATCATCATCTTAATGGCTTGCTGGTGTCACCTCTCAACCACTCCTTCTGGCAAAATGCCAGGCTGTGGCTCTCAACACCATAAGCCCATAAAATCAGGTCCTTCTGCTCATATACCTTCTTATGATTATACAGCATCTACTTAAACCATTTCTCATAACATTGTTTTCATTTTTCTTTCTGAGACCCAGCTTCCCAAGTTACACAAAGTTTCACTGACAATGATTTCCAGTTAAGTCCAGCTCTACCATATTTACCTTGTATTATAATTCCACTTTCTTACTGCCTAAGCAACCCTTCCAATCCCTATGTGCCCACCTTTAAGCAAAAAGCCTGATGTTGAACCAAACTAAAAACAAACTATTTCAGTGACCTCTGGTAAACGGATACATGTTGACCAAGAAAATAGCAGCATCTCTTAAATCACTATCTTGGTTATTGTTTAGCAAGAGCTTTACCATGAAGTCATATACTAATATCCTAGAGTTAACTTTTAGTTATGTTTTTAAGTTCTTGAAAATATTTAGATCTCAGTTGTATTGCAGAATAGTGTAATTCATTTGTCGATATCATATAATTTTATATTGGTTTTTAATCTTACATCACAAAGTAATATAGTTTTAAAGAGTCTAAATTTATACACTCGACAAGATATAGCAAGATTTCTCTTGTTGGATAATTATTAAGAATAAATATTAATAATAAGAGAAATAATGATAGTATGACTACACAATTATTTAACCAAAATTTGAAAATTAAAAATATACAAAAGCTGAAAAGTTTGACAAAACTCATATGGAGAAGTTTGCTTTGAAAAAATATGAAATTACCCATAGTTTTAATTTTTCCCAGTTTGTATAAACACTTCTGAATTTTAATAAAAAAATATCAATAGACTTGATTACAGGATGCTGCCCAGGACCCTGTCAGGAATGTTATCTAATACAAAATTTAAACTGCATTGTGTTCCTACAATCTCAAAATTTCTCAATTTTGAAACCCATCTAGCATCCATCTATTACTAATTCAATTGTTGTTCTCTTTTTATTTCTTCAAGAAGAGGACAAAGGTGAGTAAATAAAAGAGTAGGATGCCTTGAGACCAGCTCATGTAGGTGCAGGACCCAGTGCCACAATTCCCATGCAATGCTCCTCCTGATCCCATCTATAGAGGATAGAAGACCATGTATACAAACAGTTACTGAGTTAGAGCCAACATAGCATGTATGAGTGGCTCTTTAACAAACATGGATTATAACGGACTTGAAATTAACTGGAGGAATAACAAGCTCCCAGCAGTAATTTCTGAAGTTCTCTCAAGCAGGAAGCCTCAATTTATCTCTTTGACATAGCTTAAATGTTCATGCTATGCCTTTTAATGTGTGTAGCACAAGTGTCTTCCAAACAACTTTCTAGACCTGTCTCTAATGTGGAAGAGTTGGACCTCATGTGGTTCCATACTTAAGTCCCTCGGTGCTAACATCCCTTGGAGTGGAGTAGGAATCTCTGTGGTATTTGCTCAAGCCATGGTTGTGCCCTTCATTCACTCCTTCCTTGATCATCTAATTCACATTTTATGTTTTTTAGATTTTACTCAAGACTGTTTCATTTTTAAATTTAACATATCCTCACAGATGAACTAATATTTGTTTTCATAAAAATAATTTATTATTAAACATTAATTTACTTTTCTAAATTAGAGGCAAAACAACAATGTTAATCTCTATAAAAATTGCAAACATCAATTTATGTTCTCACTTTTAATGAGTAGCATTTTATTACTCATATAATAATTGCATTTAACTTATTTAAATTTAAGATTAATAACATCACCACTAAATTTCACATAAATTCCTCCATTTCAACCATCTCCTGTCAACTATTGAACATTTGACATAACTACATTGATTTCTAGGAAATAAACCTTACCTTTTTTAAAGAAAAAATATTATATTTTCTTAAATTTTTTTCTTAATGAAAAGATAACATGATACACAATATTAACCTCAGAAAGAAAAAAATAAAATATGATATGCTATATATAAAAATATAACTTTCTTTTCTTTCAAAGGAAACAATTTTCAAGAAACTTCTTAAACTTATAATGATTCAACATAAAATATTCATTCAGTTTGATAGCATATAACATATTTATTGTTATTGGCAAATTCTGTCTGTCTTAGATTATTATATATTTTCAGGCACACTAGCAATTTATTAGATTGCTTTGGTTTTTTAAAAATTTTTTTTAGTTATAGGTGGACATAATATCTTTTATTTTTATGTGGTGCTGAAGATTGAACCCAGTGCCTCATGCATGCTAGGCGAGCATTCTACCTCTGAGCCACAACCCCAGCCTCTGGATTGCTTTGTTTTAATACTTCAATAGTATTAGTTAATTAACACATTCTCTATTTTATGTATTTCTGAAAACTTGTTTTGATTTATTTTGATTTAAAATATTGATATAGGCAATTTCTCTTTATGTGGCTATTCTCAGAAAGAGAAACTCAAAAGGCATTCCAATAAATCCCATTAAATTTGGATAATATTATGGGTATAATTTTGCTTTCTGTAAAATAAAGTCTTAAAAATTGTGTGTCTCTTTAGTGAAAAACTGAAAACATTATTTTAACAATTAATAAATTGTATCATTTGATTAATCTTTTCTTGAGAACTTTATACTTAGGAATATTGTTTTTGGAGTGGATGCAATTCAGTACCCTCACTAATGACTCAGAGTTGGATAGTCCTCATGAGACAGCCTGATCTCACCTCAGACACCAGTTGCAAGTACCATTTCTCACCTCCTGACTATAAACTTAGTAATTCACTAGAATAACTAGCAGAATGCAGAAAGCATGTTGCCTATGATTACAGTTTATCATAAAAGATACTAATCAGGACAGTCAAAAAGATCCTAGGATGAACTCTGGGAGGGTTCCAAATGGGATGCTCCTTGTCCTCAGGATGGGTCATCTTCCAGGCACATTGATGGTATCACCGATAGGATGCTATTAGATCTTGCTGTTTAAGGTTTTTCACTGAGGTTTTAGTTCTTAGATCTGATTTATTTAATCATTGACCACATGTTGGTTTGCTGCCAGTCTTTTTGTCTTTCTCAGAGGTCAGACTGATATCATCGGCCTCAAAGTCAGACACCTATAATCACATGGTTGATCTTTCTGACAAGACCCATCCTGAGTCACTTCATTGTAAACTCAGGTTTGTACCAAGAACAAAAATCTCATTACTAGGGAAATTCCAAGGACTTTTGAAATCACTTCCTAAGACCCAGGGCCAAGAGTCAACTGAAGTTGTTATTATACATCAAAAGTCACCTCTATATCCAAAAAACTTCTTTGAAAATGTTTTCTACATTTTATGCTATCTCTTTGGATAGTTGGGAGTCAGAGGGTAGGTTTCATGCATTTTGTCTCTGTGACAAAATTCCTAAGAAAATAAGCTTAGAGGAGGAAAGATTTATTTTGGTTCATAGTTTCAGAGATTTCAGAACATGGTCAACTAGCTCATTGCAATGGGCCTATGATGAGGCAGAGGATCATGGTGGAGAGGGTGTTGCTGGGACAGAGCTGCTTACCTCATAGTGGCTGGGAATCAGAGAGAGAAAGCAGAGAGAGAGACCTGGGATAAAACACCATCCCCAATGGCATACCCCCAGGGATCCAGTCACTTACACTAGGTTATATCTTTTATAGTTTCCACTACCTCCCAATAGTTGATTCAGCTATGAATACATCAGTGGGTTAATCCATTGATGAGGCTGGCACCTCCATAATCCAGTCACTTCTCAGAAGCCCCATCTCTGAAGATTGCTGCTTTGGGAATCAAGTGTTCAGTACACAAGTCTTTGGGGACACTTCATATCCAAACCATAACAAGGGTATTCCAAGTGAATATGTTAATTGTGCATGATTGGAAATACTTTTGCTGTCTTGTTTTTCCCATCAGCTCATCAGTCCATTAGCTCTATGGTTGCCTATTGGCTTCATTGATTTTTTCAATTTAAATAACAAACTTAAACATCTACATTGAGTAGAATCAAAATATATAAGACAAAACTCATCAATGCCATCTAATTTGATGAATTCTATTATCTTCTCTATGTGTAAATATACATCTGGTATCTTTGTAGCATCTACAGAGTCTTATTGGACTACAAGTAAAATTGGAACAGTATTTTTTTAAAGAGAGAGAGAGAGAGAGAGAGAGAGAGAGAGAGATAATTTTTTAATATTTATTTTTCAGTTTTCGGTAGACACAACATCTTTATTTTATGTGGTGCTGAGGATCGAACCCAGCGCCCCACGCATGCCAGGCGAGCGCGTTACTGCTTGAGCCACATCCCCAGCCCCAGTGAACAGTATTTTTAAAAATAATATTCCTATACACCAACTTTAAGATACTTAAAACCGGCCAGGTATAATGTTAAAATTTTCATATATAATTCATATGCTTCTTGTAAAAAGGAATGTCAATAAAATTTTCCCCAATTATTTTCAATTGTGGTAAGATACGTATAATACAAATTTACTGTCCTATACACTGTAAGTGTACAAGTCAGTGAAATTAATCACATTAATAATAATGTTGTACCATTCTCACTACCATCTACTTCATAACTCCTTTCACCTTGTCAAACTGAAACCCTATGCTCAGTAAACAATAATTTTCTATTTGCTCTGATCAACCCAGGCCCTGTTAACCACGATGCTACTTTCTATCACTAAGAATTTGACTAAGTGCCTCATGCATATGAATTCATATGACATTTACCATTTTGTAACTGACTTATTTTACTAAGTCATCTAAGTTTATCCAGGTTGTGGCCTATATCAGAATGTTGTTTCCTTTTAAGCCCAACCAATAGCTATGGTATGCATATAGAATATTTGCTATGGATGATGTCCATTCATCTCTCAGTGGACACTTGGGTTGCTTCCATGTTTTAGCTATTGTGAATAATGTTGCTGTGAACATGTGTGCACAAATACCTAGACTCTGTTTTCAATTCCTATGTATATGTATCCAGATGTGGAATTGCTGAATTATGTGCAAATCTGATTTTTAATGATTTTGAGGAATAGTCATGCTTTTTTCTATGGTGGCTATGCCATTTGACATTCTTACCAAGAGTGCAAAGGGATTCTAATTTCTCTACATTTTCACCAATACATTATTATTATCAACTGGTTATAGTCACCATCTTAGTGGGTATGTGGTGATATCTCATTATAAGTTTGTCTGATGGCTTTTTCCATATGCTTATCAGCCATTTGTTTATATTCTTTGGAGAAATGTTTATTCCTTTGTCCATTTTTCAGACACTTTGTTTACTTTGTTGTTGACTTTTAGGAATTCTCAATGTATTCTGAATATAAACCCCTTATCAGATTTATGATTTACAAATATATCATTAAATGGGCTGCCTTTACACTCTATTGACATTGCATTTTGATGCAGAATTGTAAAATTTTCATGAAGTTCAATTTGTCTGTTTTTTTTATTTTGCTGCATAAGTCTTTGGTGTCATATTCAAGAAATTATTGCCAAATCCAATGTTCTAAAAACTTTTTTCTGTTTTTCTCATAGAATTTATAGTTTTTAGTCTTACATTGTGGTCTTAGATCCAATTTAAATGAATTTTTTTGTATATGGTGTTAGGGAAAGGTTCAACTTCATTTGCATGTGGATATCAATTTTTTGGGGTATTGCTATTGAAAAGGTTATCTTTTTTCCTATTGAATTGTTGTGACATCCTTGTGAACAATCATTTAACCATATATGTGAGGGATTCTTTCTGTGCTCTTTATTCTTTCCATCAGTTTTCATGTTCTTCTTTTTGATAGCGCTATACCATTTTGGTTGTTGTAGCTTTGTAGTGAAATTTAAAATCAGGAGGCATGACTCCACTCCTTATGTTCTTTGTCAAGATAGTTTGGCTATTCAAGATCACTCAAGATTTCATTTTCATTTTCATTTTTTTTTTCATGTGTTCAAAAATTACCTTTGGGATCTTGATAAGAATTCCATGAAATCTGAAGATTAATTTAGGTAGTATTGACATTCTAACAATATCAAATACTCTAATCATTAAATATGGAAAGTGTTTCCATTTATTTTCCATTTCCATTTCTTTTATTTATTTCAACAGTTTTCATTGTATAGGTTCTTCACCTCCTTGATTGACTTCTAAATATTTTATAATTTTTATATTATTTAAATGAAATTGTTTTACTAATTTCCATTTCAGATTATTCATTCTTAGTGTATGGAAGAGCAATTGTTGTTTGAATGTTGACTTTATACCCTACTACTTTGGTAAATTCATTTATTAATTAAAACTATTGTGTATGTGTGTGTGCATTTATGTGTATATTTTTTAGGATTTTATACATATAAGATCACATCATCTGTGAAAAGAGATAATATTAGCTCTTTTGCCCAGTTTGGATGCCTTTCATTTACGTTTGCTGGCCTAATAGTTTTGGCTAATTTCTGGTATTTTGTTGAATATAAATGTTAAAAGCAGGCATCCTTGGCTAGTTCCTGCTCTATCTTGCAAAGGGTGTTGAACAGAAGTCTGTTAAAATATAAATGGGCAAAAAGAATGAATGAGAGAAAGAGAAGAAAGAAAGAAATAGACCTTACAATAAAGTCAGAAATTTTCTCCTTATGTCACATTTTAATCATGATTAAGTCTATGAGGGAAATAATATCTTTCCCAGAATGCAATCACATACTTTAAGGTAAATGGGAAAAAATATTCAAACCCAACACTTTCCTGACCATGTTGGCCTAACATGGTGGTCAAGACACACCAACATGGGGAAAAGACAATTATTGCTGATCCTCACATAGGCTAGGCAAGTGCTCTACTACTGAGCTATACTCCTGGCCCAGGAAAAAACATTCTGAGGTAAGTATTCCTTATACATAGATTTCCTTGTTAGCCTCAACTAATCTGCAGGTTAAAGTTTCAATTAATACACACCACACTGATTGCCTAAAATTGTGTCCATCTATAGATGATTAGAGTTGAGATTTTCAATAGGATAAAAATTTTGTGAAAATGTAGAATGTAGTATTACGATAGCTCATCATTACTCATAAAATATTATAATGAACATATATTGTCTAGGATGACAAGAGAGCAACCTAAGAAATATTCAGTTTTATAGCCCTATGTATTATTTTATTCTCGTTAATCTTGGATAATTCATAAAATTATTTTAGAGACATTTGTAGCTAATACTGTAGTCTTAAGATATCCCTGTCATATGATTTAATTAGAAATAACTAGTTTATTTTATTTAACTTTCATAACTTTGACATTTTCTAAACTCATAGAGTCATTTGGTATTATCCTAGATTTTTTTAGGTCATTTGATAAATTTAAATTCATTTATTCTAATGTTTCCCAAACCATTACCTTGTAGATTCTTTTTTCCTTAATAATATCCCTGAAGCTCAAAATTTTCATCTTTCAACTATTATCTTGCTTTTGGATTTTCTGACATAGTTACTTATATATTAAGTTTGAACCTAAGGAGTGTTTATTTCTCTGAATGTATTATTAAATAAATGTAATAATGAAAGAGTCTTAGTATACTCAAACATCAAAGTAAATGGTTAAAACAGCATATTTTCCCAGCTTTATTGATATATACCAAGCAAATATTTGTATCTGCTTAGGTTCTAGATGATGATTTGATGCAGTTTTACATTTTGAAGTGATAACACAATGAACTAATTAACACATCCATTATCTCACATTATCTTTTTTATGTATAGTGAGAATATTTAAGATCTACTCATAGCAAATTTCAAGAATATAATAGAGAATTATTAACTATAGGGCCATGCTGTTCATTAAGATTCCCAGAACATATTAATTTTGTGTCTGAAACTTTGTACACCTCTGACCAACATCACTGCATTTTCTCCAACTTTCAGCAGCTGGCAAGTACCATTCTATCCTCTGTTTCTATGAATTAGACTTTTTGATTTCACCAATAAGAGATCATGCAGAATTTGTCATTATGCATCTGGTTTTTACTCACATAGCATAAAAGCACACTTTAGAATGAGTGTTACTGTTTGTTATTATCTTCATTTCTACTTGAAACATTGCTCACTTCCTCCTGATTGTATTATTCCTCTTTAAGAATCAATGAACAAAATCTTCAGAAAATTTCGGTCCACCAAATCTGACTCAGAAAAGAAGTACAGATTTCTTCAGAAGCAGTAGCCTAACAGTGTTCAGGTCCTGTTTCTTCAAATTCAGGCCCAGTTGCTTTTCTTCAGTCACCCAAATGTTTTGATTTTAGCAGGTGCACTATACAGCTCTCCTCTCCTCTCTAAATGGGCAAGTAACCAACACCAGGTTCATATCCTCCAGTAAAGTTTTAATGTTGACATTTACATTTCTCTATACAGGAATAGGAAATGTCTAAACTATTATACCACATTAGTGCAGGTAAGATCTCTGTGAAAAGCACCTGGATTGTATTTTAACACTTCTTATATAAAAGAAATTATCAGAGTTCGCCTATGTCTATCATGTTGTAATTTGTGTCTCCATCTGTTGGCTTTAAACAATAAACACATGACCTTGATCCAGTTGAGCATCCCCTGCATCTTGAAATACTTCAGACTAGTTTCATGTCTGTTACTTTTATCTGATAATAATAATTAAATTAAATCTTACAAAGTTCAAAATTTCATACATTCTTGAATTACTTCTTACTGACACTTTCATAGAACATTTCACGTTTTCTCTTTTTCTCCTTCTAACAACAGTTTGGCCCTTCTAAATAAACATTCAGCCATTTCTTAAGGTGATTGCTACTTTGTTCTATTCAACTGCCCCCTGCTGAGTTCCTGCCACCATGCAGCTGAACATGATTACAGAAAAGCACAAAATGACACTGATTTACCTTACTTCAAATTTATGACCACACGAGAACGCTTAAGGATGTTCAGAACTCATGCTATATTTATCAAGTGCGTCCAATAATTCTCCTACTTTTCTGAGCAACCATCACATACTTGCTCTTTTTTCTCCTAAACTCAACTGAATCATTTCTTTGCTAATCTTTATTTTAATTGATGTGAATGTTTCCTACCTATTGAGAAAATTGGAGCCATCAGAGGAGAACTTTTAGACACTAATCGCTATATCCACCCACCTACTCTCATTTCCATCCCTGAATTTTGCTTTCCTAACAGTTCTCCAAGTAAAATATGTGTCACTTCCCAAGCCAATTCTGTATTTGCACTACTGATCCCTTTCCTATCCAGCTACTCCAGGATGCTGCTTTAATATTTTCCTCTTTCTGTTACTACTAATTATTTTCTTTTCTACTGATTATTCCCTAATAATATTCTTATTTCTTTCATATAAAAGGGCACACTTACTTACATCCCACTTTCCCACTAGCTACCAACCTTTATCTGTTCCTCTTTCATGTCTTGATATATCCTCACTGTCTCTGTTCTCTTATTTCTGCCTTAAACTCAAAACAATTAACGGTTTTTCCTTTAAGTCTCCAGTAAAGCTGGAGGCTGTGTGGAAAGAGAGGAGTGATGTCTAGCCACCTCCCCCCCCCACACATGATTCTTCCAGTATTTTATTTGTGCATAGGGAAATCATATTTCTTATTCAACTTCAAATGACTTTAGCTTAGCTGACATCTAACTCCAAGTGAATGAGAGGCCCCCCAAAGAACTTTATATGCAGGAGGATGTCAAGTTCAAGGCCAGCCTCAGTAATTTTGTGAGGCCCTAAGCAACTTAGTAAGACCCTGTTTCAAAATAAAAATTAAAAGGGCTGAGGATGTGACCCAATAGTTAAGTGCCCTTGGGTTCAATCCCTGGTACCAAACAATAACAGCAACAATGTCTAAGGAGCCTAGTTAACCAAATAATAGTAAGGAATAATTTTAAAAGTTATTTTAAGTCATTAAGTTTAGGGAACACATGGTTTCTGTTATTGGGCAAAGAATCCTTGAGGTAACATATTAATTATAATCAAAGAACTCCTGAAATTAATGAGGAGAAAATATTTTTAATAATTATTAGTTTTCCAAATATAACTATGTTTTAATTTAAAAGTTGCATTTCTGTGAAAGTACACCATAGGGAAAAAAAATGTACCATGATTGATGTAACTATGGGATATAGATAAGATATAAGTATAAATAAATGGAGAGTAAGAATGTTGATTGCAAGTTTGCAATGCCAAAACAAATAAGAACATACACACACAGAGAGAGGTACAAACTAGAAATGGCCCTAAATACCATAGCTGATAATTATGTATAAGCAGCTATAACATTCTTGTACTAGTCACTGTGGAGATATACTTTCATTTTTATTCCTTTTTTTAAAATTCCTAAGGACTACAGGTATAGGTATATATATGTTTAATTTTGTAAGTAAATGTTAACCAATTCTCTAAAATGGTTTTATTATTTTATATATTTCCTAATAATGTCTGAGAAACTTACTAGCTCTTCAGTTAACTAGAACTTTGCATTTTTGCCTTTCGTAATACTAGCCTTTCTAAAGGCTTCTGATGTTATTTTATTGTCATTTTAATATGCATTGGCTGATGATTAATTATCCTGAAAAACTTTATTTCTTTATTGGTCATTTGAATGTATTGTTTATTGTAGTATGATTTCTACAATTATCATTTTTATTGGAACATGAAGCCTTCCATTGTCTTATGCAAGCCAAGTAACAGAACATTTTGCGATAGGAATCAAATTCAGCACCAGTTCTTACAGAAGTTGAGGATGTTTTGAAAGTCCTCTTAGACATCTAATTCTACTCAATTGGATATGCTGCAAAAAAATCTTAAATTTCCATGTTAAAACAAATGTATAGTTCAAATTTCTCTTGAAGATTATTTTGACTTGACAAGCTATGAGATACATTGGCAATGATAGGCAATTAATGCAAAGGAAATCTTCTACCACTTACAGAACTTTGGTTATCAATTTACTTCCATCCAGGTGTACCTAAAAGTAGAGAAAAATATAAACATTTAATCTCAGCACATATTTGGAATAGATATAAGGATGTTATTACTATATTATTTAATATGACTGAGATATATTGATATATTATTAACTTTATATTTAAATGCTTCCTATCTCTATATACAGAAGTATTTACTGTTCCTGCATGATGCACAGTGCAGAAATAATAATAATAATAAAACTCTTTTTTTAATGTAAGTTAGAACAGATGACATTTAACAATGTCTTCTATGGCATAATGATTTCATTTTTGAGTTGGTTTTTGGTTGGTCAATTACTTACTGATAATATCAATAAATTATTTTCCAGGAATTTAGTAAGGAATATACTTATTGAAATTAAGAAGTAGTTCCTTGAAAACTTACAATCATTTACTTTATATTTTTTCAGCTATAAACAGTTATACAAATCATGTGGGATATTGGTCTTGATATTTTAAGCTTCAGATAAAGAAAAACGTTTATGAGCTTTTTCTCATTTGATACTGCTCAGCGTAACTTTTATTTCCTAACAAAGAATTATCAAAATATATGGAATGTTCTAGTTTAAGGTTATCTTTCTATTTCATAAGTTGTTCTACTTTGACAACACAAATGTACTAGGTGAAAAATAGTACCAGTAGAATAAAATAAGCAAAAGTTTGCAACTGGATAAATTAAATGTGAGTAATTTGCCCATCTGAATTTCTAGTTACAATGTTAATTCATTTTTTGTTGTTGCTGGAAATAGGGATTGAACCCAGAGGTACTTAACCACCAAGCACATCCCCTGCCTGCCCCCCACTTTTAATGTTTTTTTGTAGTTGTTGCATGCCTTTATTTTATTTGTTTATTTTTATGTGGTACGGACCATCAAACCCAGTGCCTCACATGTGTAAGGCAAGTGCTCTGTCACTGAGCTGAAGTCCCAGACCTCCTCAGCCCTTTTTACTTTTTATTTTGAGACAAGATCTCATTAAGTTACATAGAGCCTAAGTTGCTGAGACTGGCTTTGAGTTTGTAATCCTCCTGCCTCAGCCTCCCAAACTCCTCAGATTAGAAGCCTGAGCCACCGTGCCCAACAAAATGTTTATTTTTTTTTAAAGTAAGCAATTTGAAAACAAAATCTTTACCTAAAGTCTTTCTGAATACTGATAGTGTCAACAGTTCTCCAAATAATAAAAATATGATATAAAACAAATATACCATTGACATTTCATAATAACCATAGCTTCTTTTAAATAATTGAAACAATTATTTCATATTAAAGGGGAAAGCTATAGAGAATCACTTTCATTTTCACAATATACACAATTACACGAAATTATATAATTCATTAGAGACTACAAATATTAAATGTTAAATTATTGCTTTAACTAAGTCTGTTCAAAGGCAAAGAGTATGTTATCTTCTTATTCTCACAAAATAATGTGAAAACTACATGGAGACAAGTTCGAATAGGACATAAGAGTTGTGGAATTTTTTTTTTAATCCTGCCTCTACTTCCAAATACAGGTATGATTATAATAGAGTATTCTCTGATCCTGAATTCCCTTATATATAATTTGCTGTAATAATGATCTCGCAAGACTACCCCAGAAATTATAGTAAGTTGTACATAGTAAAAAAATTAACATGGTCCCTGACACATCTTAATAACCCAGAAAATATGAATTATTATATTTTTAATACCTTGCAATTTAAAAACTTCTGAAGCGCTTGCTTCTAATAGGAAAGCCTTGTTCCATTATCAAATTTATTTTAAGCATGCTCAATTTAGCTACAAATGTCCTTACCAATTAGACAGGATATGAGCTACCCTGGACTCAGGAAAGCTATGAAGGGTGTTGACTGAAAGGAAGCCTTAAATAAAATGCAGAAGCACTGATTGTGATTTATTTATTGATTAAGGTGCTATTACTTGGATGTGATCAGTTTCTTAAATTGAGCTTCACATATGAGTAATGTTCACTCTTGTATATGTGTACTGTAAATCCAAAATGTAGCTCTTCCCTGGCTCATAATAATGAACACGTTGGAAATTGAAAATAGTATTAAGTCAATAATGCATTTAATATACCTAGTCTGCTGAACATGCCCCAAACACACACAGGAGCGTATAGTTAGACATAAGGAGAAAGTATTGTATAGCACATTACTAGCCTGGAGATACATTAAAATTCAAAATGTGACATATATTTCCTATTGAATGCATACCACTTTTACACCATTAAAACTAAAAAATTATAAGTTGAACCATTATAAATAGGACTAACAGCATAATATTAAAATTACATTATTTTAAAATTTATTTATTTTGTCATTTATTTGACAATGTATTTATTTTGCAGTTGTGATAAAAGTGCTGAATTGCACATTTTTTCATAAAAACACATTTACAATATTTTTTTCTGAGGTGAATACTCATTTACCCAAAATTATTATTACACTTAAGTTGATCAAGGGTATAAAATTAAAATTATAATAATGTACTTTTAATAACAATGAATTTTTAAATTGGAGACATGAACACTATTGGGTATTAAATTTTAATGAATATGCATTTTATTTGTTAAAGAATTATGATAGGGTAGTGAATAATAGATCTAAAAAACATTTAAAAAGAGGAAGATTGCTAGTTTGAGGCCAGCTTTGGAAACTTAGTGAGACCCTATCTGGAAATAAAAAATAAAAAGACTGAGGATGTAAATCAGTGCCAGAGTGCCCCTGGGTTCAATACCCATAATTAAAAGAAGAAAAGAGAGAAAAGAAGAAAGGAAGAAATGGAGGAAGGGAGGGAGGGAGGGAGGGAACATAAGAAAGAAAAGAAAACAAATAAAAAAGAAAGAAAGGATGGATAAACAGTATGTCAGAAAATCTCCATGGGAAGTGAAATGTTTGTGTGAGTTCATAACATATAGTACATTTGAAATGCTTAGCCAATTATGTAAACAACAACAACAATTAAATCTTCATGAATTTTAGACTAAGGCCTTATTTCTCTCACACAGAATTAATTTCTTGCACACAGAATTAATTTCTTGAGATAGACCAATTTATTGACTATTCGTTTCCTGTTGTTGTCATGTACCTTTTTCCTTAATTGCAATAAAATCATTTATCTCAACTCTACATTAAGGATTAATGTTATGCTAGTTATGGTTCCATGGCCCTTCAACTTTGGCTCCCTCTTGGAATTGGACCTGATGAAGGCAGGTTTCAGAGCCTCCTAAAGCAACAGATATGCTCTACACACAGTAAATGGGCAGCTCTCTTCAGCCACAAAAACCTGGATTCATTTCCTCTTTTAACTATCAGGCATGCCATATTGTGCAATAATTACAATGTATCCTCTCATGCTTTCAACTGTGCACTATTATGTTGTTATCCCATTAATGGGACAATTTGGCATCCTAACATATTATACTAACAAATTCCTAGCAACAACAAAACTTCATAATTTGCCAGGGTCTGACTTACTATTGGCCTCTTTTGAAAGAGATTCTCTTGAATGAACACAGAATTATTCATTCCGGATGCAAAGCTAAAGAAATTTCTCATAAATACAAATGAAATGTCAACTAATGAAGTTGATAATGAAATTTGGAACTATCAAGTGTTCATACTTTTGTAATAATTTGAATTAAATAACTGATGTTAGTGTGATATAGGCATATTTATTCTCAACTTAGAGTCATTGCATGATTAGCTTATTTTATCAACTAAACAGTTATATCAGAATGGGTATAGTTTATTTATTGTGATTATAATAATCACAATAATTTGGCAAAAAAGCTCTGAAAATAACAAAAACAATTTTATTTCTAAAACTCAAATTTGAAAGTGTAACTATATGCTTAATAAATCTCTTCCTCATTTTTTCTCTCCTCTATTGCCTATTTAAGTAACAAAATATATCATACATTATTGTATGGTTCTATTTCTTAATGTAAAATATAAGCTATTTGAGGGGACAACTCTGCTTCTTAATAATTTTTGACTCTGTAGATTCTTTTCTCACTGAAATTTGATGCTCCTTAAACATCTCTTTAATGTGTAGCTGAATAAATGTATGGATGGCATACAAATGTCAACTTTACTGAATTCTCTCTCTTTTCTGTTTTACTTCACTCCATTACCTTTGAATATTATAAAAGACACAAGTGTTATCTTCTTTGTATCTATAAGGATTACTTAAATTTACAGGGGTTAAAGAAAAAGTCTGAGTATCCCAGATTATATGTTCTTATGTACTTTTACCCATAATTGTAGAATAATTCTAAGGAATTCATCAATATGTAATCCTAGCTTTAAAAAGACAGAAACTATTTGTTTTATGTAAAACTATACACTACACAACACAAGAAATAATTTAAATTCAGATTTGGAATGCATTAATGACATATAATAATTTAATGCATTTTTTGTTGATGTTAGAATGGGCTTAGGAATCATTTCACTTTAATAAAATTGATCCTGGTAATTGCTCAATCTACACTTGGTTTTGTAGTGAATAGTGAGAGGCACAGGATTGAAAGGAACTTGAAGCATATTAATTCAAGATTTGGAAACAAGGTCAAGAGAGATGAAGAGGCTTTATAAATTTCAGAATCTTTTTAATGGAAACATTACCATAACTTATTCACCTTCCCGATTTGCTTTTTACTACAGTATTCTTCACTATTTCATCATCAAATTCCTCCAGCCACAAGTTTTTGTTTTAAAAAGAATTTTAAATAATTATATGTACAAAATACATATTTTAAAGATATAAGATATATTAATATTAACTGTAGAACTCAATTTTATACACCCATGTGCACACGCACATCCATGTTACCACCATCTGTCAGGATATAGAAAATTCCAGTTTTCATTAATTTCTTCAAACATATATAGTATAACTTTCACATCCTGTAGTAACTGGATCCAAACTCCCTGGAGTATGAGATACTCCTTTATTTTCTGGGTCAAAAAATAATATATATAACTAAATAGTTCAGAGTTTGTGTAACCAGTTGCAAGATCCAAATCTGACCTGGTATGTATTGAAAATTGTTACCACTTGGTAATCTTAATTGCTCATCCTTATGTGTCAGTGGTTGCAATCTGTAATCGGTAATTATACTGTGGTTGGCAGCTGGTATTGTCAGGAGCATGACTAGGCTTTCAAGAGCCTTGGAAATAATCCATGCTTATGGGAATGATCTTAAGAGAATAAGTCACAGAATAAAAGCACGCGAAGATTCACCTCAACCACTTGTTTCCAGAGTGGTAGTTGGTTTCCATTGCTTGATGTACCCTAACTTTCCCTTCTTTCTTATCATTTAATTCCACCTCCTAGAAATGGGTACAGGATATGAATGGCCATTGTTGATCACAGTTTAACTTATTAAATATCAAAAAGGTAATGTTATTAAAATATTTTTATTTCTAAACATCAGAATGTTTAGAAACTTTAGAAACAGTGATTATAATGCAAGTCATCTTTTATGAGAATATTTTGTGTTCTTTTTCAAGAAAAATTATCTTTTCAGGTTGAAAAAGAATATTACTTTAACCTCCAATTAAATACACACACACACACACAGTGCTTGCTTTATTTGTAATTCTACTTTTCTATATCTATCCCAATATATCTATTATATCTTGATATACAAAATAGATATGTACATATGTATAGAGACACAGATAGCAATCTATATGTATATGGAGACAAATGTATACATATACACAAATATCTATATCTGTGTATTTATATCCATATGTATAATACTTATTTCTGGAGTGACTTAAATAAATGAACTTAATTGCAAACTCCTTAGTAATAATGACCACTCATTTTTTTGTGTGATAACTATCAGCTGCAGCAAAGATACCACTCTTATCTTTGCTGTAGCTGATAGTTATTAGTATTTTATACTAACAAGGTTGTCTAGTGATATGTCAATAGATCAGTTAATATAGAACTTCTACATTTTCATCTCTCTAGCATAGTGTAAGATCTTGGTGCAAACTTTTTTGTACGATCTGTTTTGCGTTTATAGTAAACAAGCATATTCATAGATATACAAATACAGTAAATATGGTAACACCAGTTTTGACACAGGCAAGTTATAATGAGCTGTTTTATTCTGGTAAAATATTTTATCTGCAAGGAGCCGGAAAGTGGACAAGACATGCTAGAAAGGCTTTTAGCAAGTGACTGCCTCCTGGAAACTGAACCCTATGAAATTCTTGTTTCATTATATGATTAGGTGATTTTCTATATTTGTGTATTTTGAGTGACATACTGAAAACTGCCACAGTCTGGCTGGGCACAAATAACCAGAAGCTCACGAGCCACTTGTAGGTTCAAACAGGAACTACTTTATTGCTCAAACCCAACGGGAACTCTCTAGAACTCCACGGAAACTCCGCAAGAACCAACGGGAACTCAATGGGAACTCCAAGAGAACTCAACAGGAACTCAAAAGTAGCGGGCACCCAAGGTAGCAGGAGCCACCTTATTGCTGGACAGCAGAGGTTTATATACACAACTGAATACACAGCTTGTTTCAATTTAGCATCATCCAGTTACAGCAATCAGTCATTATCTTAATAATTATACACAGCTTAACTTAATTATCATCATCTTAATGGCTCGCTGGCATTACTTCTCAATCACTCCTTCTGGCAAAATGCCAGGCACCATCTTGACTTGGTTATGGCTCCCAACAGAAAACAAGTCGTTGGTATTTTTAAGTTCATATCATTGTGATCTTGAGATTATAGGATTCTTTTTCCATATCCACTTATGGGGATATATTTTCCAAGTGAACAAAGATGTTAAACTGAACTGATCATACCTCACTATGTACTCCCCAGGATACTCACCCCCTGAAGGTTGAAAGGATTAGAATAATCAAAACATATTATAATTTCTATAAATATCTGTGCCACGTAGCCAGGTGGATGGGAACTCTGTGCACATACGAGGAAATACAAAGGAATAGCATGGGTTGAGGGCACTTGGGAAATGACAAAAAGTAAGACAGCAATGAAGCACATGAGAGAAAAGCGCTGCTACAAACAGCAAAGTTTCAAGAATATTTGCGTAATTCAGGTTTGAAGTCCCAGTATTGCAGAGGTAGATATTTGTACGAGTGTGTTTTGTTCTTTTATAAATCATCACAAATAGAATTATATCTGTGTATTTTTTCTTTCATATTTTTTTTAAAAAATTGTCACTTTACCTTTTTCCTTACATCTCATGGTAATTTAATTCCATATTTGAATAATCTCATGAATAACAAAAATAGAAGCCACCTTTTTCAGTCAAGCCAGGTATTTTAGTTGCTGGATTTTTACCCTCTAATTCTTTAGCATTTAAAATTGTGCAAAGGAATGCAGATAAGCCAACAATACACCCACTTATTCTAAATGTCAAATTGACCTCAGTTATTGAAATATGAAAGCTGGCTTTGTATTGCCCTTTTCAATTAATTTGTGATTGTCACTCAAGAAAGCAGTCATGAATGTTATGTAGCCAAAGAAGTAGAAGCCACAAACCCATCTGCCTTTTACCACCTGAAGCACTATTCAGTCAAAGGAAGCTGGAAATGAAGCCATAGTCTATGCAGATAATGAATAAATACCTGACAGATAAAAGATCTTAAATATGGAGAGTCCTAAGTTCAATGATAATATTTTGTGTAGAATTTATTAATAGTTCTTGGCACACTCTTTATTCATGATACATTCCTGTAAAAATACCTGCATCTGAAAAGGTAGCCAAGAATATGCAATATCTTGAACTTATTTATCATTAGCGAAAGGGAGAATATAGTAATTTTGCTAATTATTGGGCAAAATACAAAAGATTGAAGCCTCCATCTCAGTCATTACCTCACCAATACATAAGTATATAATGTGAGAAAATGAAGTCACAGAATAAAACTGAAGATTTACCTAACAATACCTTATATTTGAGTCTTTAAAATATTTGCATGTATATCCAATTGAGGGGCTGGTTTTATTGTCATTATTTTGTCAAAGAGATCTCAATCCTACTCTCTCTTGTCAAAATAACAAGGGATATAACTGAAGAGAGAAGGGTGTAGATGTTTCCCCAGAGTTTTAATTCCTTTCTGATTTTACTCGAACTTATAGGATTTCAGTCTACTTCTATAAAAATCTAACAATACTTGGTGATTCAAAGTAAAAAGTATTATCAAGGACAAGTAAGGTTTTATGTCTCATATATGAGGTAAAGCTGGATATAGAAGAAATAGCCTAGAGAAATCCAGTGGAAACACAAATAGAAGTGAAATTAATTATGTAAACATAGAACTGGTTAGTTTTTGAAATCAGTTACTTGGTTTCAAGAAGAAAAGAACAATTTTTAAAATTTTTCACACTTTACATGCATTTTAACCTAGTTCTGATCAAATATCTCCTAGGAAGTTCCTTAAAGTGTTTTCTGTCTCTCTGGTTCTTTTGTCATATCATAAGACAACTAAACTCTTAAACAAATTTCTATAGTCATCAACCATGGTCAGGAATTTGCTACATCACCCTTAGTCTTCTATAATAGTCTCAAAATTTGTCTTCTTGCTCTTATGTGCTCTTTATCAAAATCTAGTCTGCTTTCACTGGAGATTAACATTCTGAATATTGGACTTTCAGAGTATCACAGGTCATTGAAAGAAATTACTTTGATTATATAAAAGATAAAGTAAAACCTATGATCTTAAAATCTTCCACATTCTAACACCAAATTACTCTTCCTCCTTTATTGACAAATACTTGCTGAAACACCTAATATACCTTGACAAATTCATGTACCATTTATCCCTGCCACCAATATATTAGATTCATGTCTTTCCGAGATGTCTTTCTTTCTTATTCAGGTAAATGGTACCACTTCCCAGGCACAACCCTTTTCATAAAGTTTAGATGGGATCTTTCCTGATTAGCTGTGGAAAGATGGGCTATAACTGAGGCCAGTCTAAGCCAAGTTATTATCACTCAGATCACAATACCTATTTTAGTAATGGACAGGAAAATTGAGAATAATCAAATTTCCCAAATGTTTATTATATGAATGTTGTATGTATGTATATAGTTGCTTTCTTCCCTGCTACTTAGGAAGAGTCTATATGGTAGAAAAATGAGGCCAAAGAATGAAACAAATTGAATCCCAGAGATGAAAAGAGAGACAGGGTCATTTAGAGGGAGGTGGGGAGTACCAGGGATTGAACTTTGGAGAACTCGACCACTGAGCCTCATCCCCAGCCCTATATTTATTTTATTTAGAGACAGGGTCTCACTGATTGCTTAGTGCCTCATCATTGCTAAAGCTGGCTTTGAACTTGTGATCCACCTGCCTCACCCTCCCGAGTCGATGGGATTACAGGCATGCACCACCATGCCCAGCGGAGAGACAGAGTATTAACCTTACCATTTATGTCTTTGCATTTAGCATTCTCCTAAGATTCTTAGTTATGGGAGCTAATATTTCTCTTCTTTGCTTAAGTTAGTTTAGGTTGGGTGTTGATGATTTGTAGCAAAATATTTTAAATTAATATTTTTTTCCAAATTCACTTTGAACCTTCATGGCACTGTACCTTTATTCACCCTTTTCCTCTGCTGTAATACACTCCTCTCTTCCCTCTACCAAAATAAACATGTAATCCTTAAGATGCAGATATTCCCTTCATATTGTGCAAAGATGTCCCTGACCATTTTCATCCCACAGAAATATCTTCATCCTTTGGTCCTATATGGATATAAGCCTTATGATTATAAAATAAAGTCGTATAACATACTAGTTATTTGAATAGTATATATATATATATATATATATATATATATATATATATCAAGCTACTTAATGAAAAAAATGGTGTAATTTACTTATATGAATTCAACAAAGTATGTGAAATGGTACCATGGAATAATATTTATCATTATTAAGAAACTAACATCTACGGATAACTACAAGAGAAGAATGATCATGTTTGATTTGTTACTTAAGAATAAACATTAAAAAAAAAGAGTGCACCATGATCAAGTGGGGTTCATTCCAGAGATACAAAGTTGGCTCAACATATGAAAATAAATACATGTAGTTCACCATACCAACAAACTTAAAGACAAGAACCACATGAGTATCACAAGGATGCAGAAAAAGATTTTGACAAAATTCAGCATCCATTCATGTTGAAAACACTTGAAAAACTAAGGATAGTAGGGACACACCTCAAAAAAGCTACATATGCTAAACCTAAGACCAACATCATTTTAAATGGAGAAAAATTGGAAGCATTCGCTCTAAAAACTGGAATAAGACAGGGATGTCCTCTTTTACCACTTCTATTCAAAATAATCCTTGAAGCCCTAATCAAAGCAAACTATACAAAAGAAGAAAATTAAAGGGATACAAAACCTATTATTATAACTTTAATTTATATTTAATTATATTTTATAATTTTATACATAATTTTATTTAATTATATTTTCTGACAATATAATTCTATATTTAGAAGATCTAAAATATTCCACCAAAACCTTCTTAAATGAATTCAACAAAGTAACAGGAAATAAAATTAACACCTATAAATCAATGATGAATCAGTTAAAAGAGAAATCAGGTAATCTATTACATTCACAATAGCCTCAAAAATTTTTAAAAAACTTGGAAATCAATCTAACAAAATAATTTAAAGATCTCTACAATGAAATATACAGAACACTAAAGAAAGAAATATAAGAATACCTTAGAAAAATAAATAGATCTTTCACGTTCCTGGATAGGCAGAACTAACATTGTCAAAATGGGCACATAATACAGATTGAATTCAATTTCTATTAAAATTCCAATGACATTCTCCACAGAAATAGAAAAAAATGTCATAATATGCACCTGGAAAAATAAAAGACCCAGAATAGCCAAAGAAAATTTTAGCAAGACAAAATAGTGCAGAAGGCATCACAAGACCGGACTTTATACTACAGAGCTATTGTAACAGAAACAGCATGGTATTGGGGCCATAAATATACATTGGAGAAAAGATAAGTGCTGGAAAAACTGAAAATCCATAGGTAGTAGATTGAAATTGAACCCCTATCTCTCACCCTACACAAAACTCACCTCAAACTGGATCAAGGACCTTGGCATTAGACCAAAGGCCCCGTGCATAATAAAAGAAAAAGTAGGTCTAACTTTCTATCATATTGGCTCAGGGAGAGATTTCCTCAATAAGACTCCTAAAGGAAAAGAAAAAAAATCAAGAATTAATAAATGGGATGTCATCAAAGTAAAAAGCTTCTTCACAGCAAAGGAAACAACCAAGGATAAGACAAGAGAGCTTACAGAATGGGAGAAAATTTTTACCAATTGCATCTCAGATAGCTCATTAATCTCCAAGATATATGAAGAACTCAAAAAACTTAACACCAAAAAACCCCAAATAACCCTATCAGTAAATGGGTAAAGAAACTGAACATACACTTCACATAAGAAGAAATACAAATGGTCAAAAAAAAAAAAAAAAACAAACATGTTCAACATCTCTAGCAATTAGAGAAATGCAAATCAAAACTTCACTGAGATTCCATCTCACTTCAGTCAGAATGGCAATTATCAAGAATACAAGTAACAATAAATGTTGATGAGGATGTAGGGAGAAAGGTACACTCATACATTATTGGTGGGACTGCAAATTGGTGCAACCACTGTGGAAAACAGTACAGTAATTCCTTAGAAAACTTGGAATGGAACCACCATTTGCCCCAGTTATCCCACTCCTCAGCTTATACCCAAAGGACTTAAAATCAACATACTACAGTGACACAGCCACTTCAATGTTTATAGCAGCTCAATTCACAATAGAAAAGTTATGGAACCAGCTTGGGTGCCCTTCAAAAGATGAATGGATAAAGAAAATGTGGTACATATACACAATGGAATATGACTTAGCCATAAAGACGAATGAAATTATGGCATTTGCCAGTAAATGGATGGAACTGGAGAATACTGTGCTAAAAGTGAAATAAGCTAGTCCTAAAAATACAAAGTTCAAATGTTCTCTTTGATTTGTGGATGCTAACTGATAACAAGGGAAGATACGAAGGGAAAGTATAGAAGCTCATTGGATTAGACAAAGTGGAATGGAGGGAAGAAAGGGGAAGGGGAATAAGAAAGACTGTAGAATGAGTCAGACATAACATTCCTATATTCATATATGAAAACACAAACCAGCGTAACTCCACATCATGTTCAATCAAAGAATAGGATCAAAATTCTAATGGGTTGCACCCCATGTATGTATAATATATCAAAATACACCCTACTTCATGTATTTCTAAAAACAACAAATAAAAATATATAATTATTACTCTTTATTCAAATGTGACCACTTGTCTCTATAATCTTAGGCCTAAACAGTAACTGAAGCTTATTATCTAGAGATGGTATACCTTACAATGGAAATGTGTGATTTTTATACAGCCATTTTATAAAACATCATAAAGTTCTTTTTAAAAATGATTAACCAAGCTTAACTTCAATTAATAACTATCAAGATTTAGTTTCATATGAACTCATTAAAAATATTGTAATAACTGCCCTTAAATCACTTTAAAATTAAACTCTTATTTTAGCAATCTTACTAACTTTTATACTGTATGACATAAAACAATTTTTCATCTTTATTTTGATGCATGGTATAAGTAAATTAAAGCAGGATTGGGAACATTTTACTTAATAGTTGTTATGGTGGTTAGACATCGGCTAAATTCAAAATGTTGTAGGTTTACATGTCCAAAAACAGAATAGCTTGTCATAGACATGGAAATTGAGAAAACTATTAAAATTCTAGCGTTAGCCTGTAAACTTATAAATTTCAGTGTCCATATTATTTGGTAAAAAAAAGTATAAGTGAGAACAAAAACAGGCTTGGAGAGTTTTAACCAACTTCACTTTAAATCTCATCATCCCCCCAGTTTACCATTCCACTTTGAATAATGATGGAATCTGGTGTAATGGCAGGATTATGCTATCTGATGTTTCAGGACAAGCCTTTCAATTCCCTTCCAAGCAAACTGTCACTGCTAAGTGATTCCTGTATAGAATCTGTTGGGTTTCTCTTAATTAGTTGCTTAATACATATATATGGAATTCCATGCTAATAAAGGGCTGATGGACTAAAGAAAGAAGGTACAGATGGAATGATAAAGAAGGATCTATTGTGGAGAAAAATACAAAACTAACCCAATCAAATGTGAGAATATCTAATCTTTTTTCATTTAAACTTTATATTTGATTCTGTAATAGAATTGTTTATTAAGCCTTATTTTTTCTTTCATCTTGGAGTATCTAAAGACCTTTTTGATCAGTATTCCTTGATGTCAAATGTTACTATGGAAATGATTTAAACAACTTTAGAGTGAACAGGGGTAATTGGTGCCCTTCTAGGATTGGCTCAGTTAAAAATAAAACACTGCTCACCACAACTCCTCAATTGTCTCTCCTAATTTTATCAACACAATTCAAAGAAGCATTGTGCACATGAAAGCTACATGACAAAATGAAATTAAAAATCAAATAATTGTTTTACTCTATTACTATCTTTTGACATTTCCTGGTCAAGTTGAAGTATCTCTTTTTTTTTTCAGTTTAATACAAAACTACTCTGGAAGCAAAAATAAGAAGAATGAAGAAGCAGTAATATGAAGGAGCAATAATATGTAAGGATGCCAAAAAGAAGTTTTGAGTTGGAAATCTTCAGTTTGTTAAAACAATAAGTCAGTACATTTTCTAGAAGTGATAGTGATAATAATAAATATTAGGTTACCAGATGGATCAGTCAAGATGGAAATAATTTGGTATTATCAGCTATTGTATTATAAAGGGAAAATATTTTAGTTTGCTCTGAGATCATAAAAATTAAATTGGTAATCAAGATTCATTCTTCCTCTGTCCTCGTACTTTCTTAGTGTAAATATAACCACAATGTTCATATCAAACCATATGAATTTACTTACTTGAAAGAATCTTTCTTTTAACATGTACAACTGGCTATATATATACTTTCAAAGTTAAAAGGAAAATACACATAGCATGGTTATATACAGTAATCTATAATCATATTTTTGTTGTTGTTGTTGTTGTTGTGGATGAAGTTTGAGATCTTTGGTTTTACTTATGAGGACTTTTAACAGAGTCCACTATATGATTCAACTAATATGTGTACCGTTTTGGAGTTTATTGTTACTTTCATTAAAAGAAAAATTCACAACTTTAATGAAGGCCTTTTGGAATTTCTTTATTCATTTAGCAATTCATTCAGCAAATGTGCATTGCACACATTCTAACTTTCAAACAGGCAGATTGGTTTCAAATACTGAAAATTAAGTAGTAAACTATAAAGATTCAAGAATCGTATTCTCACATTATTTATATTATGGTTCAAAATATGACTCCTGAAAATTGGCAAGGTGTAAATAACCATGCCTGTCAATGAAACTGCAAGTTCTCAGGCAACTGTGGGTATCAAAGTGTTATCCTGAAAGTCACTACAGATTTCCTCCCAAAGGATTTTTGTTTTCTTGCAAGCAGCTGATTCTATTAGAGGTAAGGCTAAGATGGAAAGACAGACTTTATAATTAAAATGGATTATATTTTATTAAGTCCAAAAGTGTGTGCATTTCTTCACTTATGAGTAGAAGCCCTTGTTTATGTGCCAAAAGCTGGGCTGGAATTTGCTCAGTTAGAGAAGCAATAATACGTAAGGATGCCAAAAAGAAGGTTTGAGTTGGAGATACTCAGTTTGTTAAAATAATAAGTGAGTACATTTTCCTGAAAGGGTAGTGATAATGAATATTGGGTTATTAGATGGATCAGTTAAATTGGAAGTAATTTCTAAAGTTTGAACTTGATGCCTCTACCCCATGTGCTATAATGAAGACAAACTATTTCATGGAGTGCTAAGAATCACAAGATTGGAGTACCAAGCCTGGCTTTGAGTACCAAAACCAAGAATGATCTGTCTGACATTGAGACTTCTCTGGGAATCATTTCCAAAAGTTTTTGTCATAATGTTGTACAATACTTAATGTTTTCAAATCACATCAGTATGCAATTCCCAGCCTCAACACTCAAAATAGTTTAGTGTTGTTGCTAATCATATAACAGTGCCTGTTATTGTCTCGGTCCTACTTATTACTAGTTGAAAAAGAAATTTAATGTTTCCAAGTAGTATTTTTTAATGAGAAAAAGAAATATGATTATAATGCTGTTTTTATAAGATTTATGAGAATTAAAGGAAATATGCAAGAAAATGAAATGACATGTTTTTACGTATTTGAAATTTGAATATATATATATATATATATATATATATATATACACACACACACACACACACACACACACACACACACACAACTTCTGGGCTTATTTGCAGAGAAATAATGAAAAATATACAGAAGAAAACACCAAAACTGAAACCATTTAATAAATGCCAGGTATTATGCAATCTGGTTACAGAAAACCAAAGTACAAAATTATCAAATCACATTTTAATCTCAGACACACATGCAGTATTTAAAGGGATTCTTAACTCTTGTTCTCCATTTGCCTAGAAATTCTCTCTTATTCTCTAATTTTTGGGCTCATAAACTTACCATAATTATTTATATTAAATTTATCATAAACTTTCAAATGATTTATTATTTCTCTTCAGTTTTGCAGGTAACATTAGAGTCAGTTAAGTTAGTTTGCTGATTAGACAAAGTAATGAGTTTCAGTTTGTTGCAAATGAATCTTGAAAGCTTCAGTGATTTTACAAACGTCTGAGTGTAATTGCTTTTTTTTAAAATTTTTATTGTTGGTTGTTCAAAACATTACATAGTTCTTGATATATCATATTTCACACTTTGATTCAAGTGGGATATGAACTCCCATTTTTACCCCGTATACAGATTGCAGAATCACATCAGTTACACATCCATTGATTTACATATTGCCATACTAGTGTCTGTTGTATTCTGCTGCCTTTCCTATC
>NW_025999983.1:12263352-12281620 GCF_001458135.2 Marmota marmota marmota
GGTGGACCAATGGTACAGAATAGAGGACACAGAAACCAATCCACAAAACTACAACTATCTTATATTTGATAAAGGGGCTAAAAGCATGCAATGGAGGAAGGATAGCATCTTCAACAAATGGTGCTGTAATTGCTTTTATTTCCATGGCTAAAGTAGATTACTGAAGATTAAATTTGCTGAAACTCCCTAACAATGACTTGGTGATTTACAGTGTGCTGGGGGAATAATTTATAATACTTGAATACTGTTTTAAGTTCAATGTTCCTGCAATTGTGGAACTTCAGCTCTGGAGGGCCCATTTTAAAAAACAATTGTTTATACTACTGACCAGAAAACTGAAGCCAAGAGAAGCTGGACAATAAAATTATTTTGAAAAAAAAAAGCTGACAGGAGAATAAAGACATATTTCCACTGCATTATTCAGAACAAGGAATCAAGTGAGAGGAAGTCATACACACACACACACACACACACACACACACACACATGGGACACTGAGATAAAAAGAATCAAATTTGAGAAAATGGAGAGGTTGTAAAGGAAAAGAGATAAAAGAAAATAAACAACATTTTTACAGAGTGCATATATCTATTAAATATATTCAATTTTATTTTGATTTATTTTAGAATTTATTTTCTCATCAATGGTTTTATAAGTCACTACCAAATTTCACTATTGGAAAGAAAATTAGAGATGCAATGTGACAATATTACCTTGCAATGAAAAATGGGTAAAAATAAGAAAATGAGTCAAAAGTGGGAAAAGGTCTTCATCATAATGTATGACATACAAACTCACAAGTGATGGTTGCATGCACACTTACCAAGTCAGACTTGTTGACATCTCATGAAGGAATTCTGTGCGAGTAGAAATTATTTGTGTCACTTTCCAGATGAAACAGTTATAAGACCAATGTCATTTTCTCACTTCTCTGTCTCCTCTTTCCATTTTCATTTTCTTCAACTTGCAGTTGTTGGATGTACTCAATCCCACTCTTGGGTTTGCAGACTTCTACATGTGAAAATCAATTTGCAGATTACAAGAACATAGCTAAGGAGACGACTGACTCACAGAACCTAATTCTTTGAGACTTGAAGCCAGTTTGTTACTGGTTAACTTCATTTATTGAGGGAGGGTTCATATGAATTCTTGAAACCATAAGAACAACCTTCAGCCAAGACTGTCAGTAATTAGCTTCAGGATCTGAGGCAACAGGTTTTGGGATCCTGGGCTGTAGACTGGAGTTAAATAGAATTATGTATTGACATGCTCTCCAACAGCCCACATAATTATCCTGTGGGAATCCAGAAGAAACAGTGTCAAAAGAAACAAAAGAAAATTTCCCAATACACTTATTATTACAACCCTCTGGGAGATGACAAAAAAAAATTACATCTTTAATATGAGCGAATGATGCCAAGAAAAGGGATAATTAGAAAATAGCAACATTTGAAAATCAGAAAAAACATAAAAGCCAAATGAAAATAACAACAATAATGTTTATAAGATTGAATAAATGCAGAAATCTTTGGGTTTTTTTAATAACATAACGACAGAGGAATGCATTACAATTTTTATCACACATATAGAGCACAATTTTTAATATCTCTGGTTGTATACAAAGTATATTCACACCAATTCTTGTCTTCATACCTGTACTTTGGATAATAATGATCCTCACATTCCACCATCATTAATAACCCCATGCCCCCTCCCTTCCTCTTCGCACCCCTCTGACCTATCTAGAGTTCCTCTATTCCTCCCATGCTCCCGCTCCCTATTCCACTATGAATCAGCCTCCTTATATCAAAGAAAAGATTTGGCATTTGTTTTGGGGGGATTGGCTAATTTCACTTAGCATTATCTTCTCTAACTTCATCCATTTACCTGCAAATGCCATGATTTTATTCTCTTTTATTGATGAGTAATATTCCATTATACATATATACCACATTTTTTAATCCATTCATCTATTAAAGGGCATCTAGGTTGGCTCCATAGTTTAGCTATTGTGAATTGTACTGCTATAAACATTGATGTGGCTGCCTTTAAGTCCTTTGGGTATAGGCCTAGGAGAGGGATAGGTGGGGAAGAAATCTTTTCAAAGGAGAAAAAAATAAAGCTTAGAAATAAGAGAAGAATATCTATTAGAGATATCCTGTATCTGAAGAATAGGAATTTTCAAAAGAAAAAAACAGAGAAAGAAATAAAATCGTCAAAGTCATATCACAAGAAAATATCTCAGAACTATAGAGAAAAATAATAAGATTAAGTGCATTCTATGCCTTGCATAATATATAAAAATTAAAAGATATACATTGAAAAATATGAATGATGCATTTAAACAAGGTCAAGAATACTACATTTCAGGTTACTCATTATGGATATTAACTCTTTATATGGAGAGATCTGATTATTATAATCCTAGAAAAGTAATTAAAATGAATAATAACAATGAGTGCTTTAATGTTATACACTGATGAGGTACAACATGAAATACACATAATTCCGGCTAGTGTTTTTGCCAAAAAAATACTTTTTAATATGACAGCTTATTAAGATAAAATTCATATGCCATAAAATTCACCATTTTATACTGTACAATTCAGTGTTTCTTGGTATATATCCAGTTATGCAACCATTGCCACAATACATTTTAGAACTTTAGAGCATTTTCATAACTTGCCAAAAATATTTAGCCTGAACGTAATCATTCAGATTAATTTAGAATATAGATAATTATGCTGGGCAAATTATTTGAAATTTCATAGGGGAGCAGGGGAAAGGACAACCATATGAACAATAAAAGTGAAAAAAGGAAGAGAACTGTGCTAAGAATAATTTTAAAAGATAGCAACTAAAAAAAAGAAAATCAAGTGATGCAGTATAGGTATTCTGATTGTGTCCTAGAACTAAAAGCAAATAATAGCAACAATAAAAGCATAAATAAATAATTAGTATTTTGGGTTGGGATTGTGGCTCAGTGGTAGAGTGCTCCCCTAGCATGGGCGGGACCTGGGTTTGATTCTCAGCACCACATAAAAATAAAGGCATTGTGTTGTGTTCATCCACAAAAAAGATATTCTCTCTCTCTCTCTCTCTCTCAAAAAAAAATAATTAATATTTTGAGAACAATTGGGGAAATTTGAAAATAGATTCTGTATGAGGTGTTAACTGTGAAATTAAATATAATTGTAATAAATATAAAAGTGGTATTATGTAGGATGATGTCCTTATTTTTAAATATTTTTGTCAAAATATCTAGAGGAAAGTATCATGATTTTTCAAATTAATTTTAAATTGTTTAAGAGGAAGGAACAAAAGGAAGAAAGAGCTCTTTTACACAATGAAGTTACCAATATTCAAAGTAAAAATGATCATTTGTTAGTCACATAAAAAAATGGAAAGTTACTATTGTGTCCAAATTAAGTATCAAATATTTTTTATGCATTTATAAATTTTTCTGGTCAGATTAGCACTAGAAGATGAAAGCCAAAACAAAAACCCACCTTGCCTGTTTCAGCACTATGTCTCATATTCAGTGAGCTCAAGTGAAGATAGAAATTGCAGCTAATAGTATCTAACAAAAACAATCGGGGATTTATCATAGAGCTGGCAATGGGCAACATTTTGAAAGATATTAAGATTTTTTTGTCAGATTACCCTATATCTCTTCTGACTGAATGATGAAAGCAATAATCTATGTGAATGGATTTTTAACAAATTTCCTTAAAACCTGATATGGGGTCAATAGATCCAGAAATAATGTTTCATATGGGAATCTTCTTTTGGTGTTGTTACAATGATCATTCACTTAGAGTTATATTTGTGTTCTATTTGAGTTGAGAAAAGAGTGACATCTAATTGCATGTAAGATGTGCATACTCCAAATACTCCCTTACAAATTATATTATCTAGGCAATATTTGAGAAAGGCAGAACAAATTAGAGATAAAGGTGGTAAAATGAAAGTGAGTAGCTTGTGCTGCTCTAAAAGATCAACCTGAGAAGTACATGGGGTAATTGGACTGTTCTGTTTTGGCTATAGAGAACCTACAAATTTGCATAGAACTGAACACATGCATGTATAAATTAGTGAAAGTAAAACAAGGGAAATCAAATAAGAAAAATCAATTTCATCCATCTCAATGTCCTGTGCTAGTTTTGCCAGCAGTTACTATTGGGGAAAATTAGGCAATGGTATATAAGTTTTCTCTGCATTGTTTTTTGCATCTACTCATGAATCTACAATTTTCTCAATCAAAATTTCAGTATAAACAGATTATTTCTTAAAAAGTCATGTTAGCATAAATTAAATTATGATCACTTTTAAGATTTCATGAATTTAAAAATGCCTAAGGTTAAGGTTTTTCTTGGATAATTATACCTAACAATCATAATTTTTATATCATTGTTTATGGCAGCTTAAAATATTAAATGGTTACCTGCCTGCTCTTCACAATGATTACTCAAATCTGTGAAGAAAAAATGACCTCAAATATCAAAACCTTTAAACTTTTTAAAGTAACATTTCAGTAAAACATAATGAATTCACTTTTTAAGATAACAAATTTTATAATCTGCATTATGAATTTATCAATGTTTATGATGAGTGAAACGAAAATTTGGGACCTAAATACATCCATTAGTAATGATTTCTTTTGTACTTTTATTAGATACTGTAAAAATTTCAATAGCTCAGTTAGTTATAGATTCTAATAATTTTCTTAGAATCTTCATACTTAAGTTCTCTGGAGAACATAAAAATGATAGGTTCAAAAGTTTTTTGTTTTTTTTTTAAGTTTTCATTCACTTTTAACTACCTACTATATTTTATCTTGGCAACCTGGTGAGCTTTTAAACTTTGAGTAATGCTAATCTATTTCCCTGAAGATTATTTCTGAGAGTTATTTATAAAGCTCTTCCTTTGGTAAGAAGAGTACTGTAGCAGTAGAATTTGTGATCCTTACAAAGGGAGGCTAATTGGAAGGTTAATTATGAAAAGCTTAATCTGTAGAAAACAAGTGTAGTTATTGGTTTTCATAAAATAGAAATCTTGTTTCCTCGAGCTGTGCTTATAAAAGTTCACCAAGCCCTAGAGACTGGAATTGTTGACATTGTGAACTCTTTGCTTAATTTTAGCCAATATAACTTTATAGGAACAGTTTTTAAAACATGATTAGATAGAAAATATGAATATGGTTATCTCATGATCAAAATTCATTGTTCTAAAATGTATAATCAAGCTCTAATTCCATTGCAAATTATTTTATAGCTAATTTTATGTCTTGGGCCAACATGTTGGCAATTACTAGTTGATTTACTGGGTTCAATATACGCTCATGCTGGAATGTGACTGTGATATTCAATATAGCATTTTCCCCAAGAAAACATTCTGCATTCCTCAAGTTCAAATTTGATAAAAATGTCAGAGAGATTTAAACAAGAATAGAGTCAGTGTCATGAAGTCTACACCATGTAATGTTTCTTCCCCTTAGATCTAGAAAGGGATAATTAGTGCCCTTAACATTCAACAGAAATAGTTTAGGGTGTTGTGTGCAAGAAGAAAGTTTCCACTCTAACCAAAAATACAGGTGAAAGCAGAACTGGAAAAATCAACTCTTCTTAGATCCTTTAGAGATGTGAAATCGCAGGGCAACTTTTTTCTCCAAATTGGAGATAGAGGAGTATACAGAGAATCACAACTTACCTGAGCAAAAACCTCCATAAGAATTACTGCTGACCTAGAAAACTTGAACGATTATTGGATAATTGCTGGAAACCTAGTGTGGACTAAACTCCAGGAAACCTAGACTTCAGGGGCTTTTTCACTTTCCTAAGTTTTGTCTCACAAATCTCTATCAGGTTCTGTCAGTTAATAATGAAGAAAAATGCCAAAGAAAACATGAACCAGCTTGAAATACACCAGAGCATTCCATTCTTTTTAACAAGCTCAGCCCTCAGGAGAAACCACTGAACCAGAGACTAATCTGTTGAGGTTTTATGAGAGCCCATCTGATGGGGAAAGGGAAATACCTAAAACTGCAGCCAACTTCAGACTTTGACATGATGGAAAGAATACACCCAATACCACTCCATTCCAGCTATCCCGTCTCACCTGAGAGGGGAAGGGAACTCAAAACACACGTGTCAAGTTCAGAAACACAGAATCACTAAAAGGCTGAGCTCTAACTATAGAACTCTAAGAAGCTCCACCCCACTCAATTTTAGGACTACATTACTGAAGTCTTATTTACAAGAGTTCTTTTTATCCAATATAGCATGTCTAACTAACAGTAAAAAATTATAAGATATATAAAAAGGTTAGTAGATGAATAAATAAATGAATACACCAAAAAAAAAAAAACCTGCACAGTTTGCAGTATCACAGCACCAGAACTTGACCCAGATATTACCAGGATATAGAAATTTTTAAAAATATGATTAATATGCTAAGGACTATAATGAATAAAGTAGATAGAGATAAAATCTTAATAAAGAACAGAAAAGAAATATTAGCAACCAAACACATTATAGCAGAAATGAAGAATGCTTTTATTGGGCTTTTTAGTAAACCAAACATTTCCAGTACCTTAAAGTGTTCCCATTAGTAACCTCTAAAATGGAAAACCAAGGAGAAACTAGAATGAAAAAAAAAAAAAGAACAGAGTATCCAAGAACTGCAGGACTACAAAAGGCATAACATATGTATAATGAGAACACCATATGCAGAAGAAAAAAAGAAAGGAACAGATTAAATATTTGAAACAATAATTACTGAGAATTTCTGATACATTAGTAACTGACTCCAAATCACAAATCCAGAAAACTCAGAGAAAAATATGGGTTCACATGTGCATGGGTGCGCACACGCTAACCTAGGTGATTTATATTTAAACTGTAAAAAGTCAAAGCCATACAAAGATATTTCTGACAGAAGCCAGAAAGAAAAAAAAAAAACTGACCAGTTTAAATGTCTCCTTTTCCCCTGTAAGCAATCCTACCCTTCTGGGAAGAAGGACTACTGCTGTCTGTTATAATTACATACATTACTATTTGGTTCTGGAAAGGAATGAAGACAGAATTTTCAAGGTCAGTCTGCTGTCTGTTGTGTCTACTTGCAATCCCAGCTAGTCTTGGATGCTACCCTGGTGTTTGGTCCCGAAACATGGTGACTGATGTGTTTATGCCCCAACGTGGGGTTTGGTATGTCATTGAGCTATACCCAGAAAAGAATGAAGTTGAGAAAAGGACATAGCTAGAAAGTTCATTGGTAACTGGATCTTTTCTTTGATAGCATTTGCTTCAAAAAATCATTACCAAAATATAATTTATTCCCATTCCCTCAGTTTTTATTTCTGTAACATCTTTAGGACTGAGACTAATAAGAATGTAACTTTTTCCTCTTGACTATATTTTAACCCAAATAATTCATTAAAAACCAAATTTTCAAATAAAAGAGGGAAGTTTGTTTAGTTAAATATATAGTCACTTAGATTTTGCATATCTAACTATTTATTCAGGGTTTACAACATTAAGCAATAACTTAATTGAATATTATAAAGAAAAGTGATGCAAAGTTAGTGAAAGTTTTTTCCCCAGTAAGTTGCAACTAGTTAGAAAAAAAGATGATGTAAACAAAATCACCTCACAGGTAGTGAACAAAAGTTACCGATTTATTAGATTATTCAATAGTAATTGGCAAATAATTTTTAAAGAATTGTTCTTATAATTTAGATCATGAAAAATATTGGTTCCTTTAGGGAAAACAAGTTTGTATAAATTCACTGAATGTCAGAGGGTAAATAATGATGTCATGCATTTATATGACACCTGAAAGCATTTAGTCTTTCAGTATGTTTATAACAATGCTGCTGTATAGAAAGTTGGTCTTTTTTTTTTTTTTGGTGGGGGGAGGTACCAGGGATTGAACTCAGGGGAACTCAATACTGAGCCACATCTCCAGCCCTATTTTATATTTTATTTAGAGAGGGTCTCACTGAGTTGCTAAGCACCTCACTTTTGCTGAGGCTGGCTTTGAACTCACAATCCTCCTGCCTCAGCCTCCCAAGTATTGGGATTACAGGAGTGTGCCACCATGTGTGGCAGAAGGGTTGATCTTTTTAATCATTTCTTTTTTAACTGGAGAAAACAAATTGCATAAAAGTTGTTTGCATAAAGTCTCAAGGAAGAGGAGCCACACACATAGTGAACTCAGTTTGTCCACAATAAATTTTCTTCTACCATGTGCCATTCCCTAGAGGTGTTATGATTGAGTGATATGTTTTTGATTCCCTTTTCTACCCATAATAAAAGACATGCAATTTTTTTGGTGGCTTTGGGGATTGTGCGCGTGAAGCAAGCACTCTACAAACTGAGTTATATCCCTAGTCCCAAGAAATATGGTTTTAATATTAAATGATTCTTTTGTGCAGCTCTTTCCATCATTAGAAATTATGGTTTTAATTACTGAAGAAATTTTTACCAAGATTTCTGTTTCTCTTCAAGTGAATTATTTCAAATGATTTGCTAGTCAAATATTTGAGATAAATTATAGTCATCTTAATGTGTACACCTATTATCTGATTTTTTAAAAACTAATTATTTTGTCATAAACATTTCTGTAATCCATGTCTTTGGTTTACTACTGTAAGTCCGAAAGTTCATATCAAATATATGTGTTGCAGACAACTCAGTTGTCATTATAATAGAAGATTGCTATTTTCAGTTTATATAGGTCATTGCCATGTGGGAAAAGTAGTTCATATTTTGCTGAATGTCTGGTACATAACAGAAGAAAAACTTTTTTAAGCTGTCAGAGTTGATTGCTCAGTTTTGGTGGAGCAATAAATATGTGTTGGTAAGACAACAACTTGTGAAATAAGATAGTAATGAGCAGTCATCAAAAAAAGTAAACTTCAATAAGGTAATTACCTCTAGAATAACATGCATCAAGGATGGCTATATTTCTTTGTGTCAAATTTTCTAGACTGCTTTTCTTATTTTAACTGTAAAGGAAATGTCTAATGAAATGTAATATTTGTCCTACAGATAAAAGCAGGTGTTTTTCAATATGTGGATTTACTGTCAGAAGCAGCTGGCATCCTGTCAGGAGCAAACCCATGCCTGTCCATTCCAGAAAGGACTGGGAAACAGGTATCTGATTGAAGAAGCATGAAATGACCAGATAGAAGGAAGAGAGTCAGAAGCAAAAAAAAAAAAAAAATGAACCAATAGGGAAATCAACTGACTTCTTATTTTCACTTCAATTTATGATAGATGAACATTGAAGCAAAACTATTTACTATAATATGGCAATATTATAACTTAAAAGAAAATATTTGAAATAGATTTTTAGTCAGTAATTTCAACTATTCAAAAATTATTGAATACCAACTAAATGCAAAATGTAGCTTGAGGAATATAGGAAAACATAATATTACACAGGTCAAAAAGGATCATGCAGATGATAATAATTACTCACCAATGAATCTAATACAGTGTAGAAAGTGATAAGCACAAGAGATATGTAGATCCCTGTGGGGACAAGTGCATGGAGTACTGTACACATGGCATACATTAAGGGCATCTGAGTGGCAGGCCACTCCCATCGTGCTAGGTATGTGAGTGGCAGGCTGCTTACCTCATAGGCACAGCCCTGGGCATGAGGCCATGTATTGCAGTCCCTGTGCTTGCTCCACAGCCCACTCCTCGATTGGTCACTGCAAGAGCAGTTAGCAGACTTTCCATTGGTAGCTGCCTATAATCTGCTTAGCTACTGCACAATAAAATCAGACCTGCTTCCTTTTTGATCGCCAGAGGTCTTGATTAGCGACTCTGCAGCCACATTCTCCTTCCTCTACCCTGTTCTGTGGACCTCCTTGCTGGACAAGAGAGAGTCCACGAGGATCGAGGATCCGTGTGGTAGTTTTAGAGTAAGGATGGATTATTTATAACAGAAAAGATATTAAAGTGTCACTTGAACCAAGTTTTTAAGTAGCAGTGGAATTTTAATATGCAGAGATTCCTTGGGAGGTAGTAAAAGACAAGAGAAAAATCTAACTTAACCTTATTAAGGTAAAATTAACATTCTAAACATGGAGTTTAGAAATTAAAGGTAGATTAAGAATATTGAAATGAATCTAGATATCTAATAATAGATGATCTGTGAAAAAAAATAATGTGTTTAGAAATGAAGATCTGCTCTATATAATTAAGGATTTAGAATACCAAGATTAAGTTTATTTTCACTGAAAAATCCAACTACATAAAAATAAAAACTTCTATTCACTTAAAAAGGAAAAAAACACTTTTCACAAAATGGAAGATATATGCAACACATTTAATGAAATATACATATTAATAATGTCAGCAAAAAAAAAAAAAAAGCTGTAGAAATCCAGCTTGACATGAGTAAAGATGTCTTGGTTGTAATTGCCACTTTGCACGCTAGGTGACCCTGGCACATATTCCAAACCCAAAAGGAAAATCCAAGCTGTTAAGATAATCAAGCATCTTGGTCAGACCAGTGATACCTTGACTGTTTTTTTAGCTGATGTTTGACACAGCTTTTGAGGAATCCTGGATGCCTTTTGGATGGTTACTGACCACCTTCATCTAGCTTCTTCTTCCTGTCTTAGATGCCAGGATCCTCCTATCTTGTTGCCACCCAAAATATTCTTCTGTCTGCAAGACCCTAATCAATCTCAATCTGTGCAACTGAGAATTTTTTTGCCTTTTTTCTTAGGTCTCTCAGCACCATTCCCCCTTTTAGCCAGTTCTTGTACACAAGATTTTTCAAAAACAATGACTAAAATTAAGTATCAATCACTGTGTACCATGCACACAATTCTGGATTCTTTTCTTTTTTTTGAGAGAGAGAGAGAGAGAGAGAGAGAGAGAGAGAGAGAGAATTTTTAATATTTATTTTTTAGTTTTTGGCGGACACAACATCTTTGTTTGTATGTGGTGCTGAGGATCCAACCCGGGCCGCACGCATGCCAGGTGAGTACGCTACCTCTTGAGCCACATCCCCAGCCCTGGATTCTTTATATATTTAAATTGTCTATCAATAAGTGACCTCTTCCCTGCAATATTAGCCTGGCCATTTACCATCTGTTTTGAGTGACAATTTTAATCTAAGGAAGATGGTATCCAACAGTTAATAAACCAGTGGAATGTTCAAGGATTTAAAGAAAATTCTTACACGTAGTGAACATACCTAAAATGTAAAATGGAATAAGAGAATATATAATATAATACATATATGTATAATAATTGAATACAGAAACAAGAGACAGAATTAGCTAAAAAAAGTTCACAAAATGGAAGATATATGCAACACATTTAATGAAATCTCCATATTGCATGGTCTGAGTAAGATAATCCAGGAAATTCACTAGCAAAATTCACACCTGAAGGGCATTTGGTATGAGTCACCAAATGCTCTGGGAGAAATGTGTGGCAAAAGAGCAGCTTTGTTTATCAGACCAGTTCAAGTCATTAGTTGTGTGGTTTTTATTAACTAACTTAACCTTATTGAGGTATAATTAACATTCAAAAATCTATTTACACTTAAATACACATTTGATAAGTTTGTACATATGGAAAGTTTAGTCTAGAAATTTTAATCTTTTAGGCAAGATACAAGTGCATAAACTTTCAAGATAAACTATCCTCCAGGTTTTTGTGTGAATATTTCAAAGGAGTACAGATTGATAAGAAATTCAATTACAAAACAGTAATACAGTCAGGCAGTGGTTCATACCTGTAATCCCAGTGGCTTCGGAGGCTGAGGCGAGTTCAAAATCAGCCTCAGCAAAATCAAGGTGCTAAGCCACCCAGTGAGACTGAATCTCTAAATAAAATACAAATTGGGGCTACGAATGTGACTCAGTGGTGAAGTGGCCCTGAGCTCAATTCCCAATACCCCCCAAACATCTACAAAGCCCCACTTTTATATATATATATATATATATATATATATATATATATATATATACAGACATTATATATATATATACAGACATTATACATATATATCTACACACATATATAGTTATAGATAGATATGATTTCAACATGTGGTGAGGAAGAAAAAAAGGTTGATATTTCTCTTTAATAATGAGTTACACACAGATCAACCTATAACCACATCTATGTGAACCAGAGTTAAAATTTATTCAACTCTTGAACAAATTTATCCCTATTCTATTCATTTGAGTAATAGATTTGGAATAAAGTTTTTACTTTATGAAATATTCCATTATTTCATATGAGTTCATTTAATCTTCTAATTATTCTAAACCAACCATAATCTATGAAGTTTGTGTAGCAACATATTAATTGAGAAAAACAACATCCTGGAATCAGTTATTCAGATATTAAATTTAGTTTGTTTCCCCGATATTTCATAAACAATAGCAATCTTGTTAGCTGCTAAAGAGGTACTTTTAGGAGCAGGCATCTGTGCTTCAGGGAGAAAAGCTACTGCCCTTTTAAATGACATTTATGTTCTTTTCAAGTTTTTATTTATTTGTTTGTTTCTTTCAAGTAAGTTCCCAAGGGCCTCCAGAGAAACTTACAAGGAACCAACTAAAATCACAGACATTCTGACTTTTACTCTTTGTTGGGGACCTAAAGTAAATTTTGCCCATTATAATACTAAATTTTCCACCAAAAAGGCACTTTTATCTGCCATTTTGGAACATGTGATACATGAAGAAGCAAGACCTCAAACTAAATATGCTCAGGACTGTGCCTGTCTCTGTCTCTACATGCAATGATAAGTCTTTTCTCTATGAATATGTTAGTATGTTTCCCTAATAAAAACACACAAAGAAAAACCTGCTTTCTTTTTCTAGGGAAAGACACTGCTTTGGGTATTTTCCCCAGTGTTCTCCTTACTTGCTGAAAGTAATAAATCTTTCTTCATTCTTGAATTTCCTAGTTTTGTTAATTGACTTTGCACCAATGGGCACAAAATCCTTTGGAAAATGTAGATGAGAGCAGAAGTAGGACTACCCTGGGCCTAAGGCTACATCTATGGTTTATGCAGCAATATGAGACCAGGGAAGGTGGTCCAAAATAAAGAGTGCTATCTGGAAGGGGAAAAGAGATGATTTCTGTTGGGTTGTCTAGTAAAATGCCACCTATACTATTTCACTTAGCACTTTATTTACAATAATATTGGTTTAGGAAGGAATATAGAATAGTATTCTCTTACATAAAAAATATAAGAAAGATCCCAGATATACTTAAGGTATGTTTTCAGTATATATTTTCTTCCAGCTTGTTTTACTTTTTAAATTAGATTACTATTATTTTTATATTATCACAAACATCCAATAATAGGATAGAAGTACTCTACATAAAAATTGAGTATTGAAAGTTAAAACTTGTGAAACTATTTTTGTTTCTCCTGGGGTAGCATTGTCTCTAAATTTGTTCCAATTTTCTACATTTCTTTATAGTCAAGTTTCCTATACTTATTAATTTATAATGGGTAGCAGAAATGATAGACATTCCTAAATTCATAGATTATAGATTTAAAAAGTCAGTAACTGTTTGTTTGATTCTATTATAATTTCAATTTTAAAAGAATAGATTTTATGTTTGGGGGGTTTTACATACTTTACCCTGTTCCATATAATACTGTTGATAGTTGGTTGAAGTAAATATTACAAAACAGGAAAAGGGAATTTGTGTAGATGTAAGCCTACAATAGAAAGTAGAATGAGAAATGAATATTTAATATATTATATAAAACTGTAATTACTGACCATAAGAAAGTGATACAGAAAAGATATATGAGCAATGAAATAAAATAGCAGAAACACAACTTAAATGAAATAACAGAAACACAGCTGTATGAATTCAGTGTAGGGTGAAATGACATTTTAAATTTGTAGTGAAACTATAATGAATTTGATAATAATGCCCTAGGTTAAACTCCATGCTAGCATAATCCAGTACCTACTTAACAAGTGTACACTGGTATGCGTCCCCAAAGTAAGTATGAATTTGACATTTTTACTCCTACTACTTTTTTAAACATACTATTATTTTCTAGTTTGCCACATTTAATAAAACACAAACAACAAAAAATATACCCAATTTCCCAATAAAAAGCCAACATTTCACTCAACTTTCACATTTAAATTAATTTACTCAAAAAGACCTATGCTGCCATTTAAAATAATGAGGAAGAGCATACGATAACTTCTGGAAAGAATGTCAGAATGTGATATTAAGCAGCCCAAGAAAACAATAGTCAAAGATATTACTTTTGTTAAAAATGATACATAGAATGAAAAAATTAAACCTGTGTTAATTTATTCCACATTAATATTGTTCCAGATGTGGCAGAAGAAACGTGTGTTTATCATGCCATCATCTCTTTTGGGGCACAGAGGGTGACTCCATTTGTCAATTTCCTTTAGTTATTCTGGGGCTACATAATTCAGCTGTGACCTGTGGGAATGGGAATACACATTATAAGACAAGCTTGGCTCTATGCACTTCCACAGAATTGACTCTGGAGATTGTAGCTTCTCTGATAGCATATTGATCAGATGGAGAAAGTCTCCGAGGCGAGGACCAGACTTCATGTGAATTAAAAAACAGAACTTTAGTGTTCTATACCAATACAGTATATCCTATCCTATCCTCATGAATATTTTAGAGTAGTGAGATATGAAGGACTATCCACTTTTTAATTTAAATGTTATTAAATTGCATGTATGATATAAAAGAATTCCCTGTCTTAGATAACTCTTTTGAAATGAGCATAATTAATTTCTTTCTGTATATCTACAAGTGAATATCCCGAGAACATTATCTGCATAATTGAATATACCTTCCCTTTGTTCATAGTCTGACAACTGATTTCCTGATCTCTCTACCATCATCGCTTACTTTAGACAGAAATCTCTAGAGGATCACATTCTCTGGCCTATGAAATAGTCAAATGATTTACAAATTTTACAAACTCCCTCAATTCCACCTCTAACAATTTACTTTTTCTTGAACTTTTCCTAAACATTTGCATTATATTTGCCACTTTTTTTTGGTGTGGATATTGATCTTCTATTGCCTGTACTTTTCAGTGGCATTTTATCTGGCCTCTCACGCTTACTTTCTTCCTATACACAAACAATATCTAAAGCAGACTCCAAAAGACTCATTATACAATGGAAATGTCATTATGTCATGTACTTTCTTAGGGAACTCAATATTTTATGGAATGCATAAAAAGACCTTTATAACCTAATTTAAATTTACATTTCTACAATCATCAGAATTCCAATCATGCTTTCTTAGAGATTTCTCCATGAGGAAGGCAAACTTACTATAATAGCCCATAAAACACAGCTATATCATAGCACTTATCGTATTGTTTGTAATTATTTGCTTGATTGCCCTCTCACTAAATGGAAGAAACGGTGTTCTATTTATCTTTGTACTAGCTACAGTCTGAAAAGTAGTAGAACTTGTTGGGCACTTAATAATTGTGTTGAATTAATTAATGAATTATTCATTCTCTCTCAGAGGCTGCTTACTGCTCTTGAAGTAAATGAAAGTAATTTCAAGGTTTTACCAACCCAGTTGCATTATAAATAAGCATTATCATATTATGATAGCTGTGTCATATTATTTACCTGCTTTGATTAAATCATTCTATTAGAAGTTTTTTTTTTTTTTTATTTACTGAAGTAAATACACTGGAAATTTCAACACTGTCATACAAGGTCATTCACTTTCAAAAATTGTTCCTTTAAGGACCAAAGGAAGCTTCAAAATAAAATTTAATTATTTTAGAGCTTTTTTTGTTGTTGTTTTATTGTGATGCTTACCATCATGTAGTAATAAATATACAGTTGACATAACTAAGGCTCGTTGACAATGAATAGATGTTTTAAGGAAATAAATTCAACCAAATAAAATTACTTTTCTTTGCAGTAGTGTTTTTGTTAGTGATAAAGGCATGTTCAAAGATTCCATTAGGGAGCCGATTATGTGTATCTGCCTCATTGTATATGCAATGGTGTGGTCTCAAGGTGACAACTGGGTGTTCATTATCCAGTTTTTCAGATTTACTTCTTGAATTAACATAGAATTGGTTCTCAGTCCTGAATTTAACATTCTTTGTCATTCCAGCATTTTAACTTATTTTTCTCTGATCATTTACATAATACAGATGTGTCTAAATATTTTGTATTAATCATCTTTCTGTTTTCACTTTGGACATTTTCTCTTAGTTCCTTCGCCTTGCCCCACAAACCCACATAGAAAGTTTTGTCATTCGTGTCTTTATGTTTGGATGTTCACCTGAGTATTCTTCTAATTTTATTTGACATCTTAACATCTATCCCCCAGAAACTTTAAATTCAACTTGTCTCAAACTAACATCTTTGTCTTTTTTTTCACCACTGTCTATTCATGTTGTATTTTGATCAATATACTACCATGCAATTTGTAGCAGTCTTTATAATTCAGAATTCCTATAAATACCCTTTTCTGCCTTACCCACCTAAAGTCATAAAATTTGGCCAATTGTATGTACAAATACTCTCATTTTATAAGCCTTCTTTAGCATCGTATATCACACATGATATAGCTGCTTGTGTTTTCAGTTAATGTTGATACTATAATTTACACTAATTATTGTAACAAAAGTATATAGTATTTACAAAACTTTTTAAAAATAGAAAATTTGAGTAAATAGGAAACTCCTGAATGGGTGAAAGTTAAAACAGAAACTAGCTATGCTATTTTAATTGAGCAAATAAAGGAATTTTTGAAAAACATGGCATTGTGAAAATTAGCTCAATCATTATCTCATGACTCACAACATATGCAAAATTAAATTGTGCATACATTGAACAGTTGAAAATTACAACCAAAAAACTAGAAAAAAATAGTATAATATTATGTTGCAAATGTTTCTAAACAAGAATGCAAACCAAGAAAACATAAAAGAAATATCAAGCACTTGGCTATAAAAAATTATTTAGCAAATATGCAATTTAAATAGAAACTATTGTTTGGATAAGTGTTTACAGAAGACAAAATATAAAGATAATTAGCATCTCTAATAAGGAAGGGAAAATAAAATGGACAAAAAAAATTACAAGTGGCAATTTAGAGAAGAAAACTTATATATGAAGTGTCTTTGACATGTATTAGTGAAAATTCCAGGTTATTCATTCTCTTTTCAACTGATCTTAGTATAGATAATATAAAGTATTATGAATTCCTGGGTCTATGTTTTACATTATTCCATAATTGTAATGTATTTGCCCTAATTTCATTTGTCCATTTATGTTTTTATTAATGTTATAATTTTGAGCAATATATGATGATTCTTTAAATTAATGAGTATTGTGAAATATTCTATGTATATATTGTAAAATAAGTTTAATTTAATTAATGCTTACTTTTTATTTTGTGTAGGGCCTTTCATGGAATTAGATGCCATATTTTGATTTAGAATTTGATTTATAGAGTGGTGTGCGTGTGTGTGTGTGTGTGTGTGTGTGTGTCTGCTTTGGTTTTCTTTTTCCCCTCAACCTACTTTTCCCTATCTAAAGATTTTTTCAATTTCTTTCTCCTACCCCAGTTCACATAATGCTTTTATAATAACAGTGAGGTTTCCCTGGTTTATGATCATACTATATTTCATTCATCCTGATACTAATCCACTATGATGATTGGTTGGGCTCCAACTCAAGAAACTATCATTTTATCTTATCTCCTCAGGCTCACTGTTTTGTAAATGCAAATGTTTCAGGTAACCCTGGCAGCAGTTCTAAATCTCTTTTCATAAACAGCCTGTGCATTCTAATATTGACCCTAGTTCTAATCTTTTAAGTGGAATGCTTTAGTCTGTTTAAGCAATAGCTTCTGAATTTTTTACTGCCACTACCATTTTTTAACTTGCTTACTACTTTACATTTCTCTTCCCTTTGTAGTTCATAGCAACATTTATCCTTATTTTTTAAGGTTTTCCATTTGTAGTATTGCTATACATTCAGAGTATGAGGTATATATGAAATAATTTTGCTCTATAAGTTTCCTTAGAACATGCCTTTCAGAGAATTTAAAACATTTTGAGGGAAAACATAAGGGAAAAATGATATAAATAAATTTTATATAAGTATATAAATTGTATATATCTTTTATATATGTATATATATATATATATATATATATATATACTTCAGAACAATATGAATAAATAAATTATATATATATATATATATATATAT
>NW_025999983.1:12281632-12294745 GCF_001458135.2 Marmota marmota marmota
TATATATATATATGGTGTGTGTGTGCGCACACACACTTCAGAACAAGATAAGTAGACAAGTTTATTCTATGGTAAGTGAGTTGCTACATCATGCAATGCTCTGATGATTTTTCCAGCATAATTGTGATACTATTGTGAAATCATCCACTAGAGCTAGGAATCCTTAGTTTTAGTGTTTATAGCACAGATTAACAGTAAAAGCATTCAGTTATGATTGGCTTGCTTACCTGCTCACTGCATGAAATATTTTCATTTGGGGCATAGGTTTATTAAGTTGTCCTGAAAATAAGCTGGTGAGAATCAATTCCTGATTTGATTGAGATTTTGGCTCTTCTGATCCAAACATATTTCCTCCCAAATGCAGATTACATTCTGTGTTTCCTTTTGTACCAGGACATTGAAAGACAGATTGTCTTAATCCTGGCTACACTCCCAGAGAGAAAATATTTTTATCAATGCCATAAGTATCAGACTCTTATATATATTCTCTAATATTTGTAATCAATTCATTTAAAATGTTATATTTAAATGTTAATCATTTATAGCTTTGTAAAGCCATAATTGATATTAAAAACTGCATATATTTAATGTATAAAATTTGATGAGTTTGGATATATTCTGTTGTGGTTCCATTACTAAGATCAGTGAAATAAACCTATCCATCACCTCCAAAAGTTTCCTGTGTCTCTTAACTTTTATTTTCATTTTTGGAATACAAACACTTAAAATGAAATATGCCTTCTGAACAAATTTTTAAGTTGTTTTAGTTTTTCAAAACTATAAAAAGTACTTGAGATAGCCAACTTATAAATACCAAAAGTTTTATTGTGGATCAAGGTTTAGGAGGTTTCAGTCTAGAATCAATTGTCCCCTTTGCTATGGTGAAACATCATGGGAACAGTATGAGGCAAAGTACAACCAATCACCTCATAGCTAGGAATAGGAAAAAAAATAAAAATAAAAACAAACAACAACAACAAAAAAAGAGAGACAGAGCCTGAGTTGCTCTAACCCTTCAAGAGAATGAAGACCTCCCAGTAGACTCCACGTCTGAAAGTTTCCATCACATCCCAATAGCACCGACACATGGGCCTTTGGAGGACATTCAAAATCCAAACTATCAACACTATATTATTAATTAAGCATTACATTTAGTAGCAGATATGTAGAAATCATTCATCTTGTAATGTAGACCTATTAAATATCAACTCCGTACTCCCTTTTCCTCTTACCTCTAAGCACCCAATATTCTAATTTCTTTTCTATAAGTCTGAATGTATTAGATATGTCATAAACCTTACATTAAGTATTTATCTTTCTATGGAAGAAATGTCACTTAGCATAATGTTTTCAAGGTCCATCCATGTCCAAAATATAGGATTTCTTTTTCTATAAGGTTCAATGACATTCTATTGTATGTATACGCCACATATTCTGTGTCCATTCATCTGTCAATCTGTTGGTTTATTTCTGGCCTCTCTGTTCTTTCCCATTGTTCGATATATTTGTCATTATGATAATATTTTATTTCAATGACTGAAGCAAATCACTTTCTGAAGTCAGAAAGTGTGATGCCTGTAGTATTGTTCTTTGTGGTCTTCAAGTTCACTTTCGATATTGTATGTCTTTTATTGTTCCATGTGAATTTTAGGATTCATTTTGTATTTGTATAATAAATGTCATTAGGATTTATAAAAATTCCCATAAGGGAATAGCTTAGAATCTACGGATCACTTTTGGACAGCCTGGACAATTTAACCAATATTAAGTCTTTCAGTCCTTAAGCACAGGAGGTCTTGTCATGTGTTTGTTCTCTAATTTATTTCATCAAAATGTTGTAGTTTTATTGGACAAGTCTTTCACGACCTTGACTAAGATTATTCCAACATATTTTATTCTTTATGATACTATTGCAAAATGGATTGTTTTTTAATGATCAATTTGTACAATATACCCCATTAATAGAATAAAGGATAAAAATCACATGATCATACCAATAGATAGAGAACAAGCATTTGACAAAATTTAATACTTTCTTATAAGTACTCAATTGTTGAGGCCATATATGACAAACTCATTGAAAACATCACACTCAACTGAATTTTCACTAAAAATTACAGCTTTTATTCTAAACTCAGGAACAAGACAATGCTTCCCACTGTTGCCATTTATATTCAACATAGTACTGGAAGTCTGTTCAGAGCAAGAAGAAAAGAAGAGAAAATAAAAAGCATCTGAACTGGAAATGAAGTAGTAAAATAATCATTTATTAAACATAGTAAGTACTAAAGAAGCCCCCCGCCAATACTTTTGGAACTAATAAACCAATTCACTAAACTTTAATGATATAAAATCAACATATAAGAAGTAGTTGTTTTTCTATATACTAAAACCAAGCTCTGAATTTTAAAGTTACTCTGCTACCAACACTGCTTTTATTCATCCTTCTTTATTTTTCACAATGTAGATTTCCATTCAGGTAACCATTTTGTTTGTGTTTAAAAATAAGTTTGTAATATGAATGCCTCCCCAATGCATAAGCCTAAAACAATCATTTTTCAAAAATTCGCATCTAACCTTAATTATTAGCTCAATACCACAGGAAATAGCGTTAAATAAGACAATATGCATGTTAGAACATTAGCTAATATATTTTTGTCCTGGTGAAAATTGCTGTTCATTTTTAAATTTAAAGTGTTAACCATGGATCTTAAATTTGTTGGAGATTTATGAACCTTTTTGATAATCTGATGATAATATATGTCTTCAGAAAATGGCACATTTCTTCTTCCCAAAACATAACATTTTACATTTAAGGAATTGATTTCAATCCATAGCTCCTGACTGAAATTCAGGAACTCCAGGCTAACAATATTCAGTATGATTATTGTCTCATGTTCCCTTTTTCCCCAGTCTTTGCTTATTTATATAATTTTGACAGATTTTTAAAGCATACAGTTTTGTGCCGCAGTCTGGCTGGGCACAATTCAGGAGCCACTTGTCAAAAGAAACGAACTTTATTTTTAGAACCACACACGCCAAACAAAACAGCTCCTCAGGAAAAACCCTCAGAGCCCAACTGCCACCACCGGCTTCCCACAAGCCTCTCCACCTCCCCCACTCCTCCTGCTCTTGAGGCCCATTGGCTGGGTCGCGTGGGCGGAGGCAAAAAAGTCCCCCAATGAGCAGCTCCGTAGTCTGAAAGGGCGGGGAAACAGCCCAATGAGCATCACCGCAGAGGAGCCAATCAGCTAGATGTTGCTGGGGCTGCTGTGAGCAAATCATCAGCTGGCAGTCTGAAAGTTTGCTGGGGCCCCTTCCGCTGTGGCTCTCAACAGTTTTGAGTAGTTGTGACCAAAGCAATCAAGATAACCACCAGGCTAAATACAGAATATTTCAACCAGTTCTTACTTTACTGCCATAAACTAGCTTTGGAAGCATAGAATATAGTATTGTGCACCAGTCTCCTTTCATTGAAGCAATGTTTTATAAATCTACCTTTGTTGCATTAGCAGTGCCTTATCCTTTTTTTGTTATTGTAAGGGACATTCAGTGATACACTTGGTAAGACAATCAGAGATAATAATCATGACATAAAGTGATTATGCACAAGGAAAGGGGAGCCAGGAGTATAAGTTATAATTCTGGAGTTAATGCATATTTTTAGAACAGTACACAGTGTTATCCTAGCAATAAATAGAGACACACATTAGCAATTTTATTTTCATTTTAAATTTCAAAAAGTTCATTTATTTTTTAGTCTTTTTGAGAGCCAAATAAGCTAATTAAAGCATAATTATATACACTTATATAATTCAATATATAAACTACTGTACTACTCACATGTTATTTACTCCTGTCTTATTCATTATTAGCAGACCAGACCACATAATGCCTATGTTATTATGTATTCCTAATAAATGATTGCCTCTGTGTCCTTTACTTTAAATACTAATTACATACACTGTACTGTTGGAATTGTCACATGATTAACCTCTTGTTAAACCTAATTTGCATTTTCTCTCTTTCTACATTTTTTATATTTTTTAGTTTTTTATTTGTCTCTGTATCTTTAGTACATTTTTATCATTTTGTAGTAATTTTAAATTCTTATTTTGTTTTTAAAATCTTATTTTTTTAACTGAAGTCCCATGCTCTTTTCAAAAGTCTTGATAACATTTGGTTTAAGTTTATAATTTTAATTGATGAATTAATATTAAATTTTGTTGGTAAGATTTTTACATGCCTAATAATCTATGTTTAATCAGATGTCTTAAATTCATTTTCCAATTGATTGAAACATACAATACTTATAAGTGATATATGTTCTTTAAGACTTTCATTTAGAACAATTGTATTTCTGATCCCAATTGGAATTGGTATAGCAATGAAATTGCAAAGCAGATCTTTATTCTTCACTATTGCACATCTTAAATGTATCTGAAGGGCTTCACTATATTTATTTATTGTCTTACTTTGAAACAAATTTCATGTTTCACAGAAAGACCTTAGAGAGTGGGAGACAGAGAGGAGACAAATTGAAGATCTTTTATCAATGAACCTTAATTACCAAGTTGGAAAAATAAGAAAACATAGTTTTTCATTCACCCAGCATACATTCAAGTAGAATTCCCACTGCCTTCTAATAGCAACATTAGCTCAATATTATAGTTCAGCTACTGAACAATGGATAGGTAAAGTATTGAACTTTGTTGGCTATAAATTCAGAGAAAGACACATTTATTTGTTTAGGGACCATCTGTGGCATTAAATGAAAATTAGTGAATACTCTCTGCTTTTATCAACTGCTATTTAAGTAAATAAAGGGAATATTTTGTGAAACACTGGTGGCCAGATATGAAATACTATTGGGTGTGTCTTCTGGGTTACTTGTAACTCCGTAGACAAAGGGCCAATGGGATGACAGTCTTTCCCTTACATTAATAGATTTTAGCTGTTTTATTCTATGTATTTTCCAATGTTTGTTTATGTGTTTTAAAGGGAAAAAACTTACCTCATTTCTTCTTCTTCTGTATTCTTTGTCATGATAAGACATTATTTTACCTCCACATATAACTTTACACTTTAAATTTATTCATCTATTTAAATAGATTTCATTGTATCAAATGTTCTTTTTAGAAAACACTTTGAAATAACGTTTTTCGCTAGAATGAATACCAAAAATGCATTTGCTGATCAAAGCTTTTTTCATTAGAACTTACATATAATTTATAGTTTCAGTATCATTATTTATCAGTCTTTCAAAACATTCCAGAGGTCTCAATTTCTATAAAATTTTGACTTTAGTAATAGTAACTTCAAATGTCTAGAGTATTAAAATATAGTCTGTAGAATATTAGATGTAGGACTAAAATAGATAATGATGATTCTTTGAAAAGCACTTAAAATACAGAGAGTTTAATTTGGTCATAAAAATGTAAAAATGTAGTGTTTTCATCCTATTACTTTCCATATTTAACTCCCCACCTGTGAATAGTTATTTTAAAAAATCAGCTTAATATGTTTTGCCTTTGTGGACCAGATTTTTTATACTTTCTTTCAGATTTTTTCTTTTAAACTGTTCAATTTTTGTTAATGACAAGGTTATTACTAAAACATAAATAATCAATTTTATTATACTTTAATAAATAAGTACTCTTAAACATTTTTCCAGATAGGTCTTTAAGTTTTCTTCATCTTAAATAATTATATTGAATTTTGTTTTACAAAAGAACTTAAAAATATGTACTGATTTCAAGATAAATTTAACAAAAAATTTCAAGGATGGGTTGATTTGTTCAGCCCTTTTATATTTCTTTTATCCATATTTTATTCTCTTTGTTCATAATCTGATAGGTGTGCTATATTGAACATGTGTACTTCCTTTTTAGAAATATAACATATTTTAGGTCCCCTCTAGTTCATTTTAATTCATGAAGGAAATAGGTAGTTTTGGAGAACTATTTAAAACCTAATATCCAAAACCATCATTTTACCTTTCTGCATCCTATTCTATGGGCTTCAGAATTGTCACTTTAAAAAACAGGCTGAAGGACATCAATAACTACAACTTTAAATTCTGTTATTACTCATCAATATCATTTAGTTATCTGGCATATGTGCCCAAACCTATTTTTGGATGATTATTGACTCTGAAAGAATATGGACAAGATTTTTCTGTTTTAACAGTCTTTGGAGAAGCAGTGTTTTCTCCTTTATACTTTTCCTTTCTTTACTTTTTTTTTTCTTTTTGATACCACGGGTTGAACCCTGGGGGTGCTTTATGACTGAGCCACATCCCTGGCCCTTTTATTTTTTATTTTTGAGACAGGGTCTTGCTAAGTTGTTTTTGGGAGGGGTTTCACCTCGTTGCTGAGGCTGGCCTTGAACTTGCAATCCTCCTGCCTTAGCCACCTGAGCCACTGGAATTATAGGCATGCACCGCTGCCCCTGGCTTCTCCCTTATTCTTAGGCTCTTCTTTTCCTTTTAGTTGCCCAGAAGGTAGTCTCACTTATTCATAATGTGAAAGATTAAATAGTAATCTCATTAGTAATACTCTGCTGATACCATATATATTAGTTTTTAGGTAGTAAAATGAAAAAAATAGGAGCTTTAATCACAAAAATAAAAAAAAAATAAACTTTTTCAGGGTGCTAGGTTTTTTTCCGTTTATCCTTGGCTTTATATTAGCCCAATTTCACATCTGCAGGTTCAGGTCAATTCCTGCATTGTAAGTCCAATTTATTCAAGGTTCACATAGAGAATGATTGATTACTCAGGTATGTTTTGGAGTTCTGGAGATCTATCTTGCATTATTTGCCTTAGCGAATATAAAATCTGAGCTGACATTGACTTTTGAGACCTATTTATTTCTTTCCAGTTGGTAAACTCTTGCTTTATCTGTTCAAAACCAATCAGGTGTCTTTATTTCAAATTCTTGGCAAATTGGGTAATCTTGCCCAGTCTTTGCTCCTCAAACTGCTTTGCCCTTTAAGTGATTTGCTATGTTTCTTTGCTGTTTATATTATAGATATGGGATCCAACATCTGTGCAATTTGGACTGCCAAGTCTTTGCTAGTAGCCAAGGACAGATGAGAAAAATCCTCTAGTGATGGAAATACTAAACTGGGTTTTTTTGTTTGTTTGTTTGTTTGGTGAGTGAAGGTTCCAATTTATCAAGTACAAGTGATGTGAGACAACCTTAGGTCAACTCTCAGCCTTCTTCTGGTGATACTCTTGAACACAACAATTTGGCTGGAGTCTGCACCTTTAAAGGAGATGCACTGAATGAGAGGGTTTATAAGTGAAACCTCTTCTATGGTGAGTCTCTCTGAGGCAACTTCAGAGACAAGTCTAGTCCCCCTGAAAGGAATGTGCCTTCCCCAAATCTATTCTTAGACCTGTCGTGAGCAAAATTTCTGACTCTACATCTCCCAATCTAAATAGGAACAGAAGCATTCCTGTTCCTTGACTGAAGTTGAGAATCATTTGAGTGATTGGGTTGGGACATGAATTTGAAATAAAAGAGGATCCTTCTCTCAAGCTATTATCTTTTACAGATTTGTTGGGGGGATTTCATTGAATCTCTTATTTGAAAACTGAAACAGGTTCAATGCACTACTTAGCATCTCATGTAAGTCCAGTAAGACAGAATGTTCAACAAGTTATATGAAGTGGATGTATTACTTATAGATGAGAAGAAAGGGACAATGGAAACCTAGGATTTATTGAGAGATGGTCCCCCAAGACTCAGGAAGTCTTCCTGGGGTGGATGTGGTCTTGTCTGGGTGTGCCTCACTTGAACCACAGCTGAGAGTCTCCAAAAGGCAGTCAACCTTGGTTACTCACTTCAGGGGCCAAGTGTCCCAGGGAGCTGAAGAACTGAAAAACATCCTTTTGTGGGAGGGAGCTGAGACTATTACAGTATGTTCCTTCCTGATCTCAGGATGTTTCATTCCTGGAACAATCTTTCTTTAGTTTGAGAAGTATAAGTGAAAAAGAGAAATGTGTTGATTTTCTCCCAATCTGTAGGACTGTGGCTTTTTGTTTGTGATAAACACGTCTAATTATTTCTTTCTTTCTTTGAAATACACACACACACACACACACTCATTGGGAATTTTAAAATGTGGATCATGTGCTATATTCACTGATTAAATGTGGACTGGTGAGGACCGACTCTCATCCGTATCTATCTCCCAATATTGTGGCACTAGGGTTTAAGTTTCCAACACAAGTTTTTGGAAGGACACATTCAAATCATGGTAACTATCAAGTTCATATTTTATCAAGATTATCAAACTATCTTGGAAGGATCACTTGCAATTAAAAGTTCCTAAATCAGTTATTCTTTCCTTTTAATTTCCATTCCTTTATGAGACAAGTACTCTATTTTAAGTAATATGGATTAGTATTTAAAATGTTAGGTAAATACAATAATAAACTAATACATTAAGGTAGAATGATATTCTCCATCCTGAATTGCATGGCTTCAGACAAGTAATATAGAATTTGAGAAGACATAGATACACATAAGTTTAAAGGAACTAAGTCAATTTTTTTTCTTGAGGTAAAAGTAATTAGGCTCAGAATGAAAGGAAATATTTGAAAATGAAAGAATCCATGCCATACCTATAGAATGTATTTTGGAGAACTCCTCAGAGCAGGAAAAAACAATTGATATCTAGACCTTCATGCTTGACTACACAGGAATGTTCTGTTCTTGCCTCCACCATTATTCATACTGTCTTTTTTGAACTGCATTTAAGTCCATAGAAACTAGATTAACAGCAACTCAAAAAATTCCTTTTGAATACTTATTGAATAGTTGTAAAATATAATAAATTTGAAATAGTTCTATAATGCTTTCATGGAAAAATAGGCTAATTTTGGAATCCTAACATATAAGCTGCATCTGGAGAAGGGCATGCTCCTGCTTACAATGGAGTGAATGTTCTCTAAGGAGAGTCAACCCTAATATATTGGTCTGGATGATATATCGAGGAGTTAAACTCACATTTATCAAATTTCACTCTGCAAAACGTAACTAAAGTAAGTGATCTGTCATGTTAAAATTCTCAAAATCATGCAAATTTGGATATAAATGTTATGTCTTATAACATACTTTAATAGAATATATCTGAGTTAATGAAAAAGAAAATTAGAAAATATTTAAGAATAAAAGTGTATTATTTAGAGATACCTTGAATTTCTAAATCCAAAGTTGGTTCAAATGTCTATTCTTTATTTAAGTTTTTGTATATTTTATTATTGTTTTATTGTTTTATTTTTTAGGTTTTTCTTATATCAAAATAAATTTATTTATTTATTTATTTATTCATTTATTTATACATACATACATACCTGGAATTGATTCCGGGGGCACTCAATCACTGAGACACATCCCCAGCTTTTTTTTTTTTTAATTTTGAAACCAGGTCTTGTTGAATTGCTTAGAGGCTAGCTACATTGCTGAGTCTGTCTCTGAATTGGCAATCTTCCTGCTTCAGCCTCTCGAGCCACTGGTATTACAGACATGTGCCGCCTTGTCTGGCACTACCAAATATTTTTATCCTGAACTACAAAAAGTCTTCTAATTTCACCCTTTCTTTTGTGTTTTTTCTCTTTCTTCCTTTCTATAATGGAAGAGGAAAAACAGGCCTCAGAATGTGAAGATGAATTTTCTCGTTTGTGCAAAAAGTAAAGTTGTTTAGCAGAAGGATGTAACAAATAATACACTGATAAAAATAAAAGTTGCTTCTAACTTTTAAATTTCATTATTTGTATTTGATAAAGATTTAGAAATAATGTCTTGTTTTTCACAAAATTGGAAGTTTTAGAAATTTTCTCAAATTTATCTTAAGAATCCTATCAGGTTCCCTTTCCTTTTTTTATTGTAAATTATGTAAGAAGTTAGGCTACACCATCATTATCATCATAAATATATATTTTTAAAGAGAACATAAGGAATTGAAAGTGGAAAAATATTACAAGAGATTGTTATTTTGGCTTACTTAGCAGTAGAGACTGTCAGAGGAAAGCAGTTCTGATACCTTGATAGTAAAAAAGTCCCCCCAAACCCCCAGAACATTACTACTTCAAAGTAGGTATATCCATAAACAGTGTTGCACTGCCTATTGTGTGAAAACAAATTCAAATATATGATCTCAATTTTACTTTTTTCAGGTTTTAAAAACTGGAAATAAAAGTATTACACAGTAAATTTAGGGAGGCATTTAAAAAAAATCTGGACAATATAAAAAATCAAAACTAACATAGTGCAATCAAATGGGAATCCTGAATATTTCTTCAGTTACTACAGCTAAGGGGAAAGGGGCTGCTGCTTCCTTTCTCTCTCCTTCCTTTCTTTTTATTCATTTTTGAAAGCCATTGTAGAAGGAGTTAGGAGGAAGCTAATGCATTAATGTAAAGTGGACATGATCTACAGACTCTCCATGCCCACAGAGAAGGGGCAGATAATTCATCCTCTAGTGTCTCATCTATGCATGGGAGTCTTTTCTTCTTCCTCTTCTTCCTGATTTAATTTCATTTAACAGAGAGATGACTCTTAAACCACTATATTTTCTTATTGAAGTCAGATTTCAGAAAAAAATTGAGTTAAATTTGTGGCCAACTGCTCACAAAATCATGCGTTTTTCATGGCATGTCTTCATCTTTGGGAGAATTATGTATAATTAAATATTTTCAAATACATGTGGTTTTAAAAGATGGCAACAATAGACAATTTTGGAGAAGGTATCTAAAGCATAGGGAATGAGAGATAAAAAGCAATTATTAATCCCGGCAAACACAATGCAAATAACCTGGTGCGCCCGGGAGCCCAAGAGGCGCCCTTGGTCCATGTTTGGCCACCCTCCTGGCTAGTCCTTCAGGGAGACCCAGGTTGCCCAACGCACATTCACTGTCCTGTGGAGGAATTTTTCCGCACATCCCTCCAGAAGCGAAGACGACAGCCCCTAAAAGGAACCATGCGTCCAAGGCCGCTGTGGGCACAAGGCATGCAGAGACTTGGGGCGCCTGGCTACACTCCGGCTGGTCTGAACGTTCGCCCGGTCCCTTCGGAAGGGGTAGTGGAGGGCAAAACCTTTTCTGCTTAGTGGAAGTCAAAGTCATCTGGGAGAGGGATGCAGCATTTCCCCTTAGAAAACCTCCCACGCAGGGGATTCGGTCTTGGGAAGCAAAGCGGTTCAACAGCTCAGCGCAGACCTGGGTTTCTCTACTGGAGGTTATGCACCTTCAGGTAGGCAAGGTATTTGCTCAGCCCCAGGGCCTTTTCTGCCCATCTTGGAAAGGGCGTGGCTTGGTCAGAGCAGGTAAGGATCTGGATTTCAAGGGGTCAAGGTTCTGCCCCATGCTCAGATGATCTGGATTAATTAACCACAGACGGGTCTCCTGAGCCCACCTGTCACCCCAGGATCTGCTGAGAAAGCTGATTGCTGCTCCCCTTTCTCTCCCAAGGATGTTGTGTTCCTGCTGCAGGTGTGGATCCATCAGCATCTCTTGCTCTTGCCTCCCCTTTCTAGGTTCCAAGAATGTCCATCTATGCATGTCAATAGTGTTTCCTGGCTATGCTTGCCCCCATTCATCACTTACAGATTTTCCAAGAGGCACCTACAGTATAGACGACCACCAGCAGCAGCTACACACACACACACACATACACACACAAATGCATATGTGGGAGGCCTTCAGTGACTATAGGCCTTCAGTGACTATAGATCCATATCTGGATTGATTTTTCTGTTGAGTAGTGCATATGAAAAGGTACTTCATATGAGACAACGTAAGGACAATCTAAGGCCAAGACTAGAGTGAGTGACTAAGGTGCTTGCCTGGAGCACTAAGAGCGAGCAGACAAAAACAAAACTACTTCGTAATCAAGATAAGTAATATTTTAGCAGATTATTAAATAATCAGAATTAATGAAGAAAATCATGATGTATGAGATATCAAAATGAAGGTACTGTTCCTGACCCTGGACCCAAGCAGAGTGGAAAATTGTAGGAAGAAACACAACTATTCTCTCTCCTTTTTTTTTTTTTTTTTTTTTTTTTTTTTTTTTTTACTTTTCAGTTTACCTAAAGGAACATTTGTTCTATGCTGTTAATGCATTTTTCCAGAATCCCACAACATTCTGCTTCTCCCCTCAACTCACTCTCTTAACTTTCTTTTGGTGAAAAAAAGCTGCATATATATATACTGCAAAGAGCAAACATGTTCCTTCTTGACAGAATTTTACACCCTGACAAGAAGTTTCCAACATCTTTACTGAATTTGTCTCTTGTTGCCTTTACTCAGACTCCTTATGTAATTGTACAAATTACCCCCAAGTTGTTTGCTTAAATATAATCTCAGAGTTTTGTGTCAGGATTCAAGGTGCTTCTTAGCCTGGTGCCTCTGGCGGAGCTGCTCTCACATCCTGCAGTCAAAGTGGCCCCAGGTCTGCAGTCATCTCAGGACTCCACTTAGAGTAGCTTCTCCTTCCAAGCTTGCTTACATAATCTACATAATCTTGGTGAGACTTTAGATTCTTTCTGGCTCTTGGCCCTAGAGCCAGGGCCTTTCTACAGGGTTCCTCACAACATGGTAGCCAGCAAGCAAGAGAGCCAAAGAAGGAGCAGACCAAAGAAGCCACAACCTTTTTGTCTTTGTCTTTCTTTTACTTGTCACTATTTCAGGAGTAAAATTCCATCTTTTCCATTGTATTCTGTTATTGTGTTGGAAAGCAGTAAACCTAACCCTACATTTGGGAGAAGATGAAACATGGATTTGACTACCAGAGACAGGAGTCATAGTGGCCTAGCTCAGGCACAATGACAGAGAAAGAATAAAAAAAAATTCAGAATAGATTTCTAAAATTTATCTAGGGTAATGGACCTTTTCATTTTATTTTTCCAGACTTTTGTGAAACTACGATAATAATGAATTATTAGAAAGAGAAAAATGCCAAATTTATCCCATTTCTAAATATTAGACTAAATAGAATATATATATATATATATACACACACATATATTCATATACACATATATATGTATGTGTGTGTGTGTGTATATATATATATATATATATATATATATATATATATATAT
>NW_025999983.1:12295284-12355269 GCF_001458135.2 Marmota marmota marmota
GCAACTCAGTGAGACTCTATCTCTAAATAAAAATACAAAATAGGGCTAGGGATGTGGCTCAGTGGTTGAGTTCCCCTGAATTCAATCCCTGGTACCAATCCCCACCCCCACCCCACTCCCCCCCAGCAAAAATAAATAAATAAATAAAATTCAAAATCTATGTTTGTCATTTTGCAATTGTAACCTTAACAAAAAATACAGGCAAAATAAACCACATATTTAAAATTTCTACACATACCTTAAACAAACTGTGTGTGTCACTATATAAATTTTTAATGTGATAAGGTTTACTTCTTGCTTGTCAACTTATTTGGTTTACTTTGGATTGATAATAATGGTATTTGCAGAGAATGGCCTTTCAGAAGAATCTCAAGAGGAGTGTGAACAGAGACTCAGAGACAATCTTAGCAGCCTCAAGTTATCCATTTTAAATTTTATTCAAAATGAAGCAAATAGATCTGTATTTTCAATTTTAATTGTAAATCTCTTTTCAGTAAGTTCTTCCAATAACTGATCCTATAGTGTTATAATTTAAATGAAATGAACTATTGAAAGAATGTGCACCTAGGTCTATATATTTCTTATGTGTGGGACTTCTTTCAATGGGAAATAAAATTTAAAAAATGTTATGTCAATTTTGTGTTTTGAAATAACATTTTGTGGATAGACAATACCAAGATCAACACCTACTTCACTGATACATTATTAAATTATTGAATTATATCATAGTACATTGTTCTTCCAAACATATAACTATATTTTTGCTTTTTGTATTTTCTATTCAGTAATATATTGTTTTCTTCCTTTTGTGAAGATATTAGAATCATAAGAATATTGACAAATAGTCAATTCTCAATATCAATTCACCTCTCTAACCTTTAAAACTTTGTGGTGTTCAAACTTTCTTTACAGATTAGTTCCCATTGATAGTTATTTTAACATGCAATAACTAGTATAAATGTCAAATTTGTCTTTACAAGATTATGTTTTTTACTAGATTATGTTTTTTACTATGTCACTCACAACATTATACAACTAACTTTTTAAATTTTTCTTGTTAATTTTTTTCTACAAAAAAGAAGCAATATGTTCATTATAATTTTAACACAACCTTCAAATTTCAGTGTTCCATCAGAGACCATTAGACCATTGAGTTTGTTTTCTTATTTTTAAGCTCATCTATTTGTAAAAATACATTGGGATTATTATTATTATTATTATTATTATTATTATTATTATTATTATTAGGGGGTACCAGGGATTGAACTCATGGGCACCATTATACCACTGACCCACATCCCCAGTCCTATTTTTTGTATTTTATTTAGAGACAGGGTCTCATTGAGTTGTTAGAGCCTCACTTTTTGCAAAGGCTGGTTTTGAACTGAGATCCTCCTGTCTTAGACTCATGAGCTGCTGGAGCCTTTGGACACCACTGTGCCCAGAGGAAACTTATTTTTTATCAGAAGTCTTTGGAAGAACACAGAGATCCTTATTTTTTTTTTTAATATAACAAGTAATTCATTCTTCCTTTCAATTGCCATGTAGGTCCATTGGATCTTTCTACAAATCTAAGCTTCATTATGGTATTTTAGTAATCTGATTTTTCCTATATCTTCAAATGTTTGTTCCCTCACTACCTGAGGAATTATTGGTAACTACTCTACAACAATTTTTCCACTCTGTGCTAAAGGAAGATTTAGATAATAAGAGAATGAAAGATGATGAAATCACCCTGGAAAAAAAGATGCAATACTGAAGTAAACCTTCATCCTTCTGCATTCTTTTTGCATTGCCTGGAGTACCACACTGTGGAGACAGACAAATTGTGGGGACTAGAGACAGAATGCTTGAAGTCTGCTTTTGACTTTCAGTTTGTTCTTATAAAGTCAAAGGGAAGAAAACATAGGGAGATATGTCTCAGTTACTAGACTCAAATGAGATGACAAAGAGACAACAGCATTCCTTTCACTAATGATAATGGTGAAATTAATCATCTAATTGAACTTCAGACAAGAAATCTTCAGATGATGGAATTTCTCAAACTCAAGAGTATGCTAGAGAACAACGGACTTATAAGGAAAAAAAAGGAAACAATATTCCCATGCAGATAGTCATTCAACAGGAACGACTTTATAAAGCAGTATTTTACAACTTAGATCATCTGATTTTGTTAAAAAGTTGCATGTTTTGGGCTGGGGATGTGGCTCAAGCGGTAGCACGCTCGCCTGGCATGCGTGTGGCCCGGCTTCGATCCTCAGCACCACATACAAACAACGACATTGCGTCCGCCAAAAAAACTAAAAAATAAATATTAAAATTCTCTCTCCCCCCCCACCCCGCTCTTTAAAAAAAAAAGTTGCATGTTTTGAGATATGAACCACAATGCAATGATTTTAAGATGTTTGCTATGTTTAAATTCTTAAAATTGTTACCTTAATAAAGTTGTTACCTGCTACCCCTTTATTTTACTTCTGTAAATTATTTATAAAGTGACTTAAAATACAAAAGGATGTGAAAGGGTCCGTGTCACTCAGATAGTAAAGATGATGACTATTTTTCCTGGTATACTGAGGTTTACTCAGGATAAATAACCCAGAATATTTTCCTGTCATTGTTTTTTGTGAAATGAAAATCCATTCTTCCCCAAATCTTAAAACTCTAAATCATGTTTGTTACTAATATAATCTGTAAGAGTTTAACACATTTCAGAGCTATTGGTTTGCTAGCAATTAAGCTGCATAATTTTTTTTCATTTTACTACCATGTTCAAATAAAACAAACACTGAATAAATTTCCATATTAACAATATGTGTGCTTTTCTTCAAGTGGACATGAAAATTCTAATCTTGTTGTATATAATCATCTTTTATATGATTAACTAGTTCCCAATATGTGAAGCCATGGTATCACTATGAAGTTGAATTTGAGCAATCTTATTTGTCATGATTCATCAAAAATTCCCAAGCAAATGTATTTGATAGTCTTTCCCTAAGATTTCAGTAACTTATATATAGCTATTACTTCATGAAAGGTCTGTAAACCACCATGTTTATATCTGAAATAGAGAACATCTGCTTCTGTCTTCTTTCTGATTCATTTATTTTTCTTAAAAGATTATTTTTTGCTTTAAAATAATTTCTTTGTCTTACTTGTGATTGTAACTTAAGCTTTGAAAATTTTCTTAGTTTATTAACCAGTATAATTCTATAAATAATGCAGTACAGTTTTTCCCTTTATCCTCAGTTTTTACTATGAGACAATTCAATAGGTGAATGATCATATGCCCAAGATACCAGGAAAAAAATCTTTGATCTTCATTCCCTCTGAATCATTTTCACTGTCATTATTTGGATTATTCAAAACAAGGCTCTTTTCTTTGAGAAGCAAGCCCTGTGATGTTTGTTTCAACCTCAGTAAATTAGGGCTAAAAATAAATAAAAAATACAGACTTAGATCTTGGTTTCTGTTTGTTAACAAATTGAACCAGAGCTCTTTTGAGAATTGGCTGATTCTAGGGCTGGACAGGGGATATATATGGTGAGCCTAGAGCATAATCAGTGTCATAAAAAAAGCAAGTGCTTCAAAGAAAAAATAGAAAACAAAGGTCTATGGGGGTATGTAAAAGAGACAGGGCAGCCAATTGGAAGAGCTCCCAATGGCCCAAATTGGAAGAATTTTAGCAACAATCATCACATTGGATTATAACCCAAAGTGGAAAGTAAATATCCATGATCCAGAGGTAAATATCAATGAATATGAGCAGATAGAAACAAATGTTTGGATAAATGGCTCTAATCATATCAGTAACAATTGGAATTAATTTTTTAAAAGTGGAGATGTTCCTGGAATTAGGATGTTTTTAAATTTAAAGGAAGATCTAAAACATAATAGTAATTTATTTTAAAATATCAATTACATTAATAATAATGCATTGATTTGACTTGATTCTTGGACTCCAAAGTATGGTCTTAAACTTCATGATTCATGACTCTCAGGATTTTAAAAACAGATGAAATTTTCAAGATCTTTACTTTAAAAATATCTTAAAAGACCTTTAAAGTTGGAGGGAAAATCTGCATTTTAAACAGATTTATTGATGCTCATTCTCTTATTATGTGCATTTTGATTTAGTTTTGTTCAGACTGAGTAATCAATACAGTTTATTGAATTTTTCAAGTTTTAGTTCTCTGTTGCTTATTCATCATCATCTGATTCATTAACCGGTATCTGAGAGAGTATTTTAGATATCTAGGATTTTTGTATTCAGTTTTGTTTTTAACCATGCACTTAAATTTATATCTGCCCTTTCTCAGAATACTTATTTTGGTCTTTCTCAAACTATTATTTTAAGATATTTATCATGGTTATTTTTTTCAATATTATATTTTCTTATATGCTTTGGGGTTTTGGAATAAGTGCATTTTCATTTTGAAAGTGAGGCTTAATTTCAGTTATAGTATTCTCCCTTATCTTAGGGCACATATTCCAAGAGCCCAGTGGATGCCTGAAACCACAGAAAGTACTAAACCCTCTATGTACTTTTTTTCTTATGCATACATAGCAATGATAAACTTTAGTTTATAATTTCAGCACAGTAAGTGATTAACAACAATAGATAACAATAAGATAGAACAATTATAATAATATTGAAATAAAAATTATGTGAATATGGGCTGTTTATTTCTAGAATTTTTATAGGTGCATTATGATTATGCATTATAGTGAATTCATATGCCATATTCGTACCTACACGTAACATAATTTGATCAAAGTACCCTCTTTCTCTCTGATCTGTTTGCTCTACTCTTCTGATCTCAACTCTATGTTTCTAGACCATGGAGACCATTTAATTTCAGATTGTGGTTGAACTCAGGTAATTGAAACTGAAGAAAGCAGAGCAAAGAGGGATTACTGTACTTATTTTCCTCTTATTATTGTCAGTAATTGTTTTAATTGCAAAGATAGGATATGTTTCAACAGATTATAATGCTCTCAGTGAGTTTTAGATGGTTTAAATAGCATATCAAGAAATATAGTTGGGAAAGCGGAGGAATATTTGGAGTGGATAATCTGGTTTTGCTGTACACTTAGTGATGTACAGAAAATCTAAGACTAGAAATGTATAGTGGTTTCAATCAGTTCACATTGCCAGAACAAAATTCCTGAGATTGGATGATGTATAAATAAATAAAGGCATTACATTTAAGAAAAGAAAGCAAATGAATTATTTTCAGAGTCCTGGAGGCTAGTAGTCCTGGATCAAGGCATTAGGAAGTTCAGTTTGTTAGGGTCCTGTCTTTACTTCCAAGATGCCCTCTATTGTTGTGTCATCAGAAGGGGATAGACGCTTGTCCTCAAGTGGCAAAAGAGACAGGTTAAAAAAAAAAAAAAGCCTAGCTACTTCCCTTCACACTTTTGTAAATCAAACTAATTCCACTCATAAGGGCAGAGTCTTCAGGGCTAATTACTTCCCAAAGTTCCTACCTCTGGATTCTGCTTAACTGGGGTTAATTTTGGAGAAAACACAAACATTTAAACCATAGCAATACTGTATCTGTGACACTGAAAATCTTAAATTCAGGCTAAAGAGTATATTCTTCACTGTGATGTAGCAGGAGTCAGGAAATCAGTCTAATGTCCATTTTTCTGTAGTCTGCAAGCTAATATGTTTTAGCATTTTTAAAAGGTGAAAAAAATATCAACAGAAGAATATTTTATGTCTTGACATTTCTTTAAGTGGGAATTTTAGTGTCAATGAATAAAATTTGACTGTAGTGCAAACACATTCATTTGGTTACATATTGTCTCTGGCTACTTTTGGTTTTCCATGGCAGAACTGACTACATTTGACAGATGCTATATGTGACCCTAGAAAGCTAGCTACAGTATTTACTATATGGTCTTTACAGGAAATTTTTGCTGACCCCTGACTTATAGTATGTGGAATTATTGAAAGTCATTGCCTTGGTTTGGATTCTGGTTTTCTGTTTTTGTTTTGTTTTATATTGCAGGCTAAATCCTTTGGTCACTTTTTCTTAATGATTATTTTCTTAACTTCATTATTATATAGTATTCATGATGCTTGTTAATATTTGTGAAATTATTAGAAGATCTAAAATGCTAAAATCCCAAGACTATGTGTTGTATCTTTACTATGCTGAGAAGATTATCTTCAATGGATGGTCCAACACAGGTTTGTGACAAGCCTGAAGTACCTGGCTGCCATCAATTCATTTTATCACCATTTTGACTCTTTTTAGTACATAGAGGGATCAGTGTTTGGTAGTGTTATCAAGAAGCTGGTTTGATTTTAAGGTTATATAACTTTCTAAGAGAGATAAAACTTGGACTTGACTCAAAAAATTGTGCTCCATATGTGTAGTATGAAATGAATTGTAGGCTGCCATCATGTATAACAGATTAGAATAAATAAATAATTTAAAAAGAAAAAAATTCTTATTGTACCTGTATACCACGTATCATACATTATATTTGTTATTTTCCATATGTTTGGTGAAGATATCTGATTGCCCCCTAATGTCCATTCTCTCTTTTTGACATAGTAATATAATGCCCACATTTCAGTTTCCCACAATACAGATTACATGTCTCTCAGCCAGTTCTACAGTTATATGTGGCCATGTGACCTAGCTCTGTTTAATGGAATGCAGCTGTAAATTTTAAATCCAAGTATCAGAATGTATCTTTAAACTAGAAGCACTTCTTTTGTAAGTTCATATTTTCCAAGAATCGTTAGATAGATGTGATCTAGTGGGTAAAACTCTAGCAAATATATTATATTGTACTCTGGCAATTAAAACCTATGTTGGAGCAACTAAAGACATGGGCCAGAATTTATTATATTGTTATGTATTTATCAGCTGGAGACTAACTTCCTTTTAATTTTGACTACACAAAAGCAATGAACTCATTTTGTTTAAAGTTTTGTTATTTTGAGTTATTGTTATTCACTTTCCAACATAATCCTAACTGAAGTACCATGTAGTGCGCTTTTTTTTTTTTTCCAAATTTCTCAGTATGCCTTGGCTATTCCTCATAAAATTCTATACTAATTACACTACTTTAAAGGTTTTAGATAAGGCTGACTTTATTTTCTAAGTTCTCCAATAACCACATGATTCTCTTCTAGTTAATCAGAACATTTCATCCTCTGGGCCAAAGTGGTCCATGGAGAGTTACAAACTCAGAATAATGGTTCATATTTCCTGCTGAACCTTTTAGGAAAGAAGGGTTCTCTTTCCTTTGATTTGCTAACCTAGGAGGGTGTGAATCTGGACCTAGTGAAAGGCTAATAATGCAGCAAAGGAGAATCACATTGTTAAAGAAATCAGCATAGAGGAAACACAGCTGAAATAAAGATGGCACAGAGAGAAAGAGCAATTAAGCTAATGGGCCTACTAAGTACTGAAGCTAAATACTACCTGACTTCAATTTCCATGTGTCTTCCTATTCCAACCTCATTCCCATGTTTAAACTGGATGGATTCATTATGTGCAACTGAAAACTTCCTGAGTAATACTTCCCCTATTTAATTACTTATATATTTATTTAATGATTCAAGAAGCTATAATTTTATGTTAATTATTATAACAACCCCATGAATTTGAGAGTGTATGAGTTAAACTTATCAAAACTTTTTTTCCCTATGGAGTCCAGCATTATGCTGTGAAGAGAGATGTTGCTTTATGAATGTTTTCAGAATTAAATTGGGGTAAAAGCCCAGCTATGAGTGACCAGTATCTGACACCTCACTGATTTTATTCAAACAAGCTAGAACTCATATGAGAAAATGCCTGTTGCTTTCAAAATCTTCCCATAAATGATGTGATCATTGCTTGATACATTTCGAGAGCTACTGTTCTAAGTTGTCTTTAGACTCAGTGCTTTTTTCATATCACATTTATAATTGATCAATTTTATTCTAATGAAAGATAATATGATTCCTGCAAATGCAGGAATGCAGTTGGAGTTGGGTTTGGTAATTAATTAAAATATCTAAGGCATATAAAATAGTAGTGATTGGGCAAGGAAGAATCGTTTCCTTTTAAGAGCCTACATCAAGCTAGGTCTTTTGAGCTTTATTTATTTAAATACTAATATTAATCGAATACATGTTTTAGCCCAGCCATGGTGTCAAGTACTTCACATGTATTTCCTTACTCAATTCTTGTAGAATTTACATGAAAGACATTCATTCCAAATTACAAATTGATAGATTGCCTGAGTTTGCCCAATCGATAAAGGATACCAATTAAGGATTAAGGCTAAGCAAAAATCAAGTTTTAGCAGAAAAGACTTACAAAAAGCCAGCAAAATTAATTGCTTCTACCAATTCGTTGTTACATCCACCCACTTTACTGCATTGAAAAAAGAATAGTATTATTTCTACCTTCAAATACCCTCGTGCTCCTAGGTTTTTTACTGTTCAATAGAGAGAGGTGCTTGGACACAGCTCAATATACCATGGAAAGTTCTCCCAGAGGATAGTTCACTACTCCGCTACCTGAAGGGTTTATTAAGAGTTGAGAAGGAACAAAAAACATCAACTGAAGCCTGTGGCAATGGAAGATTCCTATTTATAAGAAATAGCCTTTTGGGGAAAAGGGAGTGTCTAAAGCTTCAGTATCAATATCAATGACTTATGGAGTTTCTCTTTACTTGCACCATTATTAGCTAGTGACTTTGTATACCTTCAGCTCTTCCAGCGCCATCCTGTTGTACAGATGCCAGAGCAGTTCAGCAAATAAATGGTTTGACTTTTTATCAATAAGTATTTACCTTCTTGAGGTGAATACTTTATTTGAATAATGCTTTTGTGTTTGGCTCTTTGTTTCGTAGTCTTACTTCTCCTGTTAAGATGCCAACATATATATTCTTAGTGGTATGACCAAATGGTAACATATTCATCCTTCTTTTGAAAATGGCTTTTTGAGAATGTCTTGAGCATATACTATCTAGGAGTCTCAATTTTCTGTCTATTCAAAAGCAAGTCTCCCATGAGTTTTAACTGAGAAAATAAGTAAGTATCTCGTTGTTATCTTGTGCATCAATGGTGATAATCAGTAGCCAAAACATTGCAGGGTAACAAAAGACACAGGGTTCTCTGGCAGTATCATATTTTTTCTATTTGTGTCTCTGAAACTAATCCAGATATTGCAATAGAGGCAATGAGTCATGAGGCTTGATGGATGCATATGCTGCTATCTGTAAATAGAGGCTGATATTGTGTTTTTAAGGACATCTAACACTTTGGCAGGAGGCTTTCATTTACCTGCTTCTTCTCTACCACTCAATGGAATTTGCTTCCCAGCAGTGACTATAGAGTAGAGCACTGTCACATTCTGTAACTCTGTGTGACTGCCTGTTCAAGAAGCGGCAGGAAATTTTCTATGATTGCAACATATAAAAGACAGCTCTGTTGTGGCTCTGTAAAGAAAAGGATGGACCAGTCTGCTTTTAATAGAGAGAACAGGAAACAATCCCAAGGATGCAAGGAAGGAAGGCGTACAGAAGCAGATAGATGGGAAACAAAGGAAGGTCCTCACTAGCACACTGTTCTTGACCTTTGCTATGTACTTAATCTATTTTGCCTCATTTTTTTTTCATTAGCAAACTTGAGCTCTAATAATATTGATAGTAGAAATTGTTAGGAGGATAAATGATTATTTCTACAGTGCCTTTATGCACATATAACATATAGGCAAACAACATACAGTAGCTTTGATGATGATAATGACAAAGATTATAATTATGATAAAGAACAGGGAAGGGGGTGATTTGAAGGAAAATTGCCTAGCAGAACTTAGTACTTTTCCTCTTTAGTTCTTTTTAAAAATGTAACAGCAAGAACAGTATTAATTTTTTTTTTCACTTTTCTCCCTGTTAAGCAGTCAGGCAGCTTATGCATTATCCTATCTGTATGCGAGGAATAGAAGGCTCAGAAAAGAGATATGATTTCCATTACTCACAAAGTAAGGAGTCAGAATATTGAGCTCAGATGATGCAACTGAGCAATAGTCTCAAAGGCCCCAAGACTCTGTGAGACAGGATTGATTTTTCATCTTAAAGATGAGCTGGGGGTGATTGGGATGAATGCTTCTTTGAGAAAGAAAAGTGGGGATGAAGCACCCGATTGGGGACATCTTCTGGAGCCTAGGAAATACAGGGATAGACACCTGTGCATGACAGTCACCTGGCCGATTCCCACTCAGCCCTCAAGCCTCAGCTGCTCACATGCCCTTCTTCTGTGAAGCCTTTTTGGATCCTCAGAACACATTTGCCCAACTCCTCCTCTTCGCAGCAGCTCTCCATTCTCCTTGCAGCCCTTACATGTTTGCTTCCAGATGGATTGTCAGCTCAGAGTGAAGGTTGTCATCACTGTGACTCCAACTGAGTACTGTGCCTGGCTCACAGCTGGGGCTCTCACATGCAGTTGCTGAATGAATGAAGAAGAGAGAGGAGGGACTCCCAGAAGGACAGGCTGTGCCAGATTATCTCTCAGCACCCGTGATTCTATGACCTTTTGTGATTTAAATGAGCTTGGGGTATGGAAACAGAAATTAATTCCTGAAAAGAACTAGCATTGTCCTGGATGGCCAGAATGTGAAGGGAAGTGGCAGCTTCATTGCCTTGAAAGTGTTATTAGAGTCTTCAGGATTCAGAACAGATGGATAATACTGTCCAAAAACTAGGGAATATAGTTTGACATCAATTTCCCTCAAGTGGAGATGCAGGAAAATGTTTAGAAACCTGTAGACCACAGAACTGAGTAAGAAATTATTTCAGGGGAAGTTTTCATGGGCCACAAAATCAAATAGCACAGCATGTCAGGCAAGCGGTTGTGCAGGTGATGAAGCAAGCCAGGTCTGTTTGGAGACTCCCACAGCCCACTTGTAGATCACCCGAAAGCATTGGGTAACTGCCCTGCTTGCCCATCAGGCCCAAATGAAAGTTTGTTGGCCTGTTTTATTTTTAACCCCAGGATACAAATTCAGATTTAGAAGACTTTCCAGAATAAAACTGCCTACAACTCACCCATCTTTCCTCCTTTACTAAATCTTGCCCTCACTCACTTATTCTCAAATTGTGTTTTCTTTGTCTGTCATTCTTTTCATCTCCATCAATTCTATTTACATAGTTCCTTTTGAGGATTGTTTTTACTTTTGTGTAGTGTGTTCTTCTGTTCTTCGAGATGTTCTATTTGATAATTTTATTACTTTATTTTTTTTATCTCCAGTTATTTATGCACCTTAGTTTTGCCTCTCCTCCCTTCCTTCTCTCACAAACTCTTTAGATTTAAATGCAATATTTATGCATAGGAGGTATTTGAGAAGGATGCATTAAATAAGTAATTGAGTGCTCTCCATCACCAATGACCTGATCTCCCATCTCTTTCTCATAAAAACTCACATGGAGAATGATATGGAGGTAAATGGATATGGGGTAAATGAAAGAGGCTTCTTGTACACAGGCATTGCTGGGCTGTGGCTTTATATGCATTGGATCCATCTAGCTTCTCTGGATGTGAAGATATAATTACTTCAGCATGCCTCATGTCTCTGTACATGTAAGCTATTAAAGAAAAATTTGCACAGAGCTGAAGAGGTAAGGAAGATTTTAATCAAGAATATTGCAGTGAGAAAGACAGTTGAATTTAACTTCATTAGAACAAAAAGCTGAAGGGGCTGGGCTTGATGTCTCATGCCTGTAATCCCAGTGACTTGGGAGGCTCAGACAGGAGAATGGAGAGTTCAATGCCAGCTTCAGCAACTTAGCGAGGACCTAAGCAAATTATTGAGACCCTGTCTCTAAATAAAATACAAAAGAGAACTGGGGATGTGGTTCAGTGCATAAGTGCCCCTCGATTCAATCCCCACACCAAAAAATAAAAATAAAAAATAAAGCAGAAGGGTTTTTATTCAATGGGTTGAGCTCATTAAAAAGGACTGGAGGATGTTATCAGGGAGGTTGGTTAACATGATTAGGCCACTGAGTTTGCTAGTTGTATTTCCAAAGTTAGTATCCTATCTTCTCAAATCCAAAGGGATGACTTCCTGGCCCTTGAGAAAGAAATTTCTGGCCTGTGAAACTGTCAAGAGGCCAGGAGAAAATTTGCATCAAAGAGACAGAAAAGAGATTTAAAATTGCAAGCTTCCTAAAGCAAGTGCTCTAAGCAAAGGAAGGTGAGAGAGAGGCTTATAATCAGGAAAAAAAAATACTGTCTAAAGTTTTACAAAGCTTTGGAGAACTTTACTTAGGGCCATCGTGGTGAAAACCTAGAGAAGTTTCCCTCTGAGGAGACTGTGCTCTGGCCTTAGATTCATCTTGATATAAACCCCATTGGATCCAAATTCCTCTCCCAGGAATAAGAACTAAATGATTTATTGATATTATAAGAGCAAGGATTTACATCGTTAAAAGACAACAACCAAATAATCAAGTCTGTCATTTCAGACTCTGTCCTGTCCCTCAAGCTTCAACCTTCTTCTCAGGCCATTAAAAGTCACACTGTTGTCTGAGACAATTCACTATTCCTTCCCTGCATGAAGAATCTTTTGACAAAACAGTAGTGCTTTTAGTCATCTGGCCAGTCACCAACTGCTAGTATACAAACAAGCACCCTGGAGAAACTTTTCTCATCCCTGTTCACCTACACTTGAAGTTCTTGCCTTTCTTCTATTCTTGGTGTGTAAGGAAGACTTGGCTGAGACTCTACATGTTATTTTTGCATCCTATACACATAAATAAATATTATATGGTGTTCATCTTTTTTCTCTGCTGGCTGGCTGATGTGAGAGGGCATTATTAATATTTGGCTGAGTTGAAAGTCAGAACACTGTTACTAAATTTGTAATTTTTAGCAAATTATTTGTCTTCTGTGATGGTCAGGTTTATTAGATAACTTGTCCAGATTCTAGCGCTGAGTTATTCAATCAAACAGGAATGTAGATATTGCTTTGAAGGTATTTTGTAAAGATGTTCATAATCAGTTGTCTTTGAGTGAAACAGCTTATCTTAGATAATGTGGATGGGCCTCATTTAACTGAAAAGACTTGAAAGCCTTCTTCTCCTAGAAGAAATAATTCACCTGTGGGCTGCAGCATCTGTTCATTCCCCAGAGTTTCATCCTGCTCTGATAGATGACCTACCTTAAATTAATTTTCTGAGTAAGTTGTACAAATTACCAGTAGTACAAATTATTCTACTTAAAACAATAGAAATGTATATTCTTATAATTTTGCAGGCCAGAAATATAAAATGGAGATATTGGCCAGACCATATTCCCTGTGATGCCTCTAGGGGGGAATCAAGTCTTGCTTCTTCTAGTTGATGATGATTTAGATGGTTTTGGGTTGTGTTAGCATAACTCCTACCTCTGCCTTCATTTTCATATGGCTTTCTTCTCTTTGTCCTTGTGTCTTTCTTCTGCATGTCTCTTATTGACACTTGCCAATAGACTTAGGGCATACCTGGATAATCAGGATGATCTCTTCTTTAGACCTATAGGGACCCTCTTTTAGAATAAGACCACATTGGCAAAAACTGAGGATTTAACATTAACATCATGGGGGGGTATAATTTAACACACCCTTTAAAATATATACCTCTTGCAGGTTCTGTTTCTCTGTCTGAACCTTGGCCAATACACTTTCTCTTTCTGTGTCTTGTTCATGTGTGTAATGACAGAAAGGGACAGAAAGGTGATCTTCAAGGTCCATCTTAAATAAATAATATTTTTAAAGTGTAGTAAAGTTTACTTAAAATATTAAAGATAAAGAATCCTTAGTCAAAAAGAAATGTAGAAGAGCTCCCTTATAATACAGTTCATTAGTGGACCCTATTTTACAAACACAGAATAGATCATTAGTAATAGTGAGGATGCTGATTTTTTTCCTTCAATAATTAACAAGTTGTAGTCTGTCTGAACATGACACTGCTGCATGGTTACAATCCAGCTTCTTTAATTTTAGAGTGAGTTTGCTCTTTACTCTGTATGCTTTTCTACCCAGATCATCCAGAGAAAAGCACAGGCAGAGGACAACTTAGCCTTGTCACTTCAGTCAAATATTGGCATTCTTTCTAGGGAGAGAGATTTAACAAAGATCAGAAATTATTTAGAAAATACCCCTTCTTAACACTTTTCTAAGAAACTAAAAAGTTAGTCAAATTTCTATCCCTCCGGAGTAACTGAATGTTCCTGGTGGATTCCAATCCATTTTTTATTAAAAGGATATTGAAGAGGTAAGCATATTTCTTGCTGTCTCATAAAAGCATCTAGCAATAAATTATTTGTGTTAAAATGGAAAACACTCAAAGGAATTAATATTTGATACAAGAAAGGAATAATTTTGAACTTGGTAAAAGAATGTGACTTTCAAGTGTTTCAAATTATAGGGGAAAATTGACCCTAAGGGGCTGAACCAAAGACTCCTGTAGTTAAGTATAATGGTGAAATCCCATCCTATGGTTGAATCAATATTGGTGCAGGGGACAATGAATTTTCCTTTACAGTTGGTGTTTCTTTCTCTTCCTCCATATATAAAATGAATATTTCCAGATGCTGATGAAATCATTACTTGATTTAAAAACATATTTCCGGTCATATCAATGTAGTTTTAATATAGTTAGAAAAATGTCCTGATATAATGTTTTGTGATTCTAACAGATACCATTCATATTTACACAGTTGTCTAAGTGTGTGTTTTGCATATTAAATATGAGAGTAAAAATTATTTAAAATATTAACTAAAGATAAAGAATATATGATAATATTTTGTCAAAAAGAAATGTAGAAGAGCTCCCTTATAATATATTTCATTACTAGACAGTATTTTACAAAGCATTAGCTGGTAACGTTGTACCTGTTTACCTGTTGTCCCATGTTGCTAATGAAGATTACCTGGATCAATGCAAACTAGAAGGACATTTTTAATAAAAGAAATTTAGGAAAAAAATAATTGAATTCTTTCACATGTCTTTATGTTCAAAAGTTTTCATCTGGCTTATTTCTAGGGCCAATGAAAGGGTTGAACATTTGTACATGAAAATACAAGCCAAAGAATATTACTTTCATGTTACTTGTGATAAGTGAACAGTTTAAGAAGTGAAAAGAAAAATCAGGCCCAGTGACATGTGCCTATATTCCATCAATTCAGGAGACTGAGGCAGGAGGATCACAAATTTGAGGATAGCCTCAATAACTTAAACAGACCCTGTCTCAACATAAAATAAAAGGGGTTGATACATAGCTTAATGCTTGCCTAATGGGGCAAAGCCTTTGGTTTAGTTCCCTGTACAAGAAAGAATAAAAGAAAAAGAAAGAAGGAGGAAGGAAGGAAGGAAGGAAGGAATATAATTTTAAGAACTGCATATGATGGTATCCCTACCAGTTGTAAACCATACCCATGCAGATTAGCTAGTTTTACTCTGTTAAAATCATATATCTGTTCAAATGAACCCTGTCAGTCACCATAATGGCTGCAGAACCTCTTGATGGGGTACCTAAAATGTCTTCATCTTTTATTAAAGAGAAAAATATGATATGTAAGAGACAATAGTATTAGATCCTTAAATTAAGATACATCTTTACTAAAAAAAATGCTTAAACACATATTTTTAGTTCTCTGAAAAAACCTCCCACATGTAGCTTGATTTTCTCACTAAATTTTTTCCCCCATGGCCAAGAAAAAGTAAACCAATGGCTATGTATACTGTTATCAGGTCCAAACTGGCAAATCACACCAGAAATAGTTGATTTCATGAAGTTAAATGTCAGTAAAAGTCTATTTTTTTATTTTAAAGATAAGAAGATTATTAATTGTTTCTATTTGTGTCTTTGTTTATTGTCTATGTGAAATTCTTTCTTCTTTTTTTGTCTGCCTTGCTATCCCAGGAAGGGACTCTGGAGGTCTGCATAGAGAGCAGGAGTTGTTAAGTTGGGACTAACTGGTTTTGCAAAACACACTTATTTCTCCATTACTATTTTATCTAGTTCTATAAAAAGTGATCCTATTTTAAAACCTGAACAGTTTTAAAAACTAGCAACAAAAGTATCTTTCTGTTTCTACCTGCTCTGTAAGTGTACTTTGCATAAAGGAGACAGGCATGAAAGAGGAGTTTGAATTTCTTTAAGAATTATTTTGGCATCGACGACATTGATGTTTTTGTGTACAATAATCCCATACAAAACTCACACTGAGGCACATTGGAACAAAGAGCATGTGTATAGTATGTGTCTTTGCATGATAAAGATAACTGGCCACATTGCTATTTTTTTAAAGTTAAGATATAGTATAGCATGTTGATGTTTGTGTGTGTATGTATGCATGTGTGCATATTCATGTGTGTATGTTTATGTGTGTATATGTACTGGTACAAGTGTTTTAGCAGAGGAAGCCATGGAAAGGGTGAGAAAGAGAGACCTAGGAGCCAGGTAGAAATTAAAATGCAGAATTCACTTCATTGCAAATAAAGCTGAGTTGAACTGTGGTCCAGATGAGTATCTCAAGTAGACATTGAGATCAGCAGCTGCTGGACCTACAGAGTAGGTGCTTCTCCACTCAACTGCTTAGAAGACCACTTCCTGCTAACTTGGAAGTACAAGGGAAATTCTCCTTTTTGTTTTAAGTTTAAGTGTTATGAACAACTAAGTAGCTCAAATTAAGTTTTATAGGGGTCCTGCATATGAGGCCATGGGGCATAATAAGTTAAGGCTTTGGTTGTTCTTCCTATTGCAGACAAGGCAGGCTATGATGACATTGATCAGCTCCTAAGAGGTAGCACAATGACCACTTTTGGGTTTTTAACAAGTTCTCTCTCAACTCTGTCTTGTTTCCCTCAGCTGAGGAATGAAGACATTATCCCATACTGTAGTGAAGATTAAATTAGCCATATATGTATTAAACTTTCAAAAGGGTTTTACACATAGAAAAAAGTGTTGGCAGGTTATACTTATAATAAAGTACAGGCAGTTTTTGAAGAGTTCCTGATTCATTGTATTGAGGATGAAGTTTGCTTTAGAAATTTTTGTTAAGTCAAGGATTTACAATTATCCTGGCTTTACTTTTTGTTTTGTTTCGTGTGTGTGTGTGTGTGTGTGTGTGGTACTGGGGATGGAGCCCAGGAGCACTCTACCACTGAGCTACCTCCCCAGCCATTTTGTTTGTTTGTTTTGTTTTGTTTTAATTTTATTTTGAGACAGAGGCTTGTTAAGTTGATGAGACTGACCTCATACTTGGAATCCTCCTGCCTCAGTCTCCCAAATAGCTGGAATTACAGCTGGTGTGATCCATTGCCCTTGACTTGGTACTTTTCTAGTAACAAGTGATGTTGAACCACAAGAATTTTGAAGACAAGAAGTGAGCTGTCAGTTTTTATCTCTAGTGGCTGGCACAATGTGAAATCTATAGTACTTATTAAATACTTGTTGAAGGAGTGAATGGTTAAAATCTGAGGCTGGGTGGAAAACAGAGTACTGCCTATGTTTAGTTTTTGCTTATCAGGTTTGATAAAGTCAGGAGCAATGTGGTGTCTGGTTACTGTTTCCTTTGACTGTGATGTTTGAATTTAATGTATCTGTAAATACATCCAGACTTTGAGTGGTGCTGTAGGGCTTAAATTAGACCTGTGCTTCCAGATGAGGTTCCCACTCCAGAGCTCTTTTTCTGGTTCCAGTATTATCACTTGCTGGCCTGCACTGGATAAGTCACTTGACATCTCTGGCTTTCATTTTCTTTTCTGGAAAATGAGAGAGTTGATTAAGTTTCATTCCAAGAAAATAAGTGTAATAAAAGCTTCAAAGTGGGAAGCTTAATGTTGACAAAAAGGTTAAAACATGTTCCTATGTAGCATTTAGCATTTAAATGTTTACAGATAATGCATGCTATCTTAAGTTTCAATAAACTACATACTAATAAATATATAAAAATTAATTGTCATTTATTTAATAACTACTAGCTTATACCATCAGTTTCAAGACTTTTAAATCCAAAAGTATTAGGAACACCTCAAATCATGCTTCTAAAACGACTTCACTTGATTTTAATGAATAATAGTTGCCAAAATAAGCACAAAGTTTTAATATGTGCCTTATTTATTTATTCATTAAAACATGTATTAAAATTGTTCTTTAAAACACATTTAGAGGCTCATGCCTTTCCTGTTGGTCTCCTGATTGTCTTGCATATTGCTGATTGACCATAGCTCTGGAAAGAAAACCTTAAATTTGCCTAAGCAGAAGTACTTTCTCTCTCATGACTGACAGATTTGTGTGTTGGCTTTGAACAGTGGATGACAGAAAGCTCTTGTTAAGATTTGGTGAGAGTCCAGGACAGCAACTTTGCCCTGATAAAGACTATGTGCTCTCTTAATTAAATGATCATCCATATACATAAAAACTAGACAGCATGTGGTTATTAATAGAGATATCAGCACTGACACCCATAGGGAACTTTCTTTTACATTATTGATTTGGAGTTCTTGCTTTTTAGAGGACTGTTACATGTTTTTATTTCAGTTTTAGAGTCTTCACAGGGTTTAACCACTACTTCATCAATGGTGAGTGTCGGAAGAAAAATAAAATCTGTATTTTAAAACTTGGAATCATTTTTGGTACTGAAACTCCTTGTCTAAAAGTCTTCAGGCCCCTAAAGAGTAAGACAGAGTGTTGATTTTTTTTTCACAGCTGTGGAGAGATACATATTTCATTGCATATCAGATACATTTTGTATATAGTTTTTTTGAGATATAATTAAGCCGCTATGCAATTAACACATGTAAAATATACCAGACAATGGATTTTAATATATTCACAGACATGTACAACTATCACTACAATCAATTTTAGGATATTTTTATCACGTTAAAAAGAAACCCCATACCTTTTAGTTATAACCACCCTATTTAACACTCTCATTGCCCTCCAGCCTTGGTGTCCACTCACAAACTTTCAGTCCCTATAGATTTCCCTATTCTGGACATTTAAGATGAATAGAGTCATTTTACATTTGGTCTTTTATGGCTGACATCATTACCTTAGCATAATGTTTCCAAGTCTCTGGGTAATCATCTAATGCCCAGAATATAGTCAAGAAATAACCTAGTCACATAGAGCTCAACCTTGGCTGTACCTTGAAATTAAGTATGTCACGTTTTAAAAAATAAAAGTGCCTGGGTTCTAGCCAATATATTATTAGAATTGCTGAAGATAAGTAACAGGCATGGACCTCTTAAATTTAAGAAGCAGCTGAATTCTACCCTTCAACTGACATTTGTAAATTTCTTTTTAAATTGTGTTTTTGCTTTGACAGATAACATTTATGCATCACGCACAATGTAATATTTTGAGGTATGTGTACATTGTGGAGTGGTTCGCATTAGCTAATTGACACAGTGCTCCACACAGGTTTGTAATGTCTTAAACTGAAGTACGCAGACTCTTCAGCATCAGCCTCATATGTAGTAATAGCCTAAACCTGCAATTTCAGCAGCACTCAAAGAACCCAGGGTTTCCTAATACTTTGTTCGCCTTCACCTTAAGTGAGGTTTGAGAGTTTCTTTGGTCACCTTTTTATACCATAGTCTCCTATGCTAAAGTGTGAGAATTACGTGGAATGTAATCCAAAACAGCTTTTAGCTTTATAACCCTCAGATCATCTTCTGCATGATCAAAAGCCATCAGTAGAGTGTTGAGATTAAAGCACTAAGGAAACTTGGGAAGGACAGGTCTGTTTGCTGCAGCACAAAAGTTACTGTGCTATCTAGAAGATGTTGAGAAAGGGATCATTTTAGAAATTTTATAAGTAGCAGAGAGCCTCTGATTCAGGGATTTGGAGCATTCCCAAAGCAGACTCTGTTTCACTATTCTGCCTTGGGCTGGCCAAGCTCAATGCTTAGTATGAAGGAGGCAAATGTAAATGTAATGGTATTAACTTCCCAGAGGCAAAAACAGAGAGGCTAAAATTCAGTGAGGGAGGAGCAGGTCAGGTTTTCTAATGATGTGTAGGTTTGGGGGGTTGACAGAATGCTGAGCTGAGGCTGTTTATCTCTGAAACAGAAATGGCAGGTTAAAAGGTGAGAAATTCTATCATTCAGCTAAATTTGTGTGAACCCAATCTGCCTGATTGTTATGAACCCCCAAGCCTGCGGGATCTATTATTTTAGTGTTATGTAGGCACAGGTTGAATTATCAGCCAATTTAAAACAATTGTTTCCAACGACTCTTCAATTCAATAAAAAAAAATCAATTGAACTTGTCATTTGGTGATAGAAAGTATAAAAGCCCTTTAATTAAATGTAACTCTTAAGTACATGTGTTGTTACTTCACAGCCAAGTCAGACCTTTTTGGCTTCAACTATTGAAAAATACCCAGAGCAAATTTTCCATTTTGGGGAAAACCTCTTTTCTATCATCTCTGAATGGCTACCCATCCTCTGTTTTCCTATCATCTCTGAATAGCTATCCATCCTCTGTTTTCATTAAATTTCTCTAGAACTTTTCTTTGTAAAATTCTTTTCAGTGTATCCTTTATTACACCCCAGGAAGGAAGTCCTCAAAACCATTTCTATGCTAGTGACATTTGCCATCCTTACCAGAATCCTAGGCCAGAGGCCAGAGGACACCCTCAGGAGTCCAATCAAACAAACAAACAAACAAAAAAAAAACAGTGGTAATGAAGCAAGAAAGTGATTTATTTATTCAATGTGGCCACACTGGGAAGAAGCAGGGGAATTAGCATCCGAAGCTGTCTCTGGGGATGAGGGTCCTTCAGGATTACATAGGGAAGGTCAAAAGTGAGGAGTGGAAGGGGGATAAGAAGTGTGCACAGTCCAGCAGCCTTTGTCCAACTGGGCTCTGCTGAATCATTATCTGAGGTTTGGTTTTCCTTAAGTCCCGCTGATTTAGGGAAAGTCCTATTGCTTGAGGTGACAATTTAGTTCCCTTCATGAGGTGATTGCTCCCACTAGGGGAAAACAGCCTCCATTTTTATCATGGGGTGACTGGACTGCAAGATTCCCTGATTCCCTGTTCCTAGAATCTTGCAAATACTTTGGTTATTGTTATCTTGGTGTATTCAGCCTTGAAAGGGAAGGAGAGAGGTTAGGTATATGGAGGACTAATCAGCCTTGTATTGTTACAGGGCTGAGGTCTTTTGGGAAACTGAGGCATCATGAAGTCCTCCCTGCCACTTTCAAACCCTAATTCTTGTGATCAAGTCGGAAAGATTTTAGACATGTCACTCAGAATAATAGGTAATAAGTTTGTTAGGAGGGATTGGAAAGGGAAAAAAGGGGACCACACTCAAGGGAGAGAAGTGGATCCTCTCAGAGAGGAGAGATACAGTTTGCCTGTCCTGCCCTACAGTTTTATTGGGGTCCTGGGGAAGTTTCAAGAGAGCCCCACCAGGTCCACCCCTCTTGACTTTTGACTGACAGCAAAATGGCATCAGACTTTCTATTCCCTCCTGTCATGACCACTCTAGGTCACTTTGGCCCATGCTGATAGGTTCTAATTGGAACCTGTCCTTATAGATTTTATGATCAGGGGCAATTATCCTTATCTCCCTGAGTTTCAGGATCTGGTCAATACTCCTTCAGATAACAGCTACTTTGCTGAGGAGTGTGACATATCCTGTCCAGTTACACCAGGCAGGGCTGCAGGTAAATTGTTTCTTGGAAAAGAAAGCATGTAGGGCCAACACAGTGGGCCCATTTTTTAGAATTATTCCCTTAACGTTATGTTCCCACCACTCACATCTGTCTGGCTCCTATCATTATTACCAGTTTTTAGACATAGTTTACCATAATTTGATGTAGTCCTAGTGAATGGTTATTTCTGCAAAATAATAATTAAATGTATGATAATTTCTTCATCCAAGGAAGATCAATATGTGTTAAAGGCAGTCAAGGTCTTCTGCAGGATACCTGTTTGGATGAATACATTCTAAGGTCTCTTCCATCATTGATTGATATCTATAATTTGCATGTTATATACAATCAAACAAAATAATTTGTAAAATCTTACATTTCCCAACCTAGAATTTTCATTACCAGTATTTATGGAGATAGCAAATGTTACTTAGGGTAAAATATCATGACTATTCCATTGAGGCAAAAATATTCTCATGAAACTCGAGCTCAGAGATGAAGTTTTGGCAATACTTTTTTCTTGTTATTTTACATCAAATGCTTTTATTTCATCTATTCATAGGAAACATGATTCTGACATCCTCCTTGGGAAGAGAAGAATCATATTTAGTAGATGATCCAAAAGTCACGCATTCTAATTTGAAAGCTTTTTTTTTTTTTTTTTTTTCATTTTATGAAGCTCAGCTCTGTGCTTGTCTGTAAGACATAATCACTAAAGGTATGAAATCTTCTTAGGGTCAGTAGCCATAGGTTAATGAAGTAGTGTGCAGTAATGAGGGGCTATTTTATATGTCTATTTTTAATTTAAAATTCAACTTTTATTTCAGGGGAGGAAAAAAACACATTTATTCTGCTTCTGATTTTCAGTGACTATTAAGTTATAAATAAATACAATCATGTTGGGTTTATATAATAATTGATTGGATAAAGAGTTTTGTTTTGCTTTGAGCCTTGGCAGACAGACTCCTCTGCTAACTGGAAAGGTGCTTACAAAGATAAACTAACTGTACTGCCACATTTGATTAAAAAAAAAAAAAAGGTTGAGATATTTGCATAATGCCTCTATGGTTTTGCCTGATAAGTGCGAATAGTCTTTATTTGGTTTACCAATACATTAATTTACCTAATTTAAAATTAAAATTCTAATAAGCATCCTGAATTCCATATGAAAGCCCTGCTTATTATGAATTATCCAAGTAATTACATCAGATGTTTGTCTTGTTTGAGCTGTAGAGATCAGGCCAACAGATAATTTGGAAAAGAGAAAATCACCAACTTTTTACTGGGAACTAGAAAAAATGGTAATGAATAATGAAAAGACACATTTCTCTTCAGTTTCAATTATGCCATAGTGCTCAGACCTTTTGAGAATTGATCTATAATTTAGTTTAGAAGTAAATCCAGAGGATTTGTTTCAAATAATTTTATTCATCTTATTAACTATATTTCATGTTTGTGAATTGGGGTTGTCAGTGTCTAAACTCTCTTACTGATATAGTTCAATTGCGTTGCTCCTCATTTTATATATAATATGTATATTTAAATTATTAGTGGTAAATATATATTACTTATGCCACTTATATATGTATATATATTTAAATTATCAGTCATTCCAAGCACTTTCAAGTTCAGATATTTCTTATAAATTTTTGTATTTCTGGTTTCCTCTGAAAAGTTGGAAGTTTTGAGAAACTGGATCTGTTTGGAAAAAAAAACAGTTAATTGGTGCTGGGTTGTAGCTCAGCTGGTAGAGCATTTGCCTTGAATGTGTGAGGCATTCGGTTCAATCCTCAGCACGACATAAAAACAAATAAATAAAATAAAGGTATTAAAAAACAGTTGATTAAAGATGATTCATAGCAGCCAAACTTAGACATAGACTGAATTTTCTAGTTTGCAATAATCTTGTTCATACCCTTTCCCCCTCCTTGAAGTAAACCTGGGAGTTATTTTCATTCTTTTGCCTATAGCTGAAGAGAAACAAAAATGATGATGGATTTATCTAAAGTATTTATTTATAAAATTTAATTCTTTAAAAATTAAAGAATTAAATTAATTTTAATTCTTTAAAATTGGATTTTAGTTGCAACTCTTCCCTGGGTGGTCCGACTCATAGTGAGCTCCCTTCTTTGCTTGGCATAAAAAAGGAAAATCAGAAAGGCCCAGGAGAAAATATGACCCTGTCTTTAAGGTCAACTTCATCTATTGTTTCCTCTGCACTGGAGGCTTGTGGATGGGCGGTTTAGTTCCCTGTGGCTTTTGGAAATGCCTCTGATATCCTATAGTCTTCCTGAGGCTAACCTCAAAGTCACATTACATAATAAAAAAGAAGCCAATTCATTTTTGCTTTTTGTCTTGAATTTTTTTTCAACTGAAGAAATGTAGTTTATAATTTGAATGCACAGATCCTCATGTCAAACTGACAGAATTTAGTGGCCTAGATTTATTAATAGGAACCTCTGGTGACTCTGAATATGATACTTAATTTTTTGTACATCAGTTTCCTCCTCTATACAATAAGGGTCGGCAATAGGGTTAATGACAGGAATAAAATACATAATCTGGATGGAATGAGCCTGGTCAACTCTAGAGATTATTTACTCTACCCAACCCCATCACCAAATCAACTTGCCAGATAATATTATGATACTTGCACCATAATAGTAAAGTTTAAATACTAATTACAAGTATAAGGAGAGTTAATGCTTATTGATACCTTCCTTCCTGCTACCCACTTTTTATGAATTAGTCACAGAGAAAGTGAAAGAGACCAAGAGAGACAGAAACAGGAACAGAGATTTATTTTAAAGAATTTATTTGAAGAAATCTTTGACTCTTGGCAAATCCAAAGTCTGTAGAGTGGGACAGGAGGCTAGAGACCCAGGGAAGAGTTTCAACTAAAATCCAAAGTGACTGCTGGCAGAAATCTCTTTTCTTTCAAGTAAGTCAACATTTGTTGTTGTTTCGTTAAGTTCTTCAACTGATTTTATGAGACCCACATGTGAAATTTAATATACCGTGGGGTTCATTGTTTGATTATTCCAGTATTAAGAGTGGAGAAATTGAGACTCTGAAAGTCTAAGTTACCAATTTAGAAGGTTGACAAAAAACACTGAATCCTTGATTTCAACCTAGATCTGTCTTTTCTGGAGCTTGCATTCTTAATAACCATTCATAATATATGATTTATGTATTATGCATTATGATATGTGATTAATAACCATTTTATGATATATGATTTATGATAAGATAAAAATATACTCCAAATTTGCACAATATGAATCTTTTTAATAAGGCAATACCTACTTCTCACAGAAGTTAAATTTGAAGTGTAAAGAACCACCTATCCTTTTGTTAATGCAGTAAGATAAAAATTTTAAAATAAGTACAAAATCATCTTCCTTTCTCCATTTTTTTTAAATTAACATGGTCCCAGGCAGCAGTGTCTAGTTGGGATCTGATTGTCTTTAGTAAATGTAGCCTTGGCTGTCCTCCTATGAAGTTAAAGTTGTTACTTTAGCACTATTAAGTACTTTTGATTTGTATTTACTTGACTCTTACTCTCTTATGTGACTTGTTTTTCCCAGAGGATAAACAAGATGCATAAGACTTGCAACTCCCATTCATTACCCCTGGGACCACAACCACCAATCTCAATATTGGTTTCCTGAGAGTATTTCTTCCATAAAGGCGTTAGTCTTATAACATGACAAATATCTTAATCTTGAACTACATTGCTGCTGTGAACCATAGATATAACAGAGATTTATCTGGGAGAAGGTGAAATACGAAAAATAAGGGCAGAGCAAAACAAAAAGAACACATCAGCTTTGTCAAGGTTTGGGTCAATCTTTGTCAATTTTTCAAAGACTAGACCTGTGACTTTAAACATACTTGATACTAATATCTCCTCATGAATTTAATTGTGAAATATCACACTCATCCTGGAAGAAGGAAGAATCTGTTTTGGAATCAATTCATCTCCTTTCTTTAAGTGGCAAATAAAATACACTGTATTTTAGAAAAAGATATGAAGTCTTTTTTTTTATATGATAGTGACCTTATCAGTCACTACACTTTCTCTGAGGGTTCCCTCTTCCTTTTGGTGTTCCTTTTGTGCATGTAAAACTTCCATTGTTTTGTTTATTTTCTTTGCCTGCTACATTCCTGACATTCTGTTGTTGAATTAGGTAGTGAACTTATTCAGGGATACCACTTTAGCACATTTTCTTTCTTACAGTGATGTGTTCAATGTTGCTAGAACTACTTCAGAATTCATGGCCATATCTGAAATTTTATGCTCCAGCAGGATTTTATGACTTTCCTGACATTGAATTCTCTAGAGTTATGTAAATTTAGTAAATACTTTCAGTAGAAAAGCTTCTCAACAAAGTTCTGCTAAATAATCTACTTTTCCCATTTCCTCTAATCTGAACATCATTTAGTTCTTCCTTGGACATCCTTGGATATTTCGATGCCATATTCTTATACATGAGCCTACACTACTTTGAGTTTTAAAAAAAAAATGAGAAGGGTCTCTTTCAAAGGGAGCAAAATCCCTGAGTTGTTTCCTTTTAGTTTGCTTTTAGGAAGACAGTGCATTTGAAGAGATGGTGCCTATCTCTCTTCTTTAACTTAGTCCTTTTTAAAGATGCACCTCCTAGGACTATACCTAGTCCAACCAATTGGTAGCAATATCCCCCAATTTCTGCTATAAAACAAGATGTAAGAGAGGGAGACAGAGAAACCAAGGGATTTCTATATTCTTCCACTGGATCTTATAGTTATTGAGCTCATAAATCACTGCAAATTCAGAGCTTGTTCTTGACTCACATGAGAGCTCAGTTCGAAACTTTATTTACTGTCACAAAATAGTATATTTCCTAAACTTTGTGTATCTTTATTCCCATCTATTAGTGGAAAATCTCCTCTCTCTAAAAGTAAAATGACATATGCCCCTGCTGATATTTTTGACTCACTTAATGGAGAGAAATGATTTAAAGGAAAAAGTTGTATAGGATGAAGACCACAAATTCTACATTCAAATTGTAATACTGCGAAGTTATGAGCTGTGGTGTCCAGGACTCACACCAATTTGGGTCTCTGCCACAAAAATCAGTAGATGCCATGTTTCCCCTCAAAGAATTCCAGCCAATGGTTGAGCATGGCAGGGACACTGGGTCCATTCATAGTTGATACTGGACTACTCTCAAGGACAATTTTGACTCAGAGTCACCCAATCACCCTGTCAAGACTCTCAGAACAATTATGGAGTCTGCGATTCTTCCAACTCGATATTTATTCACATTTTCCTTTTACAACTGTCATCCCTGCCTACTGCTTTGAAGGATCTCCCTGCCCACTCCTTCATCCTCTTCCTCTGCCCAAAAATCTTTTGAACATCTACTTCCATCTTGACATGTGCTTGTTTAGGAACCCCAACTGACACACTTGCTATCTAAACTTCTTCATGTTCAATCACTATTAATTTCTCAGCACAGAGAGGGGTTGATGATAATAATTTAATCAAGCTTTTAAATTTTGAGTGTAAATGTTTACCTAGTACAAAAGGAGGACAAGTGTTCCCTTTTACAGTTACCACACCTACCACCTTTTTCTCTTCCTCTCTTATCACCTTCTACCATTCCAGCATTTATTTCTGTTTTTCTTTGTTGTTTACTATCGTAATCTCTGGAGAGCACGAGTGGTAAGACACACTGTTGTTTCAAGCTCCACAATGTTAGGAAGAAAAGAGAATGTTTGGGAAACATATGGAGTTATGCTTAATGATTTTCATGGTTAGATTCAAAGAGTCTCCGATATGCATGTATTCAAGGTTTGGTCACCATTGCAATGTTCAAAGGTGCAGCTTCTGCGAAGTGTTGAATCATGAGAGCTCTAACCATTATCAGTGGATTAATTCACTGATGGCTAATGGACTACTGGGAGACAGTTGAAACTGCAGGGGTTGGGACCTGGTTGAAGGAAGTAAATCACTGGGGGTGAGGGGGGTGCAGTTTGCAGCAAGGTTATTTCTTATCTCCAGCCCTTCTTTTTGCTCTTTCTCTCTGTTTCCCTGCTGTTATGAGTGGAGCAACTTTCCTCCCTCCCTTCAACCATGTTGTTCTACCTCATCCTCAGTCTCAAAGCCATGGAGCTGGCTGACCATGGACTAAAACCTACAGAACTGGGAGCCAAAATAAGTTTTTCTCCTTTTAATTTGTCGATGTCAGGTTTTTTGTTTGTTTGTTTGTTTTTTTACTGTGTCAAAAAATTAACACAATGATAGCAGCAATAAATAATGATAAATACTTCTTACTATAGCTCAAATAATAGTGAGTACTTAAAAGTGTTAGCATCATTTACATGTCACAATGAATGAAGTTGTCTTCATTTTGGAAAGGCAAAGGAAAAATCAGAGAAGTTAATTAAGCTGTGAACAGCTGTGAAATAATGAGACAAAATTTTAATTAATTTTAATCCATGTTTTGCTAACTTCAAAGCCTCTGCTTTTTTTTTTTTTCCATGTAGATGACTAATCATTGAGAAGGAAAATAGGTAAAAAAGGGAAATGGAGGGCTGGGATTGTGGCTCAGCAGTAGAGCACTCACCTAGCACAGGTACGACCTGGGTTCGATTCTCAGCACCACATAAAAATAAAAGCATTGTGTAGTGTCCATCTACAAAAAGAAAAAAAAAAGATTCTCTCTCTCTCTCTTAAAAAAAAAGGGGGGGGGAAATGGAAAAGAAAAGCAAAATAAATCAGAGAAGGGAAAAACAAAGAGAAAACGGAAAACATACAGAAAGTTAATTTTAGGGTGTCACAAGTGAAATGTTTGGTAGGGAAGGAGGCAAGGAGGTGAAAGCTCCTGTTGTTATAACAGTGGTCCACCTCATGCTCTGAATATAGCCCTTGCTGCTCTGTCACTGAGGCTTAATTTAAGATGGACATGTTTTCTTTTCATCTTCTCCCTCTTCCCTTCCCTAACCTTAACCTCCATAGAAACAGGATTACATTTTTCCCATTTTAGGCCAAGTTGCCTGTTTTTGAGATCACACCCAGCACAGGAGCCAAGGAATTCAGACTTCAGGGATGGGTCTAGAAGATCTATGAAATAGCCATCTCCCCAAATTTAGAAGTGAATCCCAATCCCCCTACCGGGAACACCTGGACCTGGACTTTGAGTCACTTCTTTAAAAACTCTCTGTTCTTTCTGATGGAGGAAAACAGTCTCTGGGACAGAAGTCCCCTGTGTTTCTCCTTTGCTAGCAAAGCAATACAACCTTTTTTCCTTTTTTTCAAATCTATGTCCTCATTATTGGGTTGGGGTCAGGCCAAGGACCAAGCTTTTGTTAACATCACCAAAACTGTTTTGTCTGGCTGATCTTATCAGTTTTTCATTTTATCTGAAGTTGAATTCTTCATGTTTATTTCTGGATTATTAATCAAATTCCAGTGAAATTATTAGGATATATAGACTTTGATATTAGAATAGTATGAACTAAATGGGTACCACCTTTCCTTTCTGGTAGATCATTGCCTCCTGGTATAGTCCTGAGGAAAGTTCAGGTACATGACCATGTCACCATGATGACCTCTTTTGTAGCTATTGTGGACAATAGAAGATGCTACGAAACAGAGGTATAAATCTAAGTGATGTCAAATCACGTCTAACATAAGGAGTGTAATATCTAGTAAAAGTCAATAACCTCTAAATGAATCTTTGTTTAAGAATGTTTCCGTGTCAGTCTGAGAAAGGGTCAGTGCCAGGAAACTGCTTTTACAAATAATAACTTTTTTATTTATTTTTATTTTTTATTATTTCTTACATAAATGATAATAATGGAGTGCATTACATTCATATTTTTTGCATTACAATTCTTAATACATCTTTATACCACAATTTAATAACAACTTTTTAACAAGAAATGTCTGTTATGTTACGATCACTGTGTGCATTTCCTACATGTAAGTCTAGATTTGTTCTTGCTTTCTCCTCTCCTCCCTGTATAATCTCTGTCTGGTACCCAGGATCCTTGAGATTTTGCATAATATGTTAGAAAATTTTAGCCCTTAGAGAAGTCATCACAGAAGCTATGGATGATGATCACCATGTGATTAATGGCTTAAGAGATCATAAATTCCACATAATACATCAGAATATGAATCCAGGCTTTCAAACTCTAAACCCCAAGGGAGAACATTGAGTCAGACTTTCAGGCTTCAAAGGAATTATTTATAGACCAAATGCTAAAAGTAGGTTGAAAATTTCCTCAACAGGGAAAATGTGGGCTAGGGAAATTGGTACTGGCTGCAGGTTCCTCTTTTCTGCCTACTGAGATCCATTTCAGAGAAGAACACTGGAGAGAACCATCAGCCAGGTAAGGAATCAAGGTTGTTATACTAGGGAAACCTTTTATAGAGCAATTTCTTATGGAACAAAAAGAGTCTTGCTGTGTATGTTGCATTTTCTACCATGTCTGTCTGTCTATGTATCTATCTATGTATCTATCTGCCATCTATCTATTTTCCTATAAAATTAGATTGTTTCTTATCATTTTTTCATTGTGAGAGGGATTTCTAGAATATCTCAGGGGTCTGATATACCTCCTCACTTATATTTTCCTCCTGCTCTCAGTCATAACTAGCATCACCAATAAAATGTGAATTTGTAGGCTTTGAACTGGCACAAATAGAAACAAGTGTTCATCAAATGAAAACAAGGTAAAAAATTATCAAAGATTGAGCAGCCCCTATCTCCTGTGTTTTTATTGTTTCCTCTTTTATAGAGTGACTGTTTATTTTCATGTCTTTCCTTCCAACTGGATTGTGAGCCTTCAAGGACAGAGACTTTATCTTTATTTGTTACTATTTAATTTCTCTGCACCTTTACCCCAGACTGGAGTGTAAGTTCTACGAAGGTGGGGATATCTTTGCTTCACCTCCCCCTTTTTTTAATCCTCAGTATCTAGTTTGTTACATGCACACGTTTCTTGAACAAAGGATAAGACGCCTTCTCTAGAATTGTTTTTTGAGTTCTCGGTATTGATTTAGAAAATCAGTTGCATAAAGTAATTTTATCAACCATTTATTTTTATCACATTTGTGTTTATTCCTTTATAAAGCTACTTTCCTTGTTTCTGGAAATATGTGCCTGTGTTTTATTTTAAGTGCTCAAATATAAAGCTAAACCCCATCAATCCCCCCCTGTAGTATTCAAGGTTGTGTGATCCTTCTATGTTTAATTCATGTAGATGTTTTTATAGGCTGTTATCAACCAAGAGCTGAAATCTAAAGTACTGGGATCAAAAATCCTTTAAAGAATATTATGAGAGTCTAGCAGTGGTGATGATGTTCATACACCGTGAAAGTAATTTCATAGCTTCTTCTCTGTTCAGGCTTTCTGATGTTATCTTCATATTTGGGTGAGATGTAAAAATAGGATTACTTCTCTTCCTCTCCCTCTCCCCAAACCCTACAATCCTATGAAATTCTTTCAAACAGACACTAATCCCATTTTAATGGAGACCATGCACTGGAGTATTTAATAGCCTGCCTATCAATGAAGGAGTCTGATATTTTTGATGCAAGCAGGTTGCAAAGGCACAGTCCAAATCTCAGCAGAATTTTCCACTTATTCACACAGAAGATCTGTTGTCTTAGTTTTTTGCTTCCCTGAATTTATGCTTAGATTTTTGTTGTTGTTTTGTTTTGTTTTAATATAAACTATGTCTTCCAGTTTATCCCATTGTCTGGCCAGCTAAACCAAGTGTGCATGCCCCACTCTTTTCATAGAAATTTCATTCAGCTTACCGTTTTGTTACACAGGTTACACTTTTCCTAATTGCTCTCTTCCTAAGGGCTTTATTATCACAGTACATTTTGAATGAAGTGTGCCTACTGCCTGCTAGTTATTCCCCTAAGAATTGGTATCAGCTCCTCTATTTAATAATAGTAGCAGGGAACTTAGCTAAATGAGTTGTGCCTGTTGATAGAGTTCAGGCCTTATGAGGTAAGGCAAACATTTCAGGTATCAAACAGATGCTTAGAAATGGAAATGTCATTCATTAGTGTGATAATCACTATAAACACCTTTTTTTGTTGTATGAGCCTCAGGTAGAAACCAGCAATTCCATTTCTGTAAGATTTTGCCTTATCACTTGTTAATAAAAAGATTAGCTGCACATGAGATTCTGCTCTTGGCTTTCTGTCAGTTTATTTGGATGAAGTTATAATGCAATTATACATATTTCTTGTAAATGGCTTTATTGTTAACCTTTAAAATTTATCTAACTATGGACGAACTCAAGGATTTTTAATATTTTCAAAGAAATGAGCTTCAGACTAAGAATTATTGATGAGTTTGTAAATATCTTTGAAATTTTTATTTATTCAAAATTTATTCATTATTTCATTATTTTCCAGTACATAAGCAGTAGCCTTGAGAGTGCTAAATAAAGTCACTTTCTTGAGATGGCTAATACTTTGAAACTGTCTCTTTCTTCCTTTCTTTTGTTTTGTTTTTGTTTTTGAGTGGGGAGGGCTGGGGCAAACTTTTGTCCTGGGTAAGAAAGAAAAAAGGCAGAGAGCCATTCATAGTCTGAATGTTAATATTCACATTCACTTTTAACATAATTGTTTGTTCTGGTGAAACTCCTTGGGAAAAGCTTTCAAAGAGAATGCATGCTTAGTCTTCACCAAACAATTCCATCTGTATGATAATTCTATGGCTCTATGAATCAATTGGAGATGGAAAAGCTACTTGAGTGACAAGTGCTATTGAAAATTACTTGGTAAATCTCAACAAGCATTTCTTTGGTAGAAAACAAAATAAGCATGACAATAAACTTGACTTTCTGAGCTTTTGATTCGAAATATGTTAACAGGTAAATCTGTTAACAGTTAAGACTGAGATAGACAAAAATCAGCTTTTTTCTAGTCACTTGTTAATTTGTTTCTGATTTATATAGCTACTGTACCCCATAATCAGATTATAAACTCCATGGTGGCAGGGCACTGTCCATCTGATCTACTTTCTGGTGATGCCTTAGGGTCTCATGGCCCTTCACCCAAGGAAGGTGCTTAGTGAATATAAATGAATAAATGAATTGCTTGGAGTTTCACATCACTTAACTACAAACTACAAAGTGCTACTCAGTTGTTCTGAGATACCCTTCAGACTGTAGTCATTGAATGATGGTGTTATCTGGTACTTTCTGCCTTGCAAGCACATTATGTAGAGATGACATTGCCAAAATCACCTTGAAAAGATCTTAGTACTGTATTTAGTTTTCAAATTTCTGTGGATTTCATGATGAATATTTTTTTCTTCAGATAAGAGATACTGATTATGAAAAAGTTTAGGAGGATATAAACTAATACAATAGACTCTAATTAGCATTCTGCTTTGTGGTTGTCAAGTGCTCTTTCACATGCAAAATGAGGTTGTGACTAACAGGATTCCCAAGATTCTTGCTGGTTATGATAGTGCATGATTCTGTTCTTAGAATTTGATAACATCTGTTTTATCTACTGTACATATCTGCACCCGACTGGATAAACAAGTAAAGATCAAAAAGATTAACTGTAAGTTAAGGGAATCCAAGCTCCTGAAGTGTGCAATGGAAAAGAAAATAAACAAGTAGATTCTTATCTGAGATAGAGGAAATCATCTTCCTTTTTGCTTGTTGAAGTTGCTTCCTGGGGGAAATGAATGAGTGAATACAAAAACCCTATTTGTGTCCAGACTGAAGACTCTTAGGGTGATTGACTAATGATCCTGTCCCCAGATGGAAATATATTGTTTAGTAGACTATTAGATTGATTTTAAAAATATATTAAGAATTAACAACAACAAAACTCAAAAACTCGTGTTCAAGCATGTATTTTTGACTTAGAAATTCAACTTATTTATTTTGGGAGCAAATAGCTTCTTTTTTTCTTTTTTAACCTTTGTTTTCATTTGTACATTGAATAGTGTCAGCTAAACCAGCGACATGGCAGAGGTATTTTTGCTCGATTAAAGCTTAACTTACTTTTTTTCTAAAAAATAACAATTTACTATACTGATATATACTTCTTGTCAACACCTAGAAAATGGTGATAATCAAGACAAATATAAACAGAATAATTTGTTTTTTTACCTCCTACCCACAAATAACATTATTTCAAGGTATAACTCTCTAGGATATATTGTAACCCACTAAAGATGGGATCTTACTGTATTTTTGTGTGTGTGGTACTAAGGATTGAACACAGGGTGCTCTACCACTGAAAATCTTCTGCCTTTTTTTTATCTTTGAGTCAGGGTATTGCTAAGTTGTTGGGGCTGGCTTGTGATCCTCCTGTTCCAGCCTCCCAAGTCCCTGGGATTGTAGGTGTATGCCACTATGCCCAGCCGCTTATAATACATATGGTTATATACATAAAAGTATATATGTATAAGTTACATATAGTTTTATAACTTCACTCACTAAATGGTAAATTTCTCATGTCATCACATATTTATTAAGTAAGTCATTTTATACTGGCTAGAAAATTAATCTAAATTAATTTACAATTTTGAACATACTTGATTAAAATTTATTATACTTTTCTTACTATTTTCCAAGAACTTTGTGATGGTTGATATATATAGGTCATTAGATGAGATAATGTGCTTTTCTAATGGAGCTTACGGTCTATGGGAGAAAGATTTTAAAAACAAACAAACAAACAAACTAAGGGACAGATTAGTAAAATAATTCAGTGTTTTAATAGTTACAAGAAGATATACAAGCATCAGGAAAGACTATCTGATGGAAGGCAACAGTGGGCTGTGGATATTATTTAGTATAAAGTTACTACTAATTATGCCACTGGCTTACTCAGATCAGTACAAAAAGAATATTGCCTCCATAAACTGTGCTGAGTCAGTAATTAACAGTAAAATAAATTGCAGATAGAATAAAGAGTTAAGTAGAGGAAAGGCATAGCAGAGAACAGATATAATCCAGAAGAAAATACAGAAGAATAGTTTTCTCTCTATGGAGAAGGGCATTTCCAGGAATTAAAGCAATAGAAGTTATAAATATAGACATAAAATATATTTGTCTACTGTTTTAGTCAGATTTTTCACTACTGTGACTAAAAGACCTCACCAGAACCATTGTAGAGGAGGAAAAGTTCATTTTAGGGTTCATGGTTTCAGAGCCATAGAAGGCCAGTTCCATTTATTGGGGCAGAATACAATGGCAGAAGAGTGTGTCAGAGGGAAGCAGCTTACATCATGATTAGAAGGCAGAGAGAAAGATCTCCACTTGCCAAATACCCAAAAACCATGCCCCCCCACTGTACCCCACCTCCTCTAGCCACACCCTACCTGCCTTCAATTACCACTCAATTAATCCCATCAGGTGATGGTGCTGATTAAGTTAAGGCTCTCATAACCCAATCATTTCTCCTCTAAACCTTCTTGCATTGTCTCACCCTTGAGCTTTGGGGGACACCTGATATCCAAACCATAACACTACCTAAAAACTTCTAACCTAAGCAGAAAAAATATTAGAACAGAATAAATTTTTTCAACAAATGACAATATGCATGCATTTTTATTCAAAATATATAAGTACTTTTATAATTTAATACTATATTTTTTCTTTAAAGCTTGCAAAATTATTTTAATCAAAGAGGATACAAATAGGCAATGAATTTAAGGCATATATTAAGATCACTAACTCTAACTTTCAATTGAATTTTAGATGATTGAAAAATAAAAAACAAAACAAAGAATGATAGGCAGTGTTGGCAAGTTTGCCATGAAATATTCTTCAGCATGCTGGTAAGATGATAAATTTGCATTCAGTTTTCAGGAGGCAATTTGTCAATCTATATGGAAAGCTGCAGAACGTTCATGGCTTTTGACATTGGAATCAATTTTATTCATTCAATGACTATACACCAAAATAAGTAAGCAAGTGAACAAATAAATATAGCAAAATATTAACAAGAGCTATCTTGAGTACTGGGATAAAAGGTTGTATTTGTTTTTCCCTTAAACATTTCCATATACTAAAAATTTTCTTAATAAACATATATAATTTTTATAATTAGAAAACATTGAATGCCACAACCTGTCTGCTCATTAATTTGGAAACCAGAAAGGGGGTGATGGGGGATTCAGAAAAGAAAAAAAAAATTAAGAGAGAAAGCTGGGATCATGTGGGAAACTCATCTCTGGTTGAGAACAGTGACCCAGAGCTAGCTCCACATGTTTATTATATAGGTTTTATCATGAAAAGGTTATTTGTGTGAAAGTTTCTGCAAAGCAGGCAGGCTTGAAGATCACAGCACTGATGAGACATTATGGTTATCCGGCTGTACTCAGAATCCTGTATCCCTGGGAGCTGGCATCTAAGCTCAAGGCCAAGATTAATAACTCTGAGCCTTTGCACAAAGTTTCCTCAGGCTGGCATCGCCATAGTGACTGGGTAATCTCAAACTGTACTTTTGCACAGAAAATTCCCAGCATAAATGCAACACAACCAGGAGGCAATCAGATAGCCTGATCCAAGTCATTGCTCCCCACATCAAAAGTAATTCAACAGTCAATAAAAATTCTCATTATTCCAAAATGACCTGAATAAAATAAACTCAAACTTATTAGTACATCTTGATTTTCCTTGTTATATCTGGAAAAAAATGGCAGAATGAAGACTTGGTCTTTACCTGTATGAGTTTGGTAAAAATATTTGTTGAAGCACAGGTTTACCTGATGCCTCAAATGTTCCCTCTCCTAACTATATACAGGAAGATCAACCATCTACACTGTGTACTTCTTCTTCCTTTAGAATTTTAAATGAGAACTCTGAATGCTTGACATACAGTTCATTTAATTGGCTTTCAGTTGAGATTTTGTATATTATCTAGAGTTTTATCTGTCCTAATTTGAATAGGGTAATTATTTATTTCCTCAAATCACAGTTTTAGTAGCTTCTTTGAATTGCAAATTTGTTCCTTATGAAGAACAAAAGAAAGTGTTTACCTAGAAATACACTGTGTAGAAGCATTTTTTTATTTAGAAGAAATTATTCTTCTGCCAGCCACTATAATACTTTCTATCGTTATATGGCATAATCTATTAGGGATAACTTAAGTTTGGATATGTTATTGATATTTTTTTTAACTTTTAGCCAGCGGGGGTTTGTGGTTTTAATGCATTAGTAAAATTCAAAATATTCTGGGGTGTGTGGGCATGTGTAATTTTAACAGTCCAGATAATAATTTTTAATGCTGTCTACTGCCTTAAAAACAACACTTTAATAGTCTAAAAATTTTATAACTAGTTTTGTGCTATACTAGTAATGGAATTATCTTATTTAATATTTAGCACAGTCCTTTGAGTTATATTACGTTATGATTCCTATATTACAAAGGAATACATTGAGATACAGTGAGTTAAATAGCATCTCTGATGTCATATTATACATGAGATTTCAACCAGGTCTAATTCTAGAATCCATACTTCTATTTATGCCAAAGTACTACCTCCATATATGGGCATGATTTTGAAATAGAATTAACTCAAATGGAAGAGAGGAGATAGCAAGTGCATTTCAATGAAGAAGAAGCAAAGTGTATGTCAAGGTAGAATGGTAGGAGAGAAAGTTGGGAGCAATGATAGTATTCAAGAAACATGGAATTTTAGACACGGATGAAGAGGAAGATGGAGCTTCCTGTAGATCATAATAAGCAATTGGTATAACAGACACATTCTCTAGATATGTACTTATTTTGTTATCACTAAATCTATGGTAAGTTTCAATATTTTTTATTAAATTGACCGTTTTCTCCCTTGATTTTTGCTTTATCTGATTAATACAGCTACACAAGCTTTATTTTTGGTTAACATTTGCCCCCAAACACCATTTTGCTTCCTTCCCACTTCATCCAAGAGCTATTTATTTTCCTCTTAAAACTTCAGCTAGAAGTCTAAATACTTTATAGTATACTATTTGCTTTTCCTTTGCCAGAAAATAGGTGTGGGGGTTCTAGGAGCCCCTGGAGAAAGGCATGGCCTAGTGGGTATTCTGGGCAGGCACAAATGTGGGAACTGACTTCTGTTCTTCCTGATGTCACTGTGCTAAAATGCCTGCTGTTAGAGGTGTGTCCTGTTCCTGAAAAAGTCCCTGGGATTTGACACCATTTTCTATCTATAATGTAATACAATTAGGAATTAATAATAAAAGAAATAAAATTCCAAAAATTCCTTACTTTTCTTTCTCTCATCTTAATTCTCAGTAAAAACAAAAATCAGACTATCTAGAAATGTGAGTTAAGAAAGTAGCTCATAAAGGAAATCCAAAAGCTCTGTCTAAAACTGTGCATAGAGCAAATCTTCAGTTAAATAAGAAAGAAAAACAGGATAAAAAATTTACCTATTTGGGAAAAGAATCGAAGGTTTTGGTTTGATTATGAATTGATTTAAGAGATCATATACACAATCACACATTTTAATAACTAGCTGATATATTTGGTCAAAGACAAATAACTTTTAAAAATTGTGGTCATGCAGAATATACATAGATGTAGCTTCACTTAGTGCATTTTCTTTTCTTTGGCTCTGCTCTGCTAACAAGACATGAGATTATTAACAACATTGTGTAGCTTATGTAGGACTCTAAAAATGTTAAGAAAAAATTTCTAAAGACTCTTAATATTCAGGTTGTATGCTATAATATTCTGTACTATCAATGAAAATGACTTTATATAATATTTTTACAAACATTGAGTTCTCCTGATGATTTCATCATTCTTTGTGCCAGCAAAGCCCTATTTTTATAGGGTATTAGGAAGGTAATTGGTGTGCAGCTGTCCCTAAATGAGAGTCTATATCCAGTCCTCCAATGACCCAATAAGCTCAGATTCCATAATACAGAAGAAAGGAAAAAAGCACAGAAGGAAGGAATGAAGAAAGGGAAAGAAAATAGTGATAATTTAGAAGACAGAAAATAATAATACATAAATGTAAAAACTATTATTTTCAGTGAACCAATCACTGACTAACCTATTCAAGGGTATTAAAGGGAAGAAAGCACAAATCCTAAAAGGAAAAGCAGATACAAAGATATATACCAAGATAAGTAAAAGGTAATATAAGTGTACCTTTGGAAGGCTGGATAAAATAGATGATTTTGAAGAAAATATAAATAATCCTAGTTAAATTTACAATTGATAAAACCCAAGATTTCCATAACCATGGAAGAATTTACAAAATTATTAAAAATGTATCTCTCACACCCTGAAGCAAAATAAATAGAAAACACCAAAATACATACATACATACATAGGATAGAATAACTTCAAACCCTCCACACTGTACTGTCTGATTTTTAAAAGAAAGAAAGCCTTACATAATTTTACAATGCCAATTATAACATATACTTGAGAACTTATTTCTGTGGCTCATGTCAAAGTGGAAAACCTGTTGGACAAAATAGAGGTTCAAATTATTCTTTCCTATTTATGATTTAGCCTGTTGCAGTCAGTGAGCACTGATAAAAAAAAAAAAAAGGAATACATTTTCCTTTAGGCAGCACATTTTCCCTTTGGACATTTTTGCTTTTGATTCAGAAACAAAATTATCCAATTTTCTGCTTTTTATCATGAAAATAATGAAATTGAACTTTTTTTACTTTACCTGGTTGACTTTTTCCAAAACTCAGCAGGAATTCATTTTGTAGTATAATGAAATAGATACTCTGGTTTTTCCCTTGAGTAGGATGAAGAAAAGTCTTTGTTAATTTGGTGAATCAGGAATATAAAGAAAAACACATATATATAATAAATCATTTTGAACAATTGTAAGCTGTGAGCAAAATTAACTCCAAGCCCATCTAAAACTACAATAACTTAAGTCATATGTTATATTTTGTGGCTGTTTTAATGCAAATATGCATGATGCTCAGTCATAAACATTTCAGAGTATAAGGGCTCTACTCCCAAAAAAGATTGATTTGGGCATGTTAATCCTCCATATCTTCCTTTGTCAGATTCTCTACTCTTTTTCCATTTACTTTTCTTTTTAGATGTTTCCTTTGTACTCTTAGGGCCATCTAAAAATAGTAGAGAAAATGTGTAAGAATTAAAATAACAGTTATGCACTCTAAACAAACTTTTTTGGGATGCAAGAGAGAAATCCACACTAGCTAGACCAAATAAATTGGAGTGGATTTGATGTAAGGATGTGGAGACTTTACTGAGCAAAATATAAGTAGGTTCAAATTACTACTGAGACCTGGCAAGTTAGTTTAAAAAGGCAGACAGATTTCTCATGTCTCTCTCAATTGTCTAGGGATCCCATCTCTTACTTTATCTCCATTCTCATGTGAAGATTGACATCTACTCAGTTATTTAGATGTGACAGATACATGGAAACCTAGGGTCTACATAGCCTTTCAGTTCCAGAACTTTTCAATCACTGAATACTATTGAGATAGCATACATTTATTTCTTGTGAAATATACTTCCATTGATTGCTGGGTAGACAATGGATAGCCTGGTTTGGCATTTCTGGCCAATCATCTGTGCTCTGAATATGAAATTTTGTGGTTAAGTTATTCTTCCCCTTTCCAATATTATGAGAAGATCAGAAGCCTCTACAATACAACAAGGACCCGGAAATGTCGGGATCAACCTGGCTCAGAACTTAGATGGTTTTGAGAAGGTAAGTAAATTTGACATCCCTTAGGTCACATATATTATTTTATTTATAAAGTCACTGTTTATTCTTTTGAAAAGTGATTAGTAACATGGTAACATCTTTAGGGATTTTGCCTAACCATTGCATAACTTCAAAGTGGCTAGATTTATTTCCCAAACTCATTTCCTTTTATTTTCATTAAAACTGATTGTCTCCAATCCTCCTTGCTTTGCTATCTACCCTATTCTCCTTCTATTTTTATTATCTGTTTGGTTCCTTGCATTTAAATTTGCCATGTGAATATCATGCCCATGGTGAGTAGGCTGATCTTAGTCTCTTTAAATGGACCCTCTATACTTTCTATGAAATTGTTCTTCTTCTAGGTGCCCAAGTAGAGTAACTTTCCTTAGATTAGTCCCGAAATTCAAATTTCAGAACTAGTCATTTGGCAAGAGACTGGTCCCCATTCAAATTATTGTTAGTATATTTAGATGCCTTGTGGGATAATCTGATTTCATTCAAAAAAGAGTTAATAAGACCTTTTTAATTGGCAGAAGTAGGAGTTTCTTTTAACTTTATTGATGCTGTTTTAAAATATAGGAGATATTTTCTCAAATTTATTTTCTAGCACATATGAATAAAAACCAATCTGCATGTAGACAGGCAGGAAGAGAATGGAGCTATTAAAGCAAAAAATCTAGGTTGGGAAAAATCATCTGGTTGGAAGGTCATCTTAAATAGCACAACATTTTTTTTCAGGCTAATTCATCACTTACTTGCATGTATAAATTCCTCATGTTCATATTTTTGACATTTTATCTTGGCTATCTTTGAGACTTGCATGAGGATCTAGTTTGAAATGCAGAGAAATCACTCACTTTAAGACTGCTTGCAGGCTTCTTGATAAATTCACCATTGGTCTTTCCATCCTAGGGGAGTTTAAGAATAAATCTGAGTCTCTTAACAGCAATATCAAAGTGCTGATGCTCTTCCTCTCTGCCCAAGATGTATGCCTTGACACGTAATATTGTGTCACATCCTAATCCTGGCACATGGAGCAGTTATTCAGTTTGTACAGCAGCCTGAATGAATCACTTTACAGCCTTCAAAGTCAGACTTATGAGCAGAATAGCTTAAGGAAGTTTCAGCCTTCAGCCATCCTTACATAAAATGACTTGCACTGGATTCAGAGGACAAAGTTTTGGTTTTGAAGTGAGCAATGGGGATGTGTCTCATGATTTCCCCCTGTTATCACTGCATAAGGAAATTTACTGAGTGTGTTGGGGATAGTTAGTAATGTGTTTTGTGATTGGTTGTGAGGTGACTCAAGTATTTTATTACAAGCAAGAGTTGAAAGAGTAAAGTTTGGTAAATAATCTTCAGTAGCATGAATTAAAGGCTAGCATTTTAAAAATTGCATTTGTATTTTCTGCACTGAGATATGCTCTCTTATATAAAAGTGAAACATTGGGGATTAGAATTAATGAGCCAGAAATTAAGTATAGTCCTATGTAACTCTTTCTGGAGTGAAGTTGTATATTATCGCATGTCTTAGAGGAAAGGTAAAACTGCTGGTCTAGATGATCCTCCACTAAAATGTCAATGTCAGTATATAAGAAGGTGTCTGCTGTCTTTCTGTATCTTAATAACTCACATACTCTCCACTTAAGAGTCCACTTTTAAATAAATAACCACCAACAACAGCAACAATATTTTTAAGCCCCTGTGTAAAGCAAAAACAAATATGTAAATCGGTAAATTCACAAAGATGTGCCAAGAGTTGGCAGGTTTTATTTAAGTGTAGGTATTTTTATTCTTTGTTACAAAGGCCTCTGCATTGTAAATTATAAAACTTATACACAATTTAAAACACAATATATGAGTAGGAGATTCTCAAGAAACTTGAGAGATTAGCCAAAGTAATGGCATCATAGTCCAAAGATGTCTAACCTGGGTTATTAGGGACATAAGCCATACTATACTTACATGTAGTTACTTGGGAGTCTTTTGAGATCCATATCTCATAACTATTTTCAGGGATAACAAACAATGAGAAAGCTTGAGCTTTGCCTTTTCTTAACACTTTTAATTCTGACTTCCTATTAATAATATTTTATGCTATATTTTCCACTGACTATAATTTTTTGTGTACTGAGTTAGTTTTCTTATTTTGACAATGGAAAATTTGGAGAAGCGTTGGCTACATTTTGGCTACAAGAATAAATCATCATATGTGACCTGAGATTGCCAAGGTTTTGATCCGTACAGCATAGTATTTTCAAGCATTTTAAGATATTTGGAGAAATGATTAGATTTTCAATTGCTTAAAATGCTCACCAAAGTTTGTCAATATTCTTTGCAAAAAATAATTGGAGCTATTTATAATTGGAAACAAGTACTAAAACTTTAAAAATTAAAAAGAATAATCAGGAAGGGTACAATGATGAGATTTTTCAAACTTTGTTAGCTTGGATTGATATATACTTAAAAATCATGGAAATTTAATTGTTGGGAATCAATTACAGACTTCAAATATACTTTAATAATTGAAACAAAATGTTTATATATGTATATATGATATTATATGATATTTTCTGTTGTATTTTGTTAAAAAAACCTTTTTTTTATAACACACTATCTTAATTTAATGATGCATCAATGGCTGCAAACTGCAGCCTGATAAAACAGACTAGAAAGGAAGACAGCTAATGTCATGAATGCCTACAAAAATATACTTTATGTTCAAAAAGATAAATATATAATGTGGAGCAAAAGAGAGTATTTTTATATTAGGTTGAAATGCTAGGAAAATCTGCCAAAAAATATGACATGTGCTGAATTTTATTGTATAAATAAGAATCAACAACAGCAGGAGTAAAAATGTGAATATGTGAAGAATGAAAAAGGAACAAGTCTGACAACAGAGATATTTGAAGAGCATCTTGAAGATGAAGCAGCTCTCCTGAAAGCCAGTGGTTCTGGGTCATGACAAGTTTCCTGTATCATGCCAAGGAGCTTGGTCTTCATGCCCTAACACACCCAAAGATGTAGGTTGATGTACAGGACAGTTCAGTTGTGGGCTGTGGGGTCAGATGACCTGGTTTGAAATCCTGGCTTCCTTCCTTCTAGCTATGGAACCTTAAGCAAGTTACTGTCCCTTTTTGTGTCTCAATTTTCTTATGTATAAATGAGGACAATAATATGACTTACAAAGTTTTGCACATTTAAATTGGTTTTTGGGTTGGTTTTTTTTTTGGCTCATAAAAAGTAGCAAATATTGGTTGATCTTTATCTCATTAGTTAAGGAGGATGCTAAGCAAGGAACAAAAAGATGAATTATTGCTGGCTGTTTTTTGTCATCTATGCAAATCAGGATTAGTAAACAATGGCCAGGGGGCCAAATCTGGCTAGTGGTCTGCTTTTTTGTGATCTTCAAGAAAAAAATAACTTTTAATATATTTCAAAGAGTTGTAACTAAAAGGAACAAGAAAATGCATGCATTTTAGTCAGATTTTTTGCTGCTGTGACTTAACGACCCTACAAGGACAACTTTAGAGGAAGAAAGTTTATTTATAGGGCTCACAGTTTCAGAGGTCTAAGCCCACAGATAGCTGGCTCCATTCCTTGGCACTCCCCGTGAGGCTGAACATCATGGCAGTAGAGTGTGATGGAGGGAAGCAGCTCACATGATGATCAGAAAGCAAAGAGAGACTCCATTTGCTAGATACTACATATATATACACCAAAGGCAAGACCCCAATGACCCACTTCCTCCAGCTACACCCCACGTACCTTCAGTTTCCACTCAGTAATCCCATCACAGGATTGGAATAAGACTCTCATAACCCAATCATTTCTCTTCTAAACCTTTTTACATTGTCTCAAACATAAGCTTTTATGGTTCACCTCACATCCAAACTATAACAGTATGCAACAGAAACTGTATGCATTCCATTAGTATTTATTATCTAGGCCTTCACAAAAGGTTTGTCAGCCCCTATTATAGATAATAATCATACAAAATAAATACTAATATCTCTAAACTTCCCAAATATCAAATTTTTCCCTTTCCTTCAACTTTGATCATTATTCTGCCTGTTATATTTTCCTACTCATTTCAGACTAAGGATCTTTGCTGATCCATTTCAGACTAAGGATCTTATTCTTCAGTAAGGGTAAAGTTGCCTGCTGACAGCTCATAGTTGGACACATTGCTGAGAATTTCACTCAGCAAAAGGAAGTGACCTCACTCAACTTGAATCCCCTGTGTAGGAGCCAGAATTTAACAAATGTTTTAGGTAAGGGAACAAAGCCATGGCCCCTTTATCTCAATTTAGGAAAGCACAGGACAATCATAGTTCCAGAGTTTCCCTTCAGAACTTGACTGCAGCTATTTCATATTTCAGTCTCTCATTATGAAATATTTGTTTCCTCACTTTTCATAGGAATTTTTCCCAAAAATACTCCTCTAGGCAACTTAAGCTATGACTATGGGTGTCAAGAGAGATTCAAGAAAGCAGACTCTAAAATGGAATTCTTGAAACTGTATTAAGTACCCCTACATTGGTAATGATGATAATATCAATGATATATCAGATATGGATAGTCATTGACATGCTATAGTATTATAATGGATAACATGTTCCTAGTGTTGAATAAGAATAGAATAACTATGTAAGAGAGTTATAACAACTGGTGTCATATCTCAGGTATTTGAAAGGGGTAGGAAAACTAAGGTCATGCATGGACCCAAGAACATGGGAACAAGGCTGATCCTCCTCTTGTAGCTACTGAATGTCCAAACTGACAATAAAAGAGATCAACACTGAGATTCAGTATAGCACTATCTCTTGAAGGAGTGGCCAGTTAACTTGAAGGTAGGTTAATTACCATGTACAAATTCTACCCTAGAAAAAGAAGCCATTTATCTTGATCAGAATCAACACCTATTCTGAGTATAGATTCACCTTTTGTCTTCAGACTGTATGCCAGGGTCATTATCTGATGGTTTACAGTGTTTAAAATCTACCAGCACATGACCCTATACTGAATGAAAGCAAGAAACAATTTAATTTAAAGTGAAGTACAACAATGTGCAATTAAATGCCACATGTACCAAAACCTGCTCACCAGAAATAGTAATGAAATGGCACTATGAAAAGGCCGGTGTGGAAGTGATGTTTGGAAAGCAATGTTCTTTTGAGACTGAATGTATATCCCTGAAGTATATTATAAAATATTTTCTGCAACAGGTTGATTACAGTGCATGTGTCTGGAGCTAAGGGGGAAAGTAGGAGTGACCCTACTTACTATTACTTCTAGTGACCACTGGGAAATCTGTACTGTCTGAATCTGTAGCTCTGGGATGTAGCTCTCTAGAGACCCTAGGAATGCTTCTTCAAGTGGAAGCAAGTATCTCATTAAGTTGTAGTAGTCTCCCTAGGTTTTTAGACTCTGTGGACTCTATGTCAGGAGACCAGCAAGCAAGGAAGGGAATTACTATCCTGGCAGGGGTTACTGATTCTGTTGAAGTTGTATTCTGTTACATAATAAGGACTAGCAAAACAACATTTGGCCTAAAAAGGACTGCCAAAGTGCTTCTTGGTTCTTTCTTCTCCACTATTGATGATAATTAGACAAATATAGTAGCAAATTTGAGAACATTGCAGTGACTGGGAGCTTAGGTCTGTCAGTGCTGGTGTGAGAAGATTGGTCTCCAAGAAGATTGGACAACCTAATCTTTGTAAGTGTGAATTTGATAATATACTACCATCTTAAATATATTCCTTCCAGAGCAAAAGGAACTTGCAAATATAATAAAAATTATTAATATAATGAATTTAAATAGAGATCATTCTGGATTATCTAAGGAGATCCGCTGTACCATATGAACCCTTAAAAAGAAGAAAGGAGGATAAATAATTGTTTTACAAGATACCACAACTGAGAGAGTATAGCCAATGTAGGCGCTGCCTATTACTACCTCTAGCTCTGGGAGTTTGAATGTGGTTAAAACACTGAACATGTGCCTCATCTGCAAGGTGCAAAGTACAAAATCTTCAAAACAGGTTTCTCTGAGAAATAAATTAAACATAATAACTTATTGAGAAAAATAACATTGGTAAGTTAATCAGCAAATGTTAATTTCCTTCCTTCCTCTAATGTATTGAATGCTATATGTACATGCAAAAGCTCTGGAATACAATAAAGGGGATATATAAAATGTATGAGGTTCTACCTTTAAAATTTAATTAGGAATAGATTATATATATATATATATATATATATANATATATATATATATATATATATATGATATGCAGACATGGCATTTTATAATCATCATCTAGGGCTTTGTGAAGTTTTATCTCTATTTGAAATTAATATTGGAATCAATCCAATACCATAGTTTATTGTATCATCTTTCATTATCATCCCTTTGCTTCCTATGTCTGGACTCATCAGCATCAAAGTTTTATGAATTACAAAAATATGCACCCTCTCCCCTTAGCCTCACCTTCACTGCAATCACCCTGTATGTACTGATAGATTTAGGTAGCAGTGTTTGTCTTCCCCACCTGTTGAACTCTCTCTGTACCTGCTCTTCTGTATGTATTCAGTCTCAAAAACAGATGGTTTTGCCTTAAAATGAGCCAAACAGCCAGCTGAAACCCACTTTAGATGAACTCAAAATCAGAGGAATCAGAAAGAACATCATTCCAGGCAGATTGACCTGGACATGAAGCCTATTAGTGAGCAAGGGGAGATGCCTCATTCAACCCACTGCATATGAGCTAGTATGAGCATCCATGGGATCCAGGATCATTCAGTGCAGTGAAATTATGCTACCCCTAGATTGCACCCTGGTGATGCCTCCTTAAGTGCAGTGACAGTCATGATATTTATACTCAGTGTCTCTTGGTTAGTTTCATTTCTCAGTTCTCTTCAGCCATTTAGGGAACTACCAGTCTGAGCTACATATTAATGCTTCAGAGGAGACTCTACATATGATTTTGATTTCCATTTGCTGTGGTGATAAGGGCTGCCTACAAATTCTTTGCCTGGCTCTAGCTCCGAAGGAATTTTGATTTCCAGGCACAAAACCAAAGTCAGAACACTAATCAGGCATCCTAGGCATTTTATAGGCATCTCACCTAAGTAAAGACAAAATAACTTAAAATCTGATTGTAAACAGGTCATCATAATGGGCTATCCTTTGGCCAGGCAGGCAAACCACTTTCATTTTAGTAATTGACTTATAGCTTCTAACTACCACAGGTTAACTCTATAGCGGATTTTAGCACTGGGAAAGTCTGGGGTTTAAGGGAAATATTTTCATGATTTCCTTTATTAAACAGGGTTATCTTTGATTGAAACTAAAAAAAAATTAGAGCTCTTATAAGAAACAAAAAGAAATCTTAATGGAGCTCAGAATTACCAATCAACATTATATTGTAAGATAATGTCCATTTGCAGTTAGTCACAGATATTGCTTAGTAATGTCTCTGGTTTGGATACAAACAAAACAGAGCAAGACAAAAATCTTTGAAATTCAACAACAAAAACATTTGTTTTATTCTGTCATAAAAGTTACATATATTCCTCAGGAATTGTTTAAAAAACACAGATAAACATTAAAAAAAAAAAGCCAACCACAATCACAGTCTCCAAAGATAAGCACAAGTTCTCAATGTAACTTTAGAGAAGAGACCATTGTGGGGTCTTGAGCTTTGTATAAATTGATCTCTCAGACTTGAATGAGCACAGACTTGAATGAGCACTGAGTGACACTACAACTAGTACAGAATGCAGCAACACAGCATCATACCTGTGTTTCACCCCAACATACTACATCAGGTGATCATACTTACATTTTTTTTCCCCAGAAAACTGCATAGGAGATTCCGGTGCACTCTCACAGTTGAAATTGACTGCATTAGATACTAAAAGGGATAAGCATAATAACAAAAATTAGAATGAAATAATATTGAATGAAAATAAATGCTTGAAAAGGGAATACACAAACTACATACGAGATGTGATTTATGTTTTCTCAACTGTAGTAGACACACCCATCGCAAAAGACGTTAAATGGACATCAGAGAGCTCTCATGCATAAGTTGCCATATTGGGGTAAGAATGCTCCAGCTTAATTCTTGAAACTGCGTGCTTTGTTCACTTCCAACTTTAGTTCTGATTGTAAGTTTTAAGCTTTAAAGGACCATTTATTTATTTTGCTTTGTGGGTTCAAGCCTCCTCATTAACTGGCAACAGATTAGCCAGTACATTTATTTCCACACTATTTTATCTCCTGATTCTAAGGCCTAGATTCAGTATTCTTGTTTACTACATTTTGCTCAGAAACATTTGTATGTCACTCACCTTTTGGGTTTAGGCCTCTCATTTTCTTCCTCTTAGAAGTTCTTCCCTCATGCCCTAGCGTGAAGGAACCAATATCTCAGTTAACCATATTGGGCTAAACTCCATCTTTCCCATGGAGTTTCTTAATACTCAATTTCTAAATTATAAAAAACAATTCAAAGAAGTTCCCTACTGGAGATTCTCTTCAGAGGTTGTATTAATTTATTCTCTATTACCATAACAAAATACCTGAGGTGGTAAACTTTATAAAGAGATTAATTTAGCTCACTATACTTGGAGTTAAGTACCACAGTGCCAACATCAAATGGGCTCTATTGAGGATCTCATGGTAGATGGCATTACAACAGTAGAAGCATGTGTGAGGACAGGTCACATCAAGAGACAGGAAGCCAGCGAGTATAGAGGGTCCAGTAATGACCTTCTACTAAGCCCCACCTCTTAAAAGTTCTATAACCTCTTAACATTACCATAACTAGGGACCAAACTTCCAACATTTGACTCTTGAGGGACAAACCATATCCAAGTTATAGCAGATGTCTGGTCTATTCTTCAAGACTTTACAAATGTTTGTATGTGCAGAACTGTACCCTTTTGTTCATTCATTATACACATATTAATCAAGTACTGATTATGTCCCAGTTATTTCTTGGTCCTTAGGGACCAATAATAATAGAATAACTAGATAATAAATTATATAGTGTCCCTACTCATATGATGTCTACCATATAGTAATGTAGAAAAGAAACCAATATATGTATATATATATGTGTGTATATATATATATATATATATATATATATATATATATATATATATATATAATAAATCAGATGGTGATTAGTGCTATGAAAAAAATATAGGAGCTTAAGAAGATATGATATGTTGGCCATTTTACATAGGATGGTTATGAAATGATCTCTTTGAATAGAAGGCTATTATAAATAAGACATACAGACAAGTATTAATGAAAAAAAAGGCAATTTGTATGCAGCTGGCACAGTGGTGGGAAAAGGAGTAGGACTGAGTCCAGTGACCCTGGAAGGAAGGGAGTTCAGCTATAGCTTTGCAGGACATCATTAGCCCACAGAATTGTTGCCAAACCTCTCAAATTTTTTTAATATGTGGTCAGTCATATCATCAAAATCTATACCTTTTCCTTCTATAATTCTTAATCATATTATTTCATTCTCCTTCTTTTCTTAATTCACAAGCTAGAATTTGCTGTCCAAAGTTGAGTAGTTATTGATACTGTATTACCCCTGGTTCTAAAGGGAATGGCATCAATATTTCACTATTCCATGAATTGTTTGATGTTGGTGTCTGATCTTTTTTAGGTTGATAATTTCCCTTTCTGATTATATTGATTTTAAAGCTTATTATAGATAATTAATGTTGAATTTACTATACCTAGAGTTCATTTGAATAATATATCTTATACCTTTTCTTTCTAAAAATACTAAATCATATACCAATTTTTCTATCATTTATTTTATGTACATTATCTTCCCATTAATTTCCTAAAAATATTTTTGTTACATATGAAACTTTTATGGTTTTATCATTTCCTAAGAAAGGAATATCTTTATGGATAATGACTGCAGTTAAATTAAAGCTTATAAGCTTTTATCTTTACGCTTATAAATCTGTGTGTGTGGAGATACAATGCACACACACCCTGCAAGTTTTGGCTATTTACTTGCTACAGAGAGCAATTCGAAAGTCAGAATTTTAAGTTAGACTAGTAATTTCAAATCCATGATAATTTGATATTTGAGATAAGATCTTCAAATATGCAGAAGATCATTTTGCTCAGATGGTATGAGGCAATTGAAACCAAGACAGATTAAGGGAAGCAATTTTTGCTATAGCAATAAATCCCACTTGGCTGCTGCATTACTGGGCTGTAGACTAATTGCAGTTAATCCAAGGAAAGGAAACTCTGTTTTAAGTTTTACCTGTTGGGGTTGTTAGAGGGTCATACTCTTTATGGCTATTCACCCATCAGAAGTCCCAACACCAAGCGTTCTTAATTAGCCATATGACAGTTGAAGCTCCTTGGAAAAATAAAACAAAAGGAAAGAAAAACAAAACAAAAATAACAAACTAATGGCATCTTTTTTTTTGTCCAAAAAAAAAAAAGAGAACAAAAGAAAGTTTCAGTCAAATCAGTATTCTAAATTTAAGACATTTCCTTTGGAGAGTTCAGGCACAGGTATTTTGGTGTGAGCAACTTCTAGTTTCTATCTGGTTTACTGATCCAGTGGGATAAGTGACTGACAATTTGCCAGTGTCACTTTGTCACTGAGAGCTGAGTCCATATCTCTGAATGAATTAGTGACAAGAAATTAAATCCTAAGAAGTGTGCACATTAGAAAATATCCATCTGAAATATAGTAAAATATCCTTTGGCTCACTTCCTGATTTTCACATAAAAATGATGAGTGTGGTATGCTATGAGATGAAGTAAACATTAGTTCTTATTGAACCAATTTCTAAAGAAATGCTAAAGAATTTCAATAAGAAATAAATAATTATTAAACACTTTGTTTCTGGAGACATTTTAAAGTGGATATTAAGAGAAATGGAATAATATGGGCTCTGTTTGGAGTTAGAAAAATCCCCACCACCTCTCCCAGCCTGCTATGAACTTAGGAATGCTGCTCATAGAGTCAACATGACTGATGACTTATTAGCTCACTAGAGATATCAGTTTGTCTTCCAAATTATACTATTTTTTTTTAAAGTGAGCTGTTACATGATCTCCATTTAATAGTTGCAAAATTGAGGGTAAGAGAGTATTCACTGAATATAGCTGCCTAAATAACTTTGTTAAATAAAAATGAGTATGTCTGTTCAGAGACTACAATTGGTCCCTCTGGTCTAAAGTTGACAGTGACTAAATGCTGGAACCAGGATAGGACAGGCAACTACCAGATTCCCAAATGCAGGCTCCTTCCCGTCATCCTCAGCATCATTCACTGAGCCAACATTTCTGAGGAAAGATTTCTGGAGTGATTAAATGCTACAAAAGTGATTAAAGCTGGGTAACATCCTTGCCTTCTCTTTTGGATTCAACACACTGCTTTCTGGATGGATGAGTAAGACTAGACTTACCTTCATGAAGAAGCATCAACTGTGTGCAACTGATTTCTAACAAGAGGGCACAATGCATGAGGTTTCAGACTCTCACTCATCCCTTGCTAAGGAAAGATTCTTTCCAGTTTCTTCAGATTCTTGAAAAGAAATCAAAATAACATTCTAACTCTTCGTTTATGAATTCAATGATTTCCCCGGAGGTCATTTCTAACTCTTGAACAGGTGAAGATAGTAATCCAGAGACTTTTGTATTTGTTTTATTTTGAAATAGAAATACTTTTATTTCCCAGATTGAAACCCAATGAATTTTTAAAATGGTGACAGAGAGATTAAAATAAGTTGGTTAGCAAAAACAAAATTAGAATAAATTCTGATGGTCCATTTCATAGTAGAATAACTATAGTTAACAACAATATGCTATACTTTTAAAAATAGCTAGGAGAGAAGATTTGAATGTTTTTATTAGAAGAAATGATAAATGTTTGAGGTGATGAATATGCTAATTACGTGATCATTACACAGTGTTCACATGTATTAAAACATCACAATATATCCGATATTATGTATATTAATGTCAACCAAATAAAATAAATCTTCAAAAAGATGATAGAAACGTTTGAGAAAGAGGGCAAGTCATCAGCTGTAATTGCACTATCCACAGAAAGTTTTCTTTCTGTTGCATATACATTCTTTATTCATGTGGATGTATACTCCTGGATATGTTGTAAATAATTTACCACTTACTGTATACTAGCTTATAATTTCTTTTTATTGAGGGATTTTTCTGTACAGATCTTAGCCCATTGTAGCTAGGAAAGAACTGAGATTCAAACAGGTTGCACAAAAGCCCAATGACAGATCTCAGATTTAAACCAAGACACATCTGATTGCAAGATATTACACACTCTCTAAAAGGTGGTTGTTTGATCTTTCAGTTCAAAATCTTATATTCTGACATGAGATAAGATGCCAGAGCTCAGGCCTTAAGACCATCTTTTCAAAGAACCTACAGTGTGAATCCTGGGGTTAGATGCTGTGATTAGAGATGAGTCAGGTGGAGCTCTGTGAATGAGCTGCTGGGTAGTCAGGATCAACCAAAAGTTTACACATGTAACAAAGTTGCCTTAGTAAACTGTCATAATTTGCGATCCATTCCTTCTTTAATTTTACCCATGACATAAACTGAAGTGTTATAATTATGTATACTTTAGCTCTAAGAATGTGGTTTTTAGCCTGTTTCTATACAAAGCATATTCATGAAAATAGAATTGGAAAAGTATAGACCAAAAATACTTTAGATGTGAGTATAAATGACCATACATTGCAGAATTAACCAGATCATCTGCTGTAAAAGTAAATTGAGAATGATGGTGCTAAACTAATAATGATTTGTTATTAAAAATTAAAAGAACAACAATGAAAGCTCAAAAAGTCCATAAAGAAAACATTCAGATATGCTGGTAATAAGTCTACCCCCAATTTTGTGAATTCTGCAAATTCAATCACCTAGTATAAACTTTGGTATGTTATTAAATGGTGTGTTGTTAAATCTGTCAGTGGATTGATGAAAGGTCCTTTGGCAAGATTTTGTAACAGCTTTTCGTAGTCATTCATAAGTCAGCAGTTCACAAAAATGCCCCTTTCAGTTCCACTTATAAATAAAAACTCATGGTTTGCAGTAAGTGATTCACAGATACTCAGACTGTCCTCACCAAGATATGTACCACTACCTCCCTTTACTTAAAAATAAAATAATTTTATCTGAATATATAAATCACAGAGGCTTTCTAGGGACTTATGATTGTTTTTGTGCACTGTAGGTTGCAGTCAGCTGCAGAGAAGGCCTGCCAAATATCACAAAGTAATTTGTCACATTGAGGTTAGACAATTTTGCATAAATGTGACCTTTACTTTGCTCTGGACTTTGCTTATGATGCCAGATAAATGTTACATTGCTACATTACGTAGCTGTCAAATGGAGAGATTGTTTCCTATAAAGTAGGTTTTGATGGAACAACATTTTGACAAAAGATCGTTCAGATCACATTCCTTCCAAATTCAAATCTTATTAAATTGGAAAGTCTTGGATCCAGAATCATTCAGAAGCTTCACAAGGGTTCAAAAATGACTTCTCACCTGAGCTAGACATTCAAATGCAGGCCACTTTGTAATGTTCTCATTGCAGGATCTTGTAACTTTGAGTGATGTTGCCATTTGCCGGAGTTCTCTGCAGTGGAGCTCTTCCACCCAGTTGCAACCAATTTCACTGATCAGTAGCTGCGGCTTAGTTTCACCCTCATAAATCCAATCATTCATTTGGCAGGTGCAGAGTAGATGGATCTTCAACAAATCTCAGAAGTTAGAAAAAGAATTTGAAAAAAGACATTGATGATTTGTTTCTGGATACTGACATTTAATTTGGACTTTAGGGAGGATTTATTAGTTACAAATTATTTAAGTACAGAGATTTTCATTTAATTTTTATTCTTCTTTCTTCTGAAAAAAAAAAATGGCTTCAACTACATGGTCTGTTGAATGCCTTGGGCATCAACAGACAGCTTGGATGTGGCCAGCCATTGGAGCATAGAGTCAGACTTGTTCAACATGTAAATAGACTACATGTATTTTTCCTTGTAGAAACATCTGCCCCAGATGTTGTGGCTGGCAGAGAAAACTGAGGGCACATAGGGATTTGTTTTCTAATTTAATTTTCTTAAATGATACATTCAAAAGTATATTCACATATGCAGTCACATTCTGTGTGTTCATTTTAAATTCTACTACTTATAAATTGGGTAACCTTGAAGGCAAGCCAATAAATCACTCTAACTCATCAATACCTTGGAGGTACTAATAATTTTGTCCTTGAACTTCAGGAGACTACCTTAATTGAATTAATCATGTGATTACATGTAAATATATATGAATGTACTTAAAGCAATGTCAAGAATATAGTATGAACTCTTATTATTATAATTTTTGTCATCCCTTTTGAATAAGCAAATATCATTTATTAATTGCTTTCCAATATGACCATGAGTTGTCCTTTCTGTTTTATTTTTCCTATACCATTGCTAAATAACACATGAAAGGAATTAAAATACTTAGGCATATATAGTGAACAATGGTTTTCTTACTGCCTCATCATCCAATTGCTATTTCATCTAGTGATGCTAAAATCCATTCATTTAAACTTCTATATGGAGCTTAAAGCACTAAAGAAAGCAAAACTATTCAAAAAAGAAAATATTTTTGCCTCATTTTCTGTTTTTCTAATAGCCAGATAGTGATCTTGAAAAAGCCTGCCTTTTGTTGAGTCCTTGTTATGTAGCAGGAGTTCTACTAAGACTGCGTTTGATGCTTTGTATCATTCAATCATCACAAGGAGTCCTGTGAGGTAGGCACCATTATCATCCCAATTTTACAGATAAGTAACTTCCTAAAGGTAACTCAAATGGGATTAAACATTATGTTCTTCAGATTTAAAAGTTTTCAGAGAATACAAAAGGCCAAATAACATTTTTTTAAAAATTTGAAAAGTGTTTCATAATCTACCTTTGCTTTCCAGTCCCTTTTACATGCCACTTTTTTAGGAGAAAATTGCTCATTTTAGACGCCTCTCCTAGTCTCCATTTCCCTGCACACTGTCAACAGTTTACACTTTCTGAAATTCCAACTTTACTAAGTCTCTTGTTTGCTCAGCAGGCCTCACTGGCTCCCCCCTGCTTAGAGAATGTAATACAAGACACTTATCCTGACTTCCAAGGCCTTTCTTGGTCTGCCTCCTTCTTAACTAGCAATCTTATTTCCCAGTGTGTTTAGTGTAGTTAAATTAATAGAAGGTTAATCAACGATTATTTAACAATACAACTAAAAAAATATTAAAGCAATACTCCTTAGGATGTGGACTGAAGAGAATTCATTCTTTCAGCTTGAGTAATTTGGAGAGTGAAAAACATAGATTCCTGGCATCAACATTGATTATTTTATTTGGAGCTATTTAAGAATTATTGCTAGAGAATCTCAGAATGTGAGCAAGTACACATTCTGATTAAACTTTTCCTGGGAGCTAGAGCTGTGCTATGGCTATGATCCTCCTCAGAACTGATCAGTAGTTGTTCTAGTTAAAATGTGTTCGACATCCAGGCCTGGCATTGGCCACCTGGGCATGCTTTGAATTAAACTAACTGTGCAGCTTGGAGAGTGGTACCATCACCAGAGAGCTCATTTTAGTATTCACAGAGAGTGGCCACCACATAAACTCACATAGAAATAAAATGAATGGACATTTCTTCTATTGGAATTTGGCAAGGAATGTTTTACATTTTACAGATTACCTAGTCCAAGAGATGACTTCCTTTACAGTAACTAAATAGTGTTCTTTTTGAAAACATGAAAGTTCAATCCATTCTTTTTAAATGAGGATGTTTTGAGATCCCCAAGGGCTGGGACTATATTTCATTCCTCATTTTATCTTCGTTGCCAGGATCATTTTCTAGCATGGAGGAAATGTTTTTTGAATAAATGAATGTATTCATGCATTGTTTGTCTATAAAAGGGACTTTGGATGTTGGCCTCTTGGATGTGGGTCTAGGAGGATTGTTGTAATTCCCTGGCACCAAGAATTATTTGATTGAAAGAATTCTTGTTTCCTTATCAAAGCCAAGGGACCCTCAGGACTAGATGTAATTGCTTCCAAGGCTTACTGGTGAGGTAACACATGCTGTACAGAAAGCATTTTATTTGAGCCCCAAATATTCACTGATACATCATGGGACAATGCTCAGAAGTGTACTTCTCAATAAAGGGAGATAATATACACTGTGTTTGCTTTGATCTGTCATGTCTGTGAATCATTTTGGTTTTGACCTATTTATGATTGATCTCAACAGGAAAACCTGAGATTGTTAGAGGAGCTTCTTAGATCTTAAACATATTCTTAAATTTGCTTTCTTGAGAGGAGGCTTGGGAGTTCAGATTTAAGAAGGAAAGAGAGAAGATGGATTGTGCTGAGGTTCAAGGAATAAAGAAAGAAAGGAATAGAACAGAGCAGTACAATGAAGAAAATTTCTGTTCAGCTGATGTTCTCAATATGTTTCCCATCAGACTCAATGGTGTCCTTTTAATTCCCATGGTACCCAGGGAAGCCATGTACTTTCCCCATTTTTCTCTTAAAGTTTATCTAAGGAAATAGTAAAAAAAAAAATCTCAGTAGTAGTAATAGTGGGGAAGAAATTTTTAATGAATGAAAGAATAAATCCCTTTGGAGTTTTAAACAAAAGTGAATGGTGTTGAGGAGGTATTATAGGACAAATGAAAATTAACTCCATCCAGACTCTCCTGAAGTGATATGCCACACATACCAACACTATGGTGATGCTGCTTTTGCCTTGGAAGGAATCAGCTTACCTTCCAAAATTTTATAAACTAGCAACAATTTAGTAAGTTTAATAGAATAAAGTTGAAAAAAATCTTTCTTGATCATCTCAGTTTACTCACTCTGCTCCCATCTTCTTCCATGTCCAGGAGCACTTTGTTCATACCACACTCCACAAAATACTGCATGCTTAGATCATTTTCAGTTCTCTAAACCTTTTAAGACTTGGCATTTTTTGAGGACAGGGGCTATTATTGTCATCTCTAAGACAATATAGACTGTCACAAAGGAGTTACCCAATCAGTGCTTCAGCAAGTGAATGAATGAGCCTCTGCTATGTGCATAGTGCTCTCTTGGGTGGGAAACAGTGATGAAGACTAGCTAATGCTCCTTTGATGTATATGTGACTACATCTGTGGACAAGTGTGACACAACAAGGGTTATACTTACAAAGCAATTTGTTTTTTTTATCTCCTAGAGACTTCAGATTCCCCTGTTGGGCCATTTTTTCTCTGCTCTATTAAATTTTAGTCACTTGAAAACAAGAAACGATACTCTAGTTGGTGCATAAAATGCTGAAGCCTGTGTTATAGCAAAAACTTTGAATTTTTTCCCCTCTATTTAGTTTAGAAGCTCCTTCTCCTCAGGTGTGCTGTAGGTGAGCTGTAGAGAACTGGAGCTGGCCTGCATGTACAGTTGAGGACATCTCAGTAAAGGCTTAAGCATTTTGGAAAAGATGGAAAGTTTTTAAATGCTTAATTCCAATCCAGTACAATAATAAAATGTTTTATATTTCTTTTTGAGGCCGACAAAAGGGTTTATTCTTTGTGAATTCAGACACAACAAGGTTATTACAGGATGAGCAATCATCGTACTACCTTGAGACTCTCATGAGGAGCCAAGATGATGATGATGATGATGATGACAATGATGATGATGATGATTATTATTATCATTGTCATCATTATTAGGAGTCATTTCTCTCACAGCTTCCGGATCTGCAGCAGCCCTTCTTGGAGGAAAGGCTTGAAGATGCAAAGTCAAAAGGGAGAAACTGCCCTATCATTTGTTATGGTTGGTTTTCCCTGAGTACTTCAGTCTCCTGCCAGGTTCCTTTCCAGGTATATTAGTCAGGGATCTCTAAAGGAACAGAATCAATAAGAGATGTGATTATAAAAGAGGATTTATCAGATTGGCTTACCCAACCAGAAGATGGATAGTCCACAATGGCCATCTCAAGGCTGAAGAGCTGGACAAAAGAGTAGCTGTGCTGTTCAAGATGCTAAAGCCTCAGAACTAGAGGAATCAACCATGCTACCCCTGTCTGAGACTGAAAGCTTCTAGAAATGCCCTGAAGAATCACTAGCAGAGTCCATTTTGGAAGAGTGAAGGAGTAGCAAGAATCTGATGTCCTCAGGTGATTGCAGAATCAATTAAGGACCTATTTGAGAAGAATGGAGCTTGCATCTGCTGCTGTTTCCTTGATCTTCCAACTTTTATTTCATCCAAGCCTCTAATCTATTGGGGGGTGCTGCCAGAAGCCTCTTAATCTTAAGCATCTTTTAATCCAATCAAGTTGACAATTCAAATTAACCATGACACCAGGGCATCCCTTGCACTTCACTGACATCAGGGGCCTTAGCCTCCTGCCCTGGAGTATTGTCTTTGTGTCTGGTAAAGTTTTGTGTTCCCATTCAGCCTTGTGGGGACCTTGGCATGTGGAATGTTGGAGCTTTGCACTTTAACTTCCTCTTTGTGTAAAAATTAGAAATGGGCAGAAAGCCCATTTGCCTCATTGTAGAAAAAATGTGCCCATCACATGTGCTGACTCTTAGCACTGATCGCTTAGGGTCAGTGGGGCAGTGATGCCTACATTTGTCAGAAAAGCTCACTTGCAAACGAAGATAATCTTTTCTCTCACTGTCTCATTGTGGTACAAATGGCATTTTGGAGATGTTTTTTTAAATTAGGTGGAAAAATAGCCACTCAACACAACAGAGAAGCCATAGGTCCTTTAGTTGTGCTTGCCTGAAGGAGTCTGGGAGGAAACAGATCTCAAGTGTTCCAGGTTTGGTTTTCATTAGTTTCTCTTGAGCATGGCTCAAAAAATTTCCTCTGGGAGTGAGAAGATGGCGGCGAGGGGAGTGCATTGCCCCCGTGTGCTGCTTCACTGTGTGGGAGTATGACAAGTCAGGACGGCTAAAGGATATCTTGTTAGGAATTTCCAGCAATAGTGGGGTGCTCCGGAACCTGGAGGAAGGATTTCCATCGCACGAGGATCGGCTACAGGGACTCAAACGCGAGAGGTTTGTCGCACGGAGGGTAACACTGCTTATTCAGCAAACCGCCCCGCGGCTAGAGTCTGCAGCGCGCGCTGGGAAACGAGGAGATAGCGACGCAGGGATACAGTGCTGCAGTTTCTGCCAGCCGTGCAAGCACCGTACTCAGGGCTGAATTCTGGGTTCGAGACGGGGGAAGGAAGCGGTCCATCTCGGTTCTCCACACCGGTCAGACCACAGAGGAGGCCAGCAGCCACCATGTTGGAAAGCTGACGTCACCATCCCTGTTTTCGACTGACCGCAGCTCATTCAGCCATAGAACAGGTAATTTCAGGCTGCAATTCGCCTGCGGCTTGCAGACAGATAGCTAGGGTTCAGTGCCTGGGTGCTTCTTAGAACCTGATCTTATCGGAGGAACACCGAGCGCGGGGCGGGCGAGTTCCGGCTCCCGGAACCGTCCCGGAACCGCCCTGGCCCAGGGCTGCGGAGCCTGCGGAGGCTG
>NW_025999983.1:12357854-12362661 GCF_001458135.2 Marmota marmota marmota
GTGAAGGATGGGAAAGGCAGTGGAGCACAACAGACACTAGTATGGCAATATGTAAATCAATGGATGTGTAACTGATGTGATTCTGCAATCTGTGTATGGGGTGAAGGTGGGAGTTCATAACCCACTTGAATCAAAGTGTGGAATATGATATGTCAAGAAATTTGTAATGTTTTGAACAACCCACAATAAAAAATTAAAAAAAAAATTTCCTCTGGTCATCTCTTTTTGTACATAGTTCAAGAGAGATTCTTTGAGTTTTACCACTACTCTGGAATCTTGGGCAGTTCCTTGGTTGGAAACCATAGCTTCTTGACATCATCTGCAAAGCTGATGATGGTAGTCATAGTACCAAAATCCAGTTGTTGTAAGGATTAATTGGATAAAACACTAAATGTATAAAACCAGTGCCTGGCAGAGTGAGTTGAAAAATATTTATTATGATTTTGATTATTCTAGACAAGTTTCACTCCCATCTACTTCAGAGATATCTTCCATTCATAATTTTGAAAATATTTCTGTTTTTAAAAAATAAATATAATGGAAAAGTGCATTATACATGTATATATGCACATAGAAACGAAAACATACAAATTATATAGGGCAACCTTTTAGTAGTGGCATCCTCTATGTTGTAAGATTAAAGGTATTTTAATTAACTTTATTCTTGTTTTAATTTTTTTTTTCTAAAACTACTAATTAAAATTATTGTAATAGTAAGAAAGATGGTTAATTTTTGTTGTATTTACTTATAGGATACAATATGATGTTTTGATACATGTATATATTGTGAAAAGATTAATTCAAGCTAACATATCCATTATCTCACAAATTTATTTTTTTGTAATGGAGAACAATTAAAGTTTACTCTCATTGAAAATTTTAAGTAAACAGTGCATTAACTATAATCATCATGCCATAGAATAGATCTCCATAACAGATTCTTCTTATCTAAATGAAACTTAATACACTTTCACCAGTATCTTACCATTCCCCTGTACTCAGAAGCCAGAAACCACCATTCTTTTCTCTACCTTTACGGATTCAACTTTTTTACCTTCTACATGTAAGTAATGTCAGGCTGTATTTGTTTTCTTTGCCTATTTTAATATAATGTCTATTAGGTTCAAGCATATCATCATAAATGAGAGGGTGTATTGAAGACTGAGCAGTGTTTATTTTTCTTATGTACCACATTTTCTTTATCTGTTCATCTGCGGATGGACACTTAAGTTAATTCCATATTTTGGCTATTGTGAATAGTGTTGCAATAAACATGGGAGTGCAGGTTTCTCTTTGATGAACTGATTTCTTTTCATTTGGATATATATACCCCAAAATAAAATTACTGAATCATATGGTAGTTCTAATTTTATTTATTTTATAAACCTCTATATTGTATTTTATAGTAGCTGTTCTAATGTACATTTCCACCAGCAACGTGCAGAGTTCTCTTTTCTTCACATCACCATGAACACTTGTTTCTTTCAACTTTTTGATAAGAGCCAGCCTAAAAGGTATGAGGTGCTATCTTATGATAGTTTTAATTTGCATTTTCCTACTCATTAGTATTGTTGAACATTTTTTCCCCCTGTGTCCTTGACCATCTGAATGTCTTCTTTTGGGACACATAAATTTAGGCCCTTTGCTCATTTTTAAATTGAATTGTTTTCTTGATACTGGTTTGAAATTCACATGTAGTTTGATATTAACTCTTGGTCAGAAGTAGGAAGTAGGGTTTACAAATATTGTGTCCATACTGCAGGTTGTCTTTTCATGCTGTTGATCCTTTATTTTGCTATGCTGAAACTTTTTTGTTGTTGTTGTTACTTGAGATTGGGTGCATTTAAACACTCAGCCACATCTTAGCCCTTTTTACTTTATTTTATTTCATTGACACAGGGTCTCACTAAGCTGCTTAGGGACTCACTATGTTTCTGAGGCTCACTTATATTTGCTTTTGTTGCCTGTTGACTTGGGTGTCATAAGTGATTTTTCTCAGTCAAAGGTTCTAAATCTGTGTAGAGATCTTTGTTGGCATGTCTGCTTAACAAAGGTGCATAATGAATGTATAACTGGGTCAACAATGTCATAAAAAATACAGAGAGGAAGAGAAGGCAGGGCAAACTCAATGTCTGGCTTTTTATGAAAAATATCTATATTGTTAATGACTTCTTTATTCAGTATCAAAATAACAAAGACTTTATTTCCTAAACAAAGAAAACTAGAAAACAGCTACCAATACCAGATCTGATCTGAAGAGTTGTTAAGAAAGCCATTTCCCTGCTCCTGCCATCTCCCCTCCAAATCTCTAAGTTCCCTTCACTTTCCTCTATCAAATGTAATCTGGAAAAAAATATAAATTAATTTTGCAAATTTATACAAAGTAATTTGTTTCTTCTTTTATCCATTGATTTCATTCACATCCTGCTACCTACATTTTACAGTGCTAAGTGTATAAGATAGTCTTATCTCCTGTCTTGCAGGTTGTTAATCTTTAAAACACTGTGAACTTACGAATTCATCTCTAATTACAAATTTCAGTGGTTAGAAAAGGATAGGGTAGAACATATGTGGTCATTTCATAACATAATTGAGGAGTAAGGAGCCTAAAGAGCTCCCAAGCCTTGTCTCCAAAGGCCACACTCAACTACATGGAATCAGGTCACTTTGAGGAAATGGCTGATTCCAGGGCCAGAAGAGTGAAAGCATAAAATAAACTTGTTACATTCAGTGGTAGAAATTAAGAATGAACTAAAATGATGGGAACATATCAGAAAAGTATAGAGGAACCAGCTTGCCATAGTTGATATTGGTCAAATCTAGTACTAGAGTATCAAAACCGTGACAATATCTCATTAGAGCATACTGAATAAAACAGGAATACACAAGTCTGTTTCTACAAAATATCTGCTTCATCAACTTTATCTCTGACATAGTTATCTATTATTATCATTACAAGCATGTAATTTCTTTAGACAAAATTAGATGCTTCATTGATATTTGTCAATAAGAAAGCAGCCACCAACACCAGATCTGATTTGAAGAGTTGCTAAGAAAGTCATTTCCCTGCCCCCTCTATCTCTTCTGTCAATTGATTTTTGTCAAGCCTAATTCTTGCTCAGTTAAAAATAATTGTGTTTTGAATTTATTGAATTGCTTACAAATAGAAACAATGCTATAAAGGGCAGATATTTTATAGCAATTCCTTTATCATTATGAAAAGAATGTGACATATCCTGAAATAAAAATATAACTAACTTTTTTAGAAATTTCTCAAAAAATAAGTGCTGATACCACTGTTAGAATTCCTACTAAACCATTTATTACAATTAATATATTAATTATTTTATATATTTTTTTCAAATACTTCCCTATTTAAAAATAATAGCATATGTGTTTTTAACCCAAATAAAGAGAGATAGTATTAATTATGATAAATGAATCACCCAATTTAAGGTTCTCCTTTCAGTGAATCTATTTTATGTATCTGGAGTAATCATTTATTAGAAACACATTAGTACAGCATGTTATTCACAAGTGCAACTGGATTTTAATTAAGTTATGCAGGATTTCATAAGTGAAGTGGTTCACTAAACCATAGTACTTCTTTCTTCTATTTCACCACCATTCCTTATTAATAAACCTTTGCTTACTTTTGTATTTAGAGGAAATTGTTTGCAAAATTACTCCCAAGTACTTAGAATTCTTCTTCTTTTTTTTAAAATCATGCCACTTCATTATTTTTTTGCATTGTAGATTCTGCTTTTTTAATGTTTTAATCTGAAAGAGGAACTCCAGGAGGTCTTCAAATATATAAGTATACAGGAAGTGTATTATATTTATTTTTGTTTTTTGCTTTTGACATTCCATACCACTAGAGAAATGAAGTTGGTGCATCCAAAAATGTGGAAAAAGATTTATTAAAATTCCTTCATTATTTATAAGCTAGCCTGGGTACATAGCTGCTTGTTATTGTATTAAAATCCATTTTCTATCTGAAGGGCAAAACTTTAATGTAAATGAGATTGAATATTTAGGAGAATATAAAAATAGCAAAATTGTGATAGTGACAATTTTCAAAAGTTTTAGAATAGATTACTATAAAGAGAAAATCATCAAAACACAGATTTAAGGGGTAGGGACTCAATAAATCTAGGACCTTCATTTTGTGTATGTGCTTTGGAAACAAATGAGTTGGGGTAAATGTTCTCTCTGCCTCTTTAAATGCAAACATCCTAGATATTTTAATTTCGAATTTATGTTTATTATAATTTTCTAATCATTGTGCTTAATCTTGGAAACATTTCTTTGATGCTTAAAATTTGATTAAATGAATTCAAAGAGACAACGTTATGGCAAACTTATTATACAATAGAATATAAAGAAATATCCTTATAAATCAAGTCAGTATTATTGCTTCAAGATTGCTTCACTTGGATAAGGTCTTAGATAGTATGGCATATAGAAAATCTTCCTGTTGGTCTCATGGGATTTGCCTGTTCTCATGAGGTAGCCCAAATAGCCAGGGAACATGAGTCTCATATTTGTTATTGAAATATGAATCATTACCCCCACACTAGGAATCAAACTAAAAAAATCCAATTAAAGTAAAACAAACAGAGCTGGGGATGTTGCTCAAGGGGTAGTGCGCTTGCCTGGCATGTGCGCGGCACTGGGTTTGATCCTCAGCACCACATACAAATAAAGATGTTGTGTCCACCGAAAACTAAAAAAAAAAATGCTCTCGCTCTCTCTCTCTCTAAAAAAAAAAAAAAAAAAAAAAAAAAAAAAAAAAAAAAAAAAAAAA
>NW_025999983.1:12365914-12395888 GCF_001458135.2 Marmota marmota marmota
AAAAAAAAAAAAAAAAAAAAAAAAGTAAAAGTAAAACAAACAAAAAACCAAAACATACAAAAAAACTCACACAAAACAATAACAAAAATAAATCACATCCTCAAAAAGGCTTACCTGTCATTATAACTACCTGGGTGCTTATGATTGATCTCATCAGAGTACTTTGCCTCCAATTTTGATATGGAGTGAAGAATTCATACCTATGCCACAGTCATCTATGAATATGGATTTTTTTCAGGTATAAACAGAGTTTGGAAAACTTAGGGCCAAGATTAGGCTAATGGTTTTTTATAGGCCCAAATAGTGTTCATAAACACACCACTGTGTGCCTTCCTGAGTTACCAGTTCTCTAGTGAATGTATGAGGGAATGGAGAATGGCATTTGCTTCTCTCCTTTTCTCTACCTTCCTGCAAATTGCCTGCCCCCACCACTGGTCACCTAAGTCAGAAGGCCCTCAGCCTCACTTTCATTTCCTTAGGCTTCTCCTTTCTGTAAGACCTAGCCCTGCTGCTTTATTTAGAACCTGAATTCTTATTTGTAATAAAAAGATCAGCATGTTTGGAGTCTGTTTTTCTTTTTACATTTTAATTGATCTTTTGTTGTTTAGAAACTCACTGATTCACTACTAGTGCTAAGACGTACAGAATATAAAAGACAAATTATGAATGTGGGAAGACAAACAAAGAAGCTTTTCCCCTCATTTTATGTCTTTGCATATAAAATGTACAAAGCAGAGTGGGTGTTTAAATCAGAGGCAAAAACTGTTTTGGGAGAAACTAAGAGTTCCTTCTTTTACACAGAAAGAAGAGGAGAAGGGAAACACTGGTCAGAAACACAATTTTCAAAGAATCTTAAGGTAGTAATGATATAGATAGGGGCCCCCTCTCCTGCCTTCTCCTTGCTGAACACCCTTAGAAGCACCGATCTCTGATATTCAGACTCTTATCAACCAGTCTCACAGAATGTCTCTCATAGAATGTTCTATGGCTTACAGTTAGAGGAAACATAAGAAGAAGCTACAAGATTCCATGTTTGCTGTTCTTGCCATGGAAGTAAGAGTTGATCAGATGACACAGAGAATAAATTTCTCCATGTGGAGTTTTAGACAGATGTGAATGATGTTGAGGAGGTACAGTTTCCACAAAACAGCATTTTGCAGGCAAAATTTTACCTCCAGAATTAATTAGCATCTGTTCTGATATTCGTAATATGTTTTATAAAATGTTCTAGAGAATTCCAAAAAACACAATTAAGGAAAATATTTTCACTCAAAGATATATTCTACCCTTGACACCAAAGACTGAAGTTCAATATTTAACACTGAAACCTGTGGAGTTGAATTATATTGAAAAAGGAAATTTAGAAAACTCTTATTTTGTTTAAAAAAATTGTACTGAGTTGTATACAACATGTATATAGTCTTATCATTTAAGCAGATTTATGAGTTCTACTTTAATCCTATAGAAAGATTGGATAAAGAACATGGTTGAAGTTAGATAAACCTGAATCAAAATTTCAGGGGGCTACTTACTAATTGATTGATTCAAGCCAATTACTTAGTTGTTCTGGGTCTCTTTTACAAATGGTAATTCTATTCTCATTTCTTGTGGGAATAATGAGAGAGCACTCATAGAAATTATGTGAATTATATGGTATAATAAGTTATAATGTTATCATTACTATTGTTAATTGCAGCCGTAACCATTAAGTGTTGGAGTTAGAATTCAAATTGAGATGGTTTGGTTATGAAACCTGGGCTTATAACCCTACATCATTCTATGCAGTTGAATGAAACAAAAAAGGAATGCTTAAAGAAGATGAGGCTAAGTTGAAAGAAAAAATGTGCCTCTGCTCTTGGAAGTGTCAAAGATCTACTCAAAGGCAGAAGTATTTATTTATTTATTTGGAAAATACTAGGTATTGAACCCAGAGGCACTTTATCACTGAGCTACATCCCCAGATATTTTTCTTTTATTTTTTATTTTGAGACAGGGTCTCACTAAGTTACTGAGGCTGGCCTCAAACTTGTAATCCTCCTGCCTCAGCCTTCCAAGATGCTGGGATTATAGGCATGCACCACCATGCCTGGCAGGACAGAAATATTTACAAAAGGAAAGTAAAAGTTTGCTTGTAAAGGATGAGCTAGCCTTCAGACTGTTTGACTTGCCAAGTATTTGATTTAAAAAAATGCAACATTACTAAGATTACCAAATTATTATGATGAAAAAAAGCAAATGTCACATTATCACTAAATGCATACATTTAATTTCCAACATGTTCAAACATCTGAAAACCAAGTTCAGATTTATGGCACATATTTAAGGTTTTGTGACCTTGGAATCAGAAATGGTTACATGGACCTTATTTTTATTGTTACCATAAGAATTGTTAATATTATTGTTTTTTATTGTTTCTTTGTATCATCTAAGGAAGAAAATATTTCTTTTATTTTGCATATATTCATATATTTCTTTCTCAATCACTTGTAGGTACCAAATAGTAATATTGGAAGCAGGCCAAATTATTTGATCTTTCATTTTCAAAGTAAACTCTACCATGCCTTGGAATAAGAAATTATGTGGAAATAGGGAGATTTAGTGTGGTTTTAAATTTACTTTATTTTTTAAATTCTTAGAATCTGGTACGAAATATAAATATGTGATAGTTTGGTTAATGATTTATGTAATTGTACATTACTTAATAGGACAACACTGTTTGAAAATATTCTTTATTCTTATTGTGTCTCTTGGGTGACTATTTAATGGTAATTTATGTTCATGGCAAACCATCCTATTGTAATATGGATGGATAACTATTTCTCATTTAATTATTTATCCCAAGATCACATTAAAAAAGCTGTTGGTCTTCAATGAGTCTCATCTTTTACTTCTCATTCTCTGCTAAGATTGTGAATTACCTATATTTCTTTACTTGATGCTGTATTGTTACAACAAATTGGCTTCACAAGCAGTCTCTGATTTGGGGTTGAACCTGATGATCATGGTTTGTTCATAGTGATAGGTCAATTGCAAGTCATAGCTAGCACAAGTATTGCCTACCCAGCACGTAATTGAAAGAACTGCTTACTAAAAGAATTAAGAGAGTTGCTACAACTGCTACTGGTTGTCTCTGGTGCCCAGAGATATTAATTACCAGGAGAAACAATGTGGTTTGATTAGAGATGATATTTTTATAACTGTAATCTTGTCTCCAAGCAAGAAGTAAAATATCATTGGGCATATTGACAAATAGAAGCTTCAAAACAAATTAATGACAGACAATACACAGGATGTTCAGGAATTTCATTCTTGACATGGAGTAATGACCAGGGATGACTTTAAAACAATAACAACAACAAAGATAACTGCATTCTTTCTAAAGTGGATATTGGAGACCATTCTGATCTGGAATGTTGCCTCTTGTATGAGAGGATCCCAGTTGAGTTTAACAGGTCAGTTATCACTCCAAATTTTAACTTGCTTTTTCAGTTCTTCTTCCCTTAAAAATAACATGTCAGAGACATCCTCCTTAATAATTGGAACAAATGACCTACAGACATGAATGCAGCAAAATTGGTCCAGATATTGAAAACCCACTTAGCTTTTTTTTTTTTTCTCCTCAATCCCAAGTAAAACAGAGAACACCAGATAGACTGAATTTTCTTATCCTGTTCTCATATGTCCCCTCACCATACTGCCTAAGCATTATGAAAGAAAAGGAATGAAAGAAAAAAGAATGACAGTGGACCCCTGTAAATAATAAAACCATTGCTATCAGAGTCTGAAACTTCAGAAGGAGTTTATAGGGACACATAAACAATTGGCAACTAACTACAATACTAATATTAACTACCTTCTGAAGCATGTTCAGCACCTCAGCACCTGCCTCTGTATGGGCATAGTGTTATGTCAGAAGTGTGCATGATGTAGTTAAGCCACTGTGAGCTTCTCTGGTTACTGAGAAAGATGAAGTATGCTTGACAATTAAGTAGATGATTTTTTTTTGATACCAGGGATTGAACCCAGGGGCACTTAATCACTGAGCTACATCCCCAGTCTTTTTTATATTTTGAAACAGGGTCTCATTAAGTTGCTCAGGATCTAGCCAAGTTGTGGAGGCTAGCTTTGAACTTGCAATCCTCTTGCCTCAGCTCCCTGAGCTGTTGGGATCACAAGCCTGCTCCACCATACCTGGCTAAGGGGATAATTTTATCCAGGCTATTGCAATAGAAAAATGTTCATTATTGAGGAATAGCTCAAACAAAAAGAACCTCAGGTTTTATGCAGGCAGGAAAACAAGACTTGATTCATTGTCAAGTCTTCAGTGGATCATGAAGAATAATGGAAATGACATTTTATTGCAATATGCAAGATGAGGGTGAGCCTATGTCAACTCACAGAGTTCCTGGTATTTTCAGATGAGTATTATGAGTATTGAGAAAAATCCAAAAAAAATGAACAGATGTGTAGATGTGTACTTTAGAAAGAATACCCTGGAAGTTGTGTGGAAATTAAATAGAAGCATAAGGGGTACATGTACTCACTGGCAGGGGTAAGGGGAGGAAGGAGGGAGTCAAGACATGAGTTATTGCAGCAATTCAAGAAAAATACGATGAGCTTCTGAATGAAAACAGCTGCAGTCAGGATGGATAAGAGGAAATGAATTCAGAGATACCAAGGAAAAAGAACTGATAAGTCTTGTACAAATCAAAGGAGAATTACATTTAAAATATAGCCTTTTCCACTGATGCTCTGAAAAAAAAAGTGTGATATTTTTCAAACAAGAAAAGCTATATTATTTTATCTTCAGGTAAAATGTATTTTTCCCCTCAAAGTACAAAATAGTCTATCTTTAAATGGATATTAGTCTAATCTGTCATTTTGAAACACACCTTGTGCCCAAGACATCTTTACCTTTGAGGAATATTGATGGCACATACGCAGATAGTTTTGGGGACTGTACTACTTAATATTCCTTGAATGTTTCCTTAGTATTAAAAAATTCAGATTAAGAAAGGCACTTGTCAGAGTTGATTTTTATAGTTTAGACATATTAAAATGTTTTATTAAATTTAGTTTTGATGTGCTTTCCAATAAAGAAAAAAATCTAGTTATTCCAATTATCCTCTTTGGGTAACAAGGGAGCCCCAAAGTGCCAAGTATCTAATCATCTGTATAATGCTGAGTGATGGGAGGCCACATAGGTATCAGGGTGGCTTTATTAGACCAAAAAAAAATTGGTTTTATGAAACACTCTTCTTTTTGTTAAGGACAGAACTCACTTTATTAAACCAGCCCTGTTTTGTCACATCTGCAATATCAGCAGGGGAGAAGCAATTTTCATAAGTTTTCATTAATATCTAGGAAGTAAATGTTAGATTTAATTCTGTCCTGGTTTCTAAATAAAGAATTGTCAAATTGTACCCTTGGAGAACAGAAATTTGTGCCTTATTTAGCACTCAGAGGATGACAAGAGAAAGGAAACAACTCCTTCCCCTGAAAATATCCCAGCAAGGGTTGTTTGCTAAATGTGTGAAGAAATGGGAGTCTCTTGTTATAACAAGCAGAATATGAAGATGAAAACCAAATATTCTTTTTTTTCCCTATTTCTCTTTTCTTTTTACTACATTATAGCAGCTGGAAGTAATTGTAATGTTTGTCAGTGCATTTGGACAGGATGTGCTATTTCTGATGTAATTTAGTGCAGAGGAAGCAGGAAGTTTTCCTTGGGTTGATATTCATGGGAGAAATTGAAGAATAAAAAAAAAGCAGAAAACAGAAAACAAACAAAAAGAGTGGTTTTCCTTATCTACCATGAACATGGTCTCTTTCTGTCTTTACCTGAAATTATCTTTGAATATCATTTTAACTCCATAATTGCTATGAATAATAATGTGCCTATTTGTTATTATCTCTGCATGTTCTGCATGGTTCACTTTCTTTATTTGTAGACAATGGTTTAAATTCCATTCATAAAAAAATGTTTTTTTAATGTTTAATAGAGATAGTAAAGTTCAGATATTCATAAAACCTCAGAGTGGCAAAGAGCTCTAAGATCCAGTTCATCTGGGACAAAGAAATCTATGTTCATCCCCTACCTAAGATGGATCATATGTGATTTGAGAATGAAGTGCTATGCCGGAGATCACAGACATTTGTGCTCTTCCTAACTGCATGTATATAGTGTATTCTTTGGAAAGGTCAATGGAACTCTGAGTATTCTTTTTAAGATCAATAAATAAAGGGCAATATATGATTCTATCAGAAGGAAAAGTTGTTGAAAAAGACTTTTTTAACCATTGAAGTCATTTCAAAAATGAAATGAGCTGGAAGCCTTCAGGGCTAGGAATATGAAAACAGAATTATGTAGCAGATATTCTGACCCTGGGATTCTGGCCATGGCATCTAAGGTCCAGACATTTGCTTTGAGGGTATGGTTGCTTCTGCCTGATTTTCTCCAGCCCCAACTTACATTATACGGATAATTACTAATGTCATAATAGCATTTTTAATATAGTTCAATAAAATTTTAGGTGAAATTCTAAAATTTTTGGCACACCCTTTTAGAATCTGTGAAAATACCAGATAAAAAACAAGTCTATGGATTTATATATGAAAAGGTTTTGTATAATTGAATTATTCATGAGATTGGTAGGTGAAACTTGATAAGCAGCCTTTTTTAGGGCAAGCGAGTCACTACCAACACAAAGGATCAGAACATCATCTTTTCTAACTTTTACATCTAGCCCTTAGACCACACTTTTAATATTCAGAGGAGTGATTTTGAGAATTACCTCCTGAATCACTGCTGTGATTCCCCAGCATTCCTCCCACAATCAGAGGAGTTATTGCATTGTGCCTAATCTGACCCACCCCTAGCCTGTTTTAATTGAGCTTTAAATGAATGCGAAATAACATTCCCAAGAGATTGAATCCAACATTACTATATGTTGGGTGCCTTTAATATTATGATTTTTGCAAGATTTATTTGTATGTTTTGAGTCAAGTGAAATGCAATATGAGGCACTGTTTTATAAAATACTTAGTGGCCATTTTTGGAATCACAAACACTTTGTATGCTTGGGAACATGGATCAATGGGTTTATTAACCATCTCTTGAGATAAATGCTTTCTATTAATTTTAATTCCCTCTTGTTTAATGAGGGTCTTTAAGAAATTGTAAAGCCCAACATTGTGTTACTTATTGGTGGGAGCATATTTTTTTTCTGTGAGAAATACAGATATTCTCTGATGATGGGCATGTTGTATATAATGAATACATGTATTGGGGGAAATATGGTAATGATTATACAAGAAATATAGGGACACGTAGCACTTCTTAGGACTTTAAAATGTTAGATAAGTACAATTACTAGATTTGTGACATTGGCAATTTATTTAATCTCTTAATTTATAAAGATGATAATTGTACTTTTCGCTTAAGAGTTCCTGTGGAGATTAAATGAGAAAATAGGTGAAAGCTACATGATGAATTACCTATGGTATAGTATAAGCTTGGTAATATTCGTCTTTGTTGTTATTCTTGTTGCTACAAATTATACAGGACAGGGAGTCTGGGAAACTGTGCCATGGTGAAAATAGTGCCACATTGTCAATCAGCACACTTGGGGTCTAAATATTTTCTTAACAACTAAAGTACTGAGTAACCAGTATTGGTAATGACTGACTTAGCTTATTTAAAATGAAGAGCAAGTTTTATTATCTTCCTGTGATGTTTTCTTTTCTTTCTTTCATCCCTCTTTTTTTCTTCACTGTTTCATTATGTCTATATTATAGAGAGGTGGGTTGATGCATATCTCTTTGTCCCAAAAATGCCATCCCTCTTTTAATAGCTGTGAAAGCCTATAATTTTATAATATCTGTCATATCAATTACAAAATCAATGTTGTATGTGCTTTGTTGACACTATATACTGAAAACTTTACATTAGAACATGATGAAGGGAACAGGTTGTAAGAGTGTAAATAAATCAATGTATTTAGAATAACAGTTATTAATTGAGAGATTTCTTTCCCCATAAGAGACATGTGGCAATACCCGGAGATATTTTCATTGTTAATATTGGGGGTAGGGAGGTTGTAATTAGAGGCCAAGCTGCTACTCACATCCTTCACTGCACAAAACAGTGGTGCCCCATAATGAAAAATCAGGTACCAAACATGAGTCAGCCTTGTGAAACTCTAATTTAGAGCATCATTTAGCTAAAACAACCCCACAGACTTTCACTGAAGGCCAACAGTGTTCCAGGCACTGGGTATACAGAATGGGATAAAACAGTTCTTTGAATTGCCTTCAAGGAGGTTAGTGTTTATTTGATTATTTCTTAATAATCATATCTTTGTCTTTAAAAGTGAGAAAATATGGATCCTAATTCCTACCAGAATATGTATGAGATGATGAAGGTCACAAACCCTTGGATTATATTCTGATCCAATAGATCTTAAATAGCAACCATCTTATATTCATAACCACAAATGATCCAAATAGTTTGGAAAAAAATTAAAACAATAAAATAACTTAGTATGTGAGAAATTTTGGACCTATTATAAACATAAGTTCATAAAAGTAATAATGTCATCTGTACAGCCCCTACTTGAAAATGCCCATTTGGAGGCACATGACAGATCAGAGTTAATAAATTCTACTTAAATGGAAGACACAGGAAGTGAGAGGTAACCATTTATCTATGTAAAGGAGAAGGCCATATTATGGTTTAGATGTGAGGTATCCCCCAATAGCATATGTGTAAGACAATATAAGAAGGTTTGGAGGAAAAATGATTGGGTTTTAGCCCAAACTTAATCAGCGAATTTATCCCTGATGGGATTAACTAGATGTTGGCTGGAGGCAGGTGGGGTGTGGCTGGAGGAAGTGGTTCATTGGGGGTGTGGCTATGGAGTATATATTTTGTATCTGGAGAGTGGAGTCTCTCTCTCTGCTTGCTGATCATCATGTGAGCTGCTTCCCTCTGCCACACTCTTCTGCCATGATGTCCTGCCTCACCTCAAGCCCCTTGGAATGGAGCCTTGCGTCTGTGGATTGAGACCTCTGAAACTATGAGCCCTTAAATAAGCCTTTCCTCCTCTACAGTTGTGCTGGTCCGGTCCTTTTGTCACAGTGGCAAAAAAGCTGCCTCAAACAGGCTACCTGTCCTGAATAGAAATGGTGCTGATGTATTACAGAGCCTGAAAAATTGAATCTCTTGTGTTTTCCCTCCCTTCCCTCCCCTCCTCTCACTTCCCTTCCCCTTCCATTTTCCCTCCCCTCCCTTCCCCCTCCCCCTCTTTCTTTCTAGCTAAGGTAAACCACCAGTGGCAAAGGATTTTGTTTTAATATTGACAATACATTTTTTAGTTCAAGATTACATAGGTTTTTTTTTATTATTATTCTAAGTATAAATAACGTGTCACAAAAACTTTTTGTCAGTGTAAGTACCTTGCAAGAGAAAAGGGCACGGGGGTGAGTTGAAATTAAATTTTGTAGTAACTGTCTAACAGGTTGTCAAGGGGCAATTGTGACTAACTCTTTACAAAATGCCGAGTAGGATGGCAGAAATAATCACATCAGATGCTAGGGGAGGAATCTGATGTTCTATTGTGAGAAAATGCTCTTTACAGAGATTGCAGGGATATGGTATATGGAAAATTTAAAAGAAAATTAGTGGGAAGCCTTGATCTTTTCCTTTTAAATAGCCCAGAGTTAGTGGTACATGTTAGTTGCAAAGCAGGCTGAATGAATGTTAGCTGCAGGGTGGGCTGAACACTCGACCCTCACCCTCACGGGTCTGGTTCCTTACTGCTTGTTTGCCTCAAGTCTGGACACTCAACCCCACTCAAGGCTGAATCCCCACCCATCTGGTGCAACAGAAACCCACTTCTAACCACTGCCCAGTCTGCCTAAGGGCAGAAGATGATACCCTTAGCAACTACTGTATGATCCAATCATTGTATGCCAACAAGGTAGCTTTCAGACCCTAAGACCCCATTAGATGTTGGCTATAAAAACTCTTTCCTGCTCCCCCCCTTCACTCCCTCTCTTTCTCTCCCCCCCTTTGTTCTCCTCTCTCTCTCTCTCTTTCCTGCTCTCTATTTTGCTTTCTCTCTCTCTTTTTCTCTTCCTTCTCTGTCAATCAGACACTGCCCCAATTAAGATCTCTTGGTCGCTCCAAGTGTTGTGGTCACTTTCCTTTCAGTACATATTTGAAGAAGTACTTAGGATAAAAGCTAAAGCTTGTAAATGTAAATATCTATATATGCAATCCTGATTTCAAATCCCTTCATGTAATTGATACATAGGAACTAGACATGTGGTGCTACATTGTACTAATAGAAGAAGAACAAAATATATAAAGCCTGGTTTTCAGACATTGATCAAAGTCAGTCCATTGATCCTTGAGTGAAGTGAGACAAAATTAGGTAATATTTATGATTGTTTCAGCTTGATGCCTTAAAACAATTTTCATGTTGCAACAAAAGAGAAATCCAAACAGAATCTTACAGGATCATTTAGTTTAAGAGTGAGATGGAATTTGAGAGGCCCAAATAACTTAACATTTGTGGGTCAGAGTCCAGGACAAGAGACTGAACAGAAAGAATGTCAATGAGTTCTGAAATCTTAAGGGAGTCTCCTTGAATCATCTCAGCAAGCATGAGAGGGCATTACTATAGACTGAAGAAAGAAACAAAAGAAAAAAAATGGACTAAGAAGTTCCTTGAGCCCACACAGATGCAAAAAGAGTTTTTGTTCTTACCAGCCAGAGCAGAAATATACTTGGAATCAAATAAAGTTGTTAAAAATATATTAATAGTATGTTTATATTTATATTAACTACTGAAGTATACTTTGAATCTGTCATAGCAAAGCTTAATATTAAAGCTAAAAAAAGGATCCAACCAATTTCAAGTAATTTGTCATATACCAAAACACAATGTTCAATACTATTTTTTAAAAAGACATAAAATATCAGCATATAGCCACATACAAGTCACAATGTCAGTCATTTAAAGAATTGCAAAACATCCAAAGAAGCAGAAATATTTAGCTCATGATAAGGAGGAAAATTGATAAGTAGAAATAGGCTTAGACTTGACAAGGATTGTGAAATTAGCAAATACAAATGTTAAAAATGGCTATTAGAAACCTCCTTCTTATGTTTGATAAAGGGAAAGTTTAATTCATAAGGAGAAAATGTAAGGATAACAACAACAACAACAACAAAATACTTTAGTAGAATGTCTAGGTACATCTGAAATGAAAAGGAAAATGAAAACTAAATGAGATAAACAAATTAGACACTGAAAATTAAAAGATCCATGAACAGGAAGACAGAGAATAGAAATGATCAAAAGCCAAGTACAAAGAGAAAAAGACTAAAATAAAAAATAAAAAAACTATATATGATCCATAAGGCAAAATTCAGTAATCAATTTTTCACAATTAGTATCCTAGAAGAAAGAGAGTTGCAGGGAAAATACTCTAATTTGATGAGGAATTTGAACCTATCTATATATATACACAATATGGCCAACAAACTACAAACAAAATAACATAAAATTATCATTGAAAGTCACTTTGTATGTAAAAACGTGGATGTGTAACCAATGTGATTCTGCAATCTGTATACGGGGGAAAAATGGGAGTTCATAACTCACTTGAATCAAATGTATGAAATACGATATGTCAAGAGCTATGTAATGTTTTGAACAACTAATAAAAAAAAGAAAAAAAAAGAAAGTCACTTTGTAAGCAAATTGATGGATACTAGAAATGAAGAGAAAATAATAAAAGTGCCACAGGGGGGAAATGTGTTTTATACTGAACAAGAATGATTGCTCTTTTTTCATGAGAATCTATACAATACAGAAGACACCGTGCTACATGGAAGAAACAAAGACTACATATAGTATGAGTAAAAACAAAATAAGCAGTAAAAAAAGTAGCAAACCTATGGGACCGAACTCTCAGGAACTAAAAGTATTGCCAAGGGTCTATGAGAAGAGGGAGCATTGATTACATGGGCACAGATAATGACTGATTACATGATTGCATGCATTGTCCAAACTCACAGAATTATATAATAAAATTGAGTGACTTTGTTGTATGTAAGCTAAATCTCAGAAAAGCTTTATTTTAGCAACAACACAAACATGTTAAATTTGAGATAAATTCCTTGGCAAAGAATATTTGTGTGATATAATTTTTTCCTTGGTAGTTAATCTGTTAAATATGTAATTATCTCTGTTAAATATGTAATTTGAGTATTTGTATTTATTATGTCAAGGAATACCTAACTTGCTGTTTTTCATTTGGCCCTCATATATTTTCTCTTTTTCCCTTCACTGATGACAATTCAGTAAGAAACTTTAATCTCAGCAAATAAAGGAGGTCTCAAATCTCTTGAAAATTTGCAATCTACTTGAGTATTCTCCTAGGATACAAAAAAGAAAATACTAGATGTGTTCAAATTGGAAATCACTATCTTTTGTCAATAACTTATTGCTAGACTTGGTTGAATTCTTAGAGTGAAGTTTAGCTCCTTGTCCTGTTATTTACTTTCTCACCAAGTTCTCCTACATCTGATCTAGACAGCAGAAAGATTTGCTTTCCCAAGAGCCGAGTGGTATATTTCTACCTGGTGGTAGGACAAACACACTTATAGAGCTAACTGTGCTCTTAGTCTTCCTACATACATTGCTCAGGAGATAATGGATTGTGCACATAGACCTCAGAGTTTGGTTCCCAGAAACACTTCCATTCCCGAGTTTATTTTTGAACTGATGGTGACCTGACCATACTCTTAGGATACCAATTGGCCAGAAAGAAATGGTTTGCACTAATTTGGGCCAAATCTGGCCTGATGCTATTGCCTGCTTGGCAATTGAAAATGAATGCAATGTTTATGCTTAAATATGTTACTATGAATGCTTCATATACTCATCTTCTTCTTGTAGAAATATAGTGAACACATTAATTGGAAGATTTAATGGCATTTAAATGAAAAGATAAAAATAATCAAAAGTGAGGAGGTTTTCCATATTTTCTGAGAGCATCCTTAAAGAGTGCTACGGACAGTTTTATAGGATTTTAAGAGATCCAATCATGAATTCTGAGTATTCTGGCATAAATTCTCAGTTGGTGCCAAAATATCTTTTATAATGAGCAGTCCTAGATGAAAATGAAAATCACTCATGATTAAATCTATTAAAGTTCCAGACTTAGAGAAGTTACATGTAAACTTGTAGAATTTTCTTCAGTGGAATGCAAAGCCTGTCTGTCCAGCATAATAGATTACTTCATATTTGTTATCTAATCCAGATTTCTTAACGATGCTTTATTAATTTCTCTGAAAATATCTAGCTCCCCAAATGTTCTTTAACAAATTTTACCACGTTTCTTGTTCCCCTTCATGGGTTAATATTGGTTTTGTGTGTATTTACTTTGTACTTGTATTAGAGTTTTTTCAAACTTATTGAAAATTACGTTTTAAATCATTTTTCATGTTATTCCAGAGCACAGAAACTCATTTGTATTTTTTTATGTTTTTTTTTTTTTCCTTTTTTTTTCTTTTGGTATTAATCTTGACTAATTTCTGCTCAGTGTCAGACAGTGTTTGTTATGGTTTAGATGTGAGGTGTCCCCAGAAAGCTCACAGGTGAGACAATGCAAGAAAGTTTGGAGGAGTAATGATTGGGTTATAGTCTTCACCTCTTCAGTGAATTAGTCCCTGATGGGATTAACTGAGTGGTAACTAGAGGCAGGTGGGGTGTGGCTGGAGGAAGTAGTTAGTTGAGGCGGGGCTATGGGGTATACATGTTGTATCTGGAGCTGGAGTCTTTCTCTCTCCTTGATCACCATGATGATCATGCCATGATGTTCAGCCTCACCTCAAGACCCTAGGAATTGAGCTGGCCTTCTTTGGACTAAGGCCCCTAAAACCGTGAACCCTCAAATAAACTTTTCCTTCCCTACAGTTGTGCTGGTTAGATCCTTTGGTCACAGCAACAAAAAAGCTGACTACAACACTGTTCAAAGTACTGATACTATCCTAAAATCATCCATCACAGGGTGGTTGGTGAGTCTTTAATGCCATGTCCTCGGCTCTCTACTGGAATTAATGATAATATTCTTGGGGGAACCCAGACAAAGCCTTGAAATCTGACTGGAGTTTTGGGATCAGAAATGCTACAAAGGAGAGGCAGCATTTGGTCTAACCTTTTAGAACTGAGAAGGAATCAACTAAAAAGGCCAGGGAGGGAGGAGAGCAGTGGGAAAAGGAGGACATTCTTGGCAGGAAAAAGCAACAACAAAGGAAGAAATGCTGGCACACACACCCTAATTTAGTTGAGAATTTCAGTGGGACCAGAGTAGAGGGTGAGTAGAGTGGGGAATGACTGCAGCCAGGTTATGAACAAAGGCTGTATACAGTTTGTGAAGGGTACTTAATGCCTTGCTAAGGAATCTGGTGTTATCATTTTTGCAGTGGGGAATCTATGGAAAAGTTAAAAACATCTTACTTTGAAGTAATATCTGCTTTTGAGGATACTTTCTAGCAGAGTAGAGAATTAATTGGAAGAAAAAAAAGATACCAGATTTTTGGAAAGCAAAAAATATTTCTTGAAAAATCCAAGTTGGAATATAAGTAACTTTTTTTTTTTTGGTGTGTGTGTGTGAGTGTATGGTGTTGGGGATTGAACCCAGGGCATGGTGCATGTGAGGCAAGCACTCTACCAACTGAGCTATATCCCCAGCCCATTAATGGCCACATTATAAATGCTGCAATCATTTTCAAATTCATCAAGGAGATAGATTGTCTGAGATTTGATGAGGTCAGAGTCCAAAGGTGAGTTCACATAAATTCTTATGTTTTTTGCTTGGTGATAAGCTGGGTAGATGGTCTTGGATGACAGTTACTCAAGAGAGGGAAGACAGAATTAACAATGATGTAGTAAAGAAAGTGAGTGAAAACATTATATAAGAAATGAAGTACAGACTAGGGAGAACAGGTGGATCATCCCCAAGTTACCATATAGGATATTGGAATGAATTTAACACAGAGGTAGCAGTGAGTGTCAAATATGCTTTGGAGCTAAGCAGACTCAGGTTGCAACTTTAGCTGACTTTGAACTACACAAAATAACCATATTATATTAAATTTCTGAAATTTAGACTCTTCATCCTGCTTTGTTCAGTGTTGTTGTGAGTTAACGATTTAAAAGACTAAGAGTCTGACAGAGCATCTCATCCTTGACAGATGAGAATTTAAGAGGTGGACATTTCCTTGCTATTTAAGAAAAATCGAATTTTTAATGCTCCCTCTTACGATAGGCCAAGTCAAATGAGCATTTGCCCAGTTCTAGCTTATGTATATTCATTCTTTCATATTTTTTAACTTCATAGATAAGTTTATTTGTTCAAATCTTGCTAATTATCATATCATGCCTCATTGCAACCACTATAGATTATCCTCATTGTGATTATAATTTCATAAGATGATAGTAAAAAACTTTATTTTCCTTTTAGTTATAATTTTTTTAATTAAAAAATGTAAGCTTGTTAAGCCTAAAAGTACTGAAGAAAAAAGTCAACAATCTTCTTCTAGCCCATTTCAGTTTCATCAACCTCAAAGTAACCAATATTAAGAGTTTTCTATGCACATTTCTTATTTTCTGAGATTCAAAAATTATGTTCAAACTAAATTCATATGTTCACATAAATATATGCATAAATATAAATAAAATGTATTATTTTGTTCCAAATATAGGATTATTTATGCATATAGTTCTCTTGCTTGCTTTTATTCAGAATAACATATTATGGATATTTCTTTGGCCATTATATTTTATATGATGACATATGTTATGGTTTGCACATGGACTGGTCATCACATTTTATGTATTGAAGACATAGTCCAAAAGGCAGAAATCTCCAGACGTGGGGCTTTTGAGAAGTAATTGAATCATGAGAGCTGTAACCTCATCAGTGGATTAATCCATTTGATGTAGTAATAATTTGAATGTACACTGGAAGGACATAGAAACTGTAGGCAGGTGGGGTATGGTTAGTGGAAGTAGGTCACTGGGGGTGTCCCTTGGGGAATATGTTTTGTCTTGGCCTTTACCCCTTCTGTGCTTCCTGGCTGCCATGACCTGTGGTGCAGCATTAATCCACCACACCCTTCCTCCATGATGCTTCCCTCACCTCAGGTTCAAAGCAATGGAGCCAGTCAACTATGGACCAAAACCTCTGAAATCATGAGTCAAATAAATCTTTCTTTCTCTAAGTTGTTCTTCTCTGGTATTTGTCACAACAATACAAAGATGACTAATATAGAACAGCATGACTTAGTCTCAGTCCTCTTAGATCTTCTATTTTAGTTGTATACCATGAAGGAAATTCCTGCACTAACATGGCATAAAAGGGATACTTATAACTTATTTTTTATTATCTTCAGATAATAACCTGTGAACTTAATTGCTTTGAAGGGGAGGTGTGAATTAGCTGCACAGATTTTTTTGGACAAATTTATTTAAGTTCCTACTCTATGATAGGAGTCTGAAGGAACAAAGAAGTGTACAAAGTTCGTTCGTATCCTTAGGATTTAATTTCAGACCTAGTAATACTTGAGATGATCTTTATATTCTAAGTATAAAGGGGGCTGAAGCAAGATGAGCAGAGCAAGTACAGATGCTAAAAAATGCTTCAGAAGACTAATAAGTGGATATAACACCTCATCTAAGATTTTACTTCCCTATACTGTTTGTATTATTATGTAGTGCCCCAAATTTGTGATACTACATTCTAAATTAATTTCATAGAATATTTTGATTTAAGAACTTAAGAATTTTGATTCTTAATTCAAAACTTAGAAAAAAAATAAAAAGAAGGGTAGATCAACATAAGGAAGACTCAAAGTCATTTGTGGTTTCAATTGTATATATTTAACATTTTTTTTCTTTAACAGGAGAACATGAAGTTCACAAACAACCCATGAAAATTTGATGAAGCCCATATATTTTACAAGGCAAAATTCCATATATATATATATATATATATACATATATATATATATATATGTATATATATATATATATATATATATATATATACATATATATATATATATATGTATATATATATATATATATGGACTCTATTTGACTTGAAAGTGATTAAAAAATATTTGAGCTCACGTTTGAAACTGGAGTTTTGATTTTTAATAATCCATATATTTAGTTTCTCTTGAAAACTCTAGAAATCTGGCAATGCAGAACTTTCATTTCTACATGTCATAAATTGGCTAGATTCTTACAGCTGCTCCATTTAGATATAGCCTGTTTTCCCTCTTGCAGCCCATTTTTTAATTTATAATGTATCATCCATGAAAACATTTGATTTTGTGAACATGTCTAGTTTATAAAGGTGAATGTCCATGTTGCTGTGAATTGTCAGTAGTTAGAATCCTTTCTTTCTCCTGTGATGCCTATGGCTACTTTTTATATACTCCTTTATCAGCAAAGAAGCAGAGATACATTTTAAGTTTTAAAATAAATGCAGTCAAATGAGAAAAGGGAAGCACAAGAGAAGAAATCATGGTGGACAGACAGATGAAAAAGCAGAAAAGTTTAAGAGTTTTTTTTTCCTTTCAAAATTTGTGCTAGAGATAGAAGTTTGCAAATAAACAAATATACAGATTTTCAGTGTTATGTATTAATGAGTTTTACAAATGCATTCATGTAATTCTCAATGTTTTAAAATATAGAACATTCTGTCACTAAGGAAGATTCCTTTGTGGCTTTTCCTAGTCATTTCCCATCTACCATATCGTAATTGTTCCCAGAAAACACATTTTTGTTCTTCTTTCACCATAGATTAGATTTTCTTGTTCTAGAAACTTCATAAAAGTGAAATTATATACCATGCAGGCTTCTATGTCTGGCCTTTTTCATTTAGACAGTATGTTGTGATTCATTGATGTCATTGGATTACTATTACTTAGCTCCATTTTGTTACACAATATTTTGCAAATTGTTTATGGTTGTTTGTAGCTTGGGAATTCTATGAATTAAGTTTGTAGAAAAATTTCAGTAAAAGTCATTTTATGAACATATGTTTTCATTTTCTTTGAGAATGCATTAAAGTGAAAGTTCTTTATTAGAAGGGATATATGCTTATTTTAAGAAATAGCCAGACTGTCTTTTAAAATTGTTTTATCATTTCACATTCTCATCAACAGCATGTGACAGTTCAAATTATTCAAGTTTCTAATCAATATATGGTATTAGATTTTTAATATTATTCAATCTAAAATCTGTTGCAATACTGCATTGTGGTTTTAATTTTCCCTGATGTTTAACAGAGTATAATATTTGTAATGTGTTTATTGGTCTTGTGTTATCCTCCTGTTAAAATATTTATTGAGCACTTTTACATTTAAAAAAAAAACTCGGTTTCTTATATTTTTGTTAATATGGTTTAGAATCTCTTTCTGTATTCTGTATCATTCTATTCTATTCATCTACGTAGATAGACATATGTCAAGTTATTTATTACATTCTGTTTCTTCTCTTTAGTGACTTTCAATGTTCATATAAAGGTATAGATGCAGTTATATAAAATATATTCTATAATTTTATGTTATACCTATTTATTTTATTTTTTAAATATTTTTAAATATTTATTTTTAAATGTTCTTTTTATTTATTTATTTATTATTTATTATTTTATTAATTTATTTTTCATTACAATCCTTATTACACATATAGAGCCCTATTTTTCGTATCTGTACACACAGTATGTTCACGCCAACATATGCCATTATACATGTGTACTCTTTTTTGTATTAAAATTCTTAATACACATATATACCACAATTTTTCATATCTCTGTTTGTATATAAGGTATGTTGGCCCCAAATTCAAATCTTCATACATGTATTTTGTTTAAGAATGACCATCACATTCCACCATCATTGTTAATCCCTTTCCCCCTCCTTTTCCCTTCCACCCATCTTCCCTATCTAGATATACCTATTTATTTTACTAATGTCTTTTGATGAGTAGAAATTTTTAGCTTTGATGAAGACTAGATTATGGCTATTTTTTTCCTGTTATGGATTTTAATTTCTCTGTAGAAAATTTTTGCCTAACAATTAGTTAGAGCCAGAAATTACTACTACTTTGGTAAACTTCTTTTTGTCTTCAAATAATAAATACTTTCTTTTTCTTGCTGCTAAAGTTAAAAGATATTTCAAATTTTGTCTTAGTTATGTTGAATTTTTTTTAATTGTACAGGGATTGAACCCAGGGTTCTTTAGCCACTGAGCTACTTTCCCAAATGCTTTTGCTTTTTAATTTGAAACAGGGTCTTACTAAGTTGCTTAGGGCCTTGCTATGTTGCTGAGGCTGGCTTTGAACTTGAGATTCTCCTGCTTCACTCATCCTCCTTAGCCGCTGGCATGTGCCACTGCATCTGACTGATTTTCACAGTATAGTATTGTATATGTATATATTCCTAAAAAAAAGTTTTTTCTTCTGAATATTTGTGGACTTAAGTAAATTATCTTACCATGTGACTTTCTTTTTACTCTTATATTTTAAAATTCATTTATGTTCATTAGAGAAGGATCTAGTTGATCACTTCTATAGGGATGTAATCTTCAATTCTATTAGTATAACAATTTGTTTTTCAATTTTCTGGTTTAGGCCTACCTTTTTCCACTTTCTGTCTAATGCAATATTTTCTACTGTAAACATTTTTATCTGGAACATAGAGCAAGAGTTTCTCTATAGTTTGGAGTTTAATTGTTGAGTCTATAAGATATAACAATTTGACTTTACATGATAAATTGTTCACTATAATAATTGTACTGATTTAAAATCTCACCAACAGTTTACAACAACCCTTCTAACTACATCTTTATGACATCTTGCTATGGTTAGCCTTTAATTTTTGCTACTTGCCTTTTCTTCTAACATCTACTGAGGGCTTATTTCACTTTAGAAACTCTTTATCTGCTTTACAAAAATTATCCCTTAAATCTTCATAACAAGTTTGGGAAACTAAGAGTAATTATCTTAATTTACTTAGTCTAAGTAAATTAAGATAATTTTACTATAGTAAAGTCAACGTTGAAGAGTGTAACAAAAGTTTTAAAGTTAATAATAGCAATAATTTTCTTAATTCTCTCATAAACACTATATACCTGGATCATTTCATTTTATTCTTCACAACACTTCCCTAAGTAAAATCAAGGTGGCAGCAGGACTCCCTTCCCCATAGGGACTCTAGAGGGAAATCCATTTCCCTGCCTTTTCTATCCTATAGACTTATCTTAGCCTTGGTTCAGAGCTCTCTTCCTCCATCTTCAAAGTCAGCAATTGGATGTGGAAGTTTTCTCATGCTGTCACCTCTCTGTTGCTCTTTCAGTTCTTCCATGTGTGGACTTCTGTGATTACATTGGATTTACCCAGATAATCTGGGGTAGTCTATCTATTTTGTTTTCAGTTAATTAGCAACATTGATTTCATCTACAACCTCTTGTCACATAGCCAAGTCACATAACATTCACAGTTCTGAAGATGGTCTTTGAATGATCATTATTCTGTTCACCATAGTGAGGGACCAGAATTTAAGCACAGAGCATTATAACTGTTCAATGTTTTCACACCTCTAAATCTCAGGCTAATGACAGCTCTTAGAACAAGTGCACAAAGGCTGTGTATGAAAGTGCATTACCATGGAGAAGCTGCTGGTCTATCATGGGAGGGTATCTTCAATGCCTGCTAGACAAGATCAAGGACACTGTATTGCTCGATTAATACCAGTTGCTATGAACACACCACACAATGGACAAGGTGAGAGGTTTTCTTAATTCTTAATTCTTTTTTTTTAATATTTTGTTTTAATTGTAGTTGGACACGATATCTTTATTTTTTTTAATGTGGTACTGAGGATCGAACCCAGCACCCCACACGTACTAGGTGAGCTCTACCACTGAGCCACAACCCCAGCCCCTAATTCTTGATTTTTTACATGTCATTTTATTGCTGACAACAGTCCATTCCATGAATTCTGCTAGTCAACCCTCTTTCCCTTTTTGATTCATCCCATAAACAAGCATCATGCTTAATTACATGGCACAATGTGACCTAGTTGAAGTTTCTCACACCTCATAAACAGATCCAGCTCTGTTTCATAGGACATTTCCCAAATTACCCTCCTCAGAATACTAAAGACCAATGTGTAGGGAGAACATTTTATGAAAATATTGGTGACTGCTACAGAACATACTTACTCTCATATTTTAAGTTACCAATACACACTAGTGTGTTAGAACCTGGGAATCTTGGCACGTGTTAAATGAAATTTGACCTGAGGATGCTTTCATGCTGGAAGCCATACCTAATGAACTGCAAGCTATCCTAGTATGTAAACTCACTAAAAGTCTAGCTTAGGCACATACTTTTGTAATAGATCTTTGAGTGTCTATCAGTTATGGCTGCTTAGCTTTAGTCAATCTAAAGAGACTGATTCAAACAATGAAGCAATTAAGTTATTTTTTGTATCTCATTTCTGTCCATAAATGCTGAATGACCATGTTGCAGCTTGGAATTCCTAGGATCTATTCTGGTCTGATGGCTGTCTGATTACCAGATTGTTCAGCTAAAATCTGTTAAATGTAACTTGTCTAATATTTTCCATTTTAACTCTTAATGAGTTCAAATAGGAGTCTTATGTAACTTTGCTCTTTTCACAGCTAATTGGATATGGACCCCTTACTTCTGGAATTTTGCTTCTTGGTTCCAAGGATCATTTCTTAACTTCTAGTAAATCATTTAGGGAATATTGTTTTAACATACTATGAGAACATTAGTCAATTGTTCAGTATTTTTGTTGTTAACCAATATCTAAAATAGGTGCTGTGTTATCTTGACTGATGTGGAAAAATTAAATGAAACAAGGTCACTTCTATTTATGACCCTTTCAAGATTAGGGATTAGCAGAAAAATCTTTGTTGAAGTAACATTTGCAGTTATAAATTCTTTTCAATTATATGATCTTGCCTGGGTTAGAAACATTCAGCCATCACAGGTTTGGGTTTGTTTTTTTTTTTTTTTTTTTCCAAATAAGCATTATAGTGATGCTTTAGTCAGTTTTTGGTCATTGTAACCTGAAGATCTCATCACAACAATTAGAGGAGGGAAAGTTTATTTTGGGTCATGGTTTCAGAGGATTCAGTGTGTAGATGGCTGACTCTATAGCTATGGGCTTGAGGTGAAGCAGAAGGGCATGGTGGAAGAGAGCAGCTCAGAATATGGCAACCAAGAAGCAGAGAAGCTCTGCTCACCAGGGACAAAATATAAACACCAAAGGTATACCCCAGGGACCTATCTCCTCCAGTCACACCCTCCCTACCTGCAGTTACCACTCAGTTAATCCATATCAGTGGTATAATATACTGAGCAGGTTAAAGCTCTCATAATCTAATCATTTTACCTCTGAACCTTCCTGCATTGTCTCGCACATGAGCTTTGGGATTTACTTCGTACCTAAACCATAACAAGTGACCAGAATATTTTCTGTTCCTTAAAGTGAAAGCATATTGTTTTTTCTTTCGTATTTCTAGAAAGGGTTGAATTCCAATATGTAATACAGAAAATGCAGAGGAAGAATATTATTTGTTTGTTTGTTTGGGGGGGACAAATGTTTTCAATATAACATAGGTAAAGATATAGGCCAAATATGAAAGAAACATTAGAGAATCATAAGAGAAATGTAGAGCTTAAGCCCTATACCGGTAGGACTGCCAAGATTTTTCTCTAGCCATTTATCATGTGAATAATTTACTCATTGTGAAAAGTGTCAAAAATTCAGAAAAATGAAAAAAGAAAATAAAAATTTGGGGATGTAAATATTATCACTTTGATGTGTTTCCTTCTAAATTTGTAGAGGACAAAATGAAAACAAATTGCAGTTTATAGCTTTTGTATTACTTGATATTATATGGAGAAAATTAACATTTTCATTAGAAATTTATTGTTATCTTCAGGACTAAATTTTATATAAGATCTTATGAATATATCTTAATTTTCTTATCTTCATTTAAATTTGCAATAAATTAGTAATTTAAAGAATAACTCATATGTTAGTGGCAAGATCTAACTATTATTCCAAGGTATGATTCAAAGTCATGGTGACAAATTAGTAATTTTCAAACACAGAGACATAAATGGTAATATTTTTGTTCAAGGTTCCAGCAGTCCTATATTAGATTATAAAGAGAACTGGATACTTGAGCCTCACACACCCCACCCCCATCCCAGTTCTCCAAGTACAATTACTGTAAGCAATTGTCAATCATGGACTATTGATCTGATGGATATTGTAGCCTGGAGCAAAGAAGCAGAGCTGAGAGTGTGTCTGTGGAATGGAGAGTCACTAGAATGTGGTGGTCCCTGTTTAATGCCCTCAGAAACTCCACGTGGGCCTGCAACAGGAAATTGATCCAGTTGTTCACAGTGTGAAATATAGTGGGCAGAACAGGGCCTGCAGCAATCACCCCTCTTAAATGCTTTGACATTGTTCAAGCACTTTTCTCTGACTTTCTGGTCTGATGAGCTACTGAAAACTATCCACTTATTTTAAAAGTGAAAGGAAGGTGGGCATCTTATCCTTTGAGTACTAACATAGACTGCTTGCAGGAGGGTTAAGCAAACCATCTGATATGGGACAGGACACTCTGCTGACCAACAGCCCCAGTGACCAATTAAGACAACAGTGCAATTTTTTGGCTTTCCTGTGATCAATCTGCAATCCTCCCTTCTCAAAATAGTCACAATTCCACAAAAGTCAGCTTAGAAGTCAGAAAAAAATAAATAAATAAAAGAAAGTATAATCAAGTTCCTCATACAGATGTAAGAATCTCTCTTCCACAGATATTTTAAAGAAATATTATCCTAAATCAGATGACTTTATTAAAATTTGTGAGTATTGAATTATTTCTCCATTGACCAAGATGATAAAATCATGGTTTATGAAATTCTATGCTTGGGAGAGCAAAAAGAAAACGTTTGCTTTCAACTGCAATAAAATTCACATTTGTGAATCCCAGTTTTCACATTAAAGAGTTTTGTGTCTGTTTATCTGGAAACTACTTACATCAATTCATTTTACTCAAACGTTACAGTGAGTCAGTCAAATGTGAAATCAGTTTATAAGACCTTACTCAAGCAAGGAGTATTTGATTCCCATTTTTTGCTGAAGAGGTTTCCTAATGATCTTGGTCAGGCAAATTGGTCTTGACATTGTTCCATGAGATATTTTCTTCAATCTTTCTTGACTTAGTGAGCTGCTAACTTATTTTTTGTCCATTTTCATCAGTGTTGTCACAGACTTTGAAAAAGATTATCTAATTTAATCACCATAACAATGTTATTTGTGATAACAATAAGAATTCATTAAGCACCTATTGTTTGCAAGCCACTGTGCAACTAGGAATTTTATCATATTTTTCCTAACAAGAAAATGAAGTTTCTGAAATCCAAGATTCTGATACATTTTTAGATCCTTACTCTGGGGACTTTGTCTATTACATCAAGAAAATCCATAAAGCAAGAGAGAGAAAAGTTGGGTATATATCAATATAATTATGTACTCTTTTAAGACCTAACATTTGAAAAGGGGGAAAATGTGAGAAAGGAGTGTCTTTTTCTTTCCCCAATTATTTTGAGCTTTACCTGCTTTTTCCATGCCTATCAACAGATTTATTAACCCTCTTTGTAACACAGGTGATCTCTTGTTCTTGGTGAGCACTTTGAGTGAATCATTTCAGAATTTTTTTAAGCCTCTTTTGACAATTCCAGATCCAAGTATAAGAAGTTGGCTGAAATGTAGACCAGGGGAATCATGTGCAGTAATATTTATGAAGGAAGGTTAGTTGAATGCTGGATGTTGGAGCTTAAGTTATTATTTCCTTAAATTCATGTATAAAATACTCACGGTCCTCATAAATTCATGGTAATATCTGCTCATTCCTAGCATGATGGGTGGCTCTTCTTCTTTATGGACTATGTGGCCAGAGAAGAGTGAGTCTAAGAGTCTGGGAGTAATGTCCTCTTATTTTGAGTCTACCCACATATACTTACACTTTGAGGAAAATGAAATGGTTGTGTGCTTCTGTTGAAAAGCAATGAATTACTAACATTACTATTATACCATTATTATTCTTTACTATTACTACCATCATCTTTATCATCATCCTCATTAACAACTATCTCCATAATAAAATGGTATTTCATTTGAAATAATGATACATAATTTTAGCCATTGCTTCATTTAATCCCAATTTCTCAACTTGTAGGTCTTACAACATCTATTTATAATATGAGGACACTGAGGTATAGAGAAGTTAAGCAGCTGATTTAAGGCCATACAGGAAGTAAACATATAATATGTTTTACAAATTTGAAAACCCAGTTGGTGTAACTACAAAGATTGTAATATTTCCATTGTGCCTTCTTACTCCATGCCATGTTAGGCAGAAATTCCCCATTTCTATTGTCCTTTTAAGTCCTGACTACTTTTGGGGAAGATGCTTGAACATACCCTGTCAGTGGCCTTCTGAAGCATGCTACCACTTCTGAGATGATCACCCCTTAGAAGAACATTGGAGGAACATTAGAAGATGCAGTATTTTGAAAAAGAATTTCTGCAAATCAAGAGAGTCTTAACAATACCCTGAAAGAATTGTGATTAGATTATTTTTTCTTTTACTTTAATGCTGTTCAGTATATAACTAATGTTGACCTCAAAAAGAATTATGGAAGGTTATCAGAAAGCTGCTCTTTGTTCAAGCTACATTTAAAATATGTGTATTAGTGAAAAGCATTTGCATCTGTGCCTTGCTTATTAAATGATAATAAATCATGATTTGTTAGGTAAATTTACTATAATAAAAGTTTTATTTCAGAATAGATATATAATTTGCTGACTTTCAGATAGAAAAAAACTGAGTCAAATAAATCCAAAGAATTATTTTTTTTCACAGATAATCACTTTGGTAAGTTTAAACTTATGATTTGTTTCTTCTCAATTAAGAATACATATTTTAAGTCTAAATGGAAATAAATACCAAATAAAGGTTTAGTGAGACAAAGAAAGTGATTATCCTCAGGTGAATCTCCAAGTTTGTGGCAATATTTGCATTTGGAAGCCACCATGGCTAACTGTTAGAGGAACTTAGCTACACTCTCTGTGTCTCATCTCAGGAAGCCATTGCCAGGCACTAGAAACTCACAAAGCATTATTGGGTACAGCACTTTTATGCAGGGGTTCTTAACTTGGTGCTTAGAGATCGCCTGAGATATTATATAAACTTGGTAAAGATGCCATAGCTTCATGAGCTTCATAAATTATGTGAAGTCTTCCAAAAGGGGAAAAGCAATTACTTTAGCATATAAACTTTATTTCATCTTTTATAAAACATGTAGCTTTGCAGAAAATTGTGTTGGCACACTCTGTAATACTATGGTATTGGATAAATGCATTAGGAAATAATACTATTGAAAGAATCCACCAACAGTATCTGGGTCAAATTTATAATGTAAAAGATGATACTAGGGCCTAGAAATTACAGCAACATATTCTGAATAAAAAGAAAGATTTATTTTTTTAAAAAAAATCATATTATTTCTTCAAACTTCATTTGAACATATAGAAAGATCAACTTCTAAATTTTTCTCTAATCATTTAGGATAGTCTTTTGAAAACAAAGGATGATTGATATTTCAGTCCAGTGGATTCTCTAGAGCTAAATTATGTGTTTTATTTTGGACACTTAAAAGTAAAAAGTAAAAATAAAAAGTAAAAAGTAAAAATAAATCTAGCTTATCTATATTGATGACTTATGACTTTGAAATTCTTATTTTATTTTACGACTGTCATGGTTTTCTCCTTCAAACATTTTCTTTTTAAAATTTTTCACATTTTTAATATGTCTAAGACATTTCTTCTCCCAAAGATAAAAGTTTTCAGTGATAACAGTAATATGAAAGTATTTTCAACAAAGAAGATTGCCATTTTTGAACATTTTTTCAAGTACATAGGATTAAAATAATATAAAACATAATTGAAAATCTGCAATTTTAGCTTTTTTTGAGTTCTTAGATCCTAAGCATTCTTTGAGATGATGACTGCTAAATGGTATTTGTAATCAATGCCAAACCTTCCAAAGTGAGGATTGCTACTTCTATTTTACAGACAAGGAAACTGACCAGGTCAAAGCAATTTGTCCTAGGACATATGGTTTCTAAATTGCAGCTTAGATTTAACCCCAGTGTCTAACTACTCTTCCCCTATCTCATCTACTTTTTTTTTCTTATAGAAGTTCCTCCTGAGAGAAAGGAGATGTTCTTAATTTGTATAGATACTGATGCTAGAACTTAAAATTAAAAAAAAAAAATAGGTGCAGTCTAATATTCTCATTTTCTCTTTGAGATTACTTAGTCTGTTTAAATGCAGATTGAATGAATTTATTAAAATGATTTAATAATATTAGAAACAAAGCATGAGAATACAGAAAGACTTTCAAAGACCAATATAGGAGTTATAATCACTTTAGTGATTATAAAAATTACATAAAGAAAAGCATACTGAAAATAGAATTTTTAGACTATAAAATTAATACTTCCCACAAGGTAGGGTATATTGAAAAGGGAAATAAGAAAACAGTTTCATCCAAGAGATATGGACTAGGTCCTTAAACATAATTGCTTGCATAGTTTTTACAATGAGTCACTAGGATCAGCAAAGCAAGACAGAAACTAAATGAATGAAAAACAAATATGTGATCATTAGCTTAGTACAACAACTTGCTAGAAATTAAGAGTTGGGTAAAGAAGAAAACTGGTGTTTGAATATAAATGCATTCTGGGGAAAAGGTCTTAAACTTTCACTCACTTCTTTTTTTACTGAAGAGCCTACTAGATGTCAGGTGCTGTGTCAGATTCCAGAGATATAATGATAAACAAGAGGGAAAAGCTTTCAAGAACACAGCTCTCAGATGGGAAGGTCAACTGCTGGACAACCAATTATATGTTTGGGAAAGGGTACATTAGGTGTTAAAGGTAGTGAGGCCACTGAAGCGTTGTCAAACAGGTCAGGGGAGACTTACTAGTGGAAATAGCATCTAAGCTAGAAAATGAAAGGTTAGTAGGAGTCAGCAAAGTAAGAAAGCAAGGATGTTAGAACGTGTAAGAAGAAAACTTTCAGGTAAAAAGAAGCTTCCAAGTAGGAAGATACTTGTGGATAAGGTTACTAGGCAAACAAATTTTAGAAAGCTTGTCATAAAGAAGAACCAAAGGAAGTTTGAATTTTGGGTGGTTACAAGGTATTTGTAAGCCCTGTGTGTTCACCCTAGAAGACTTTTCCTTTCTTTATTATAAAACTAATCAGGGTTAGTTTCATAAAACTAAATGTGAGTCTCCTCTCCTTTTGTGATATGATTTGTCACCCAATCAAGCAAGTCCCAGGCAACAACACTATACCATGCTGAATTCCCTCACCAGAATAAGTACATTTACACTGCCAATAAATAGTTTATCCATTTTGGTGGAAGTTACAGTCTATTTTTTTTCCCCAGTCTACATGGAACTTAAGTGTCAAGTGATTGATTTCATGCCTCTAGGTTTTGTGTATCATCTTATATTAGCACAGGAAACAACTGCATGAGAATAAAAACTTCTTGGCAACTAAAGTTTTCAAAGGTTGGTATAAGCCAAAGTTATATCCATCAGAATACATGCATCCTATGACAAAAACCCCAATGCACATGTATGTGTGGAGTGTGCTGATTTTTATTTATGTCACTCTATTCCAAAAAACCTGTCTTCTCATTTTATCATCATACCTGCACATTTGTGTAATTGGGTCAGGGAGTCACTGTTTAATTAAAATTACACCATTTTTCATTATAAATTTTTTATCACAGGATCTTTTTGGACAAGTGGAACTTCTTATCTCTATCAAATACTTTACAAAATCTCAAATGAATGTCTTCCTGAAACATAAGTACCAGTCTATATAGGTCCTCAGTACTGATGCGACCATTTACCTTGACCAAAAGGTACAATTTTAATTTCATGGTCACTGTTCAGGTCTAGTTCTATGAATCTTCACTAGAAGTCTCTTCAAAATTACTATTGTTAAATAAAAATCTATAGCAAGGATTTATGTCTTCAAAGTAGAAACTAAGAGATAAAATTAATAAAATAGATCAGAAGGATTCCCAAAGAGTTGTATGCTGCCAAAGAAGGGGATTCCAAAGAACCATGGCATGCTTGGGATTAAATCATCAGTTTCATAAACTTAAAAAAAAAATACTTCTTAGCATTGTGTGCTGATTATGTCATTGTTTCATCTTTTGTCAGTATTTTTATTTCTCAGTATGAAAAAAGAGGTTTGACCTCCCAGGAAGCATGAGTGTGACCACAGATGAATCATGCAGAAAAGACACATTTCCCACACACCTTTTAATCAGAGAACAGGGACTTTAGGTCAATAAATGTGGTTTATTGAATCTAGCTTGATGTTCTCCAGTTCCATCCATTTACCATAAAAAATGCCATAATTTCTTTTTGGCTGAATAAAACTCCATTGTGTATATATACCACATTTTCTTTTTTTTTTTTTTTGGCAATTCTTTTTTTTTTTTTTTTGAATTTTTTTATTGTGGTTGTTCAAAACATTACAAATTTCTTGACATATCTATATTCCATCATCTTTGATTCAAGTGGTTATGAACTCCCCCCTCACCCCATACACAGATAGCAGAATCACATCAGTTTCACATCCATTGATTTACAAATTCGCCATACTAGTGTCTGTTGTGCTCCGCTGCCTTTCCCATCCTCCACCCTCCCCCCTCCCTTTTTTTTTCCTTTTCTCTCTTCTCTCTCTC
>NW_025999983.1:12395912-12416058 GCF_001458135.2 Marmota marmota marmota
AGATATATATATATATATATCCTCTTAGAAAGACAAAAAGATGCCCATATCCCAGTGCTGTTGTTTTTTTTTAATGTCAATGGTAGTAGTTTTTTTTATAATATCAACACAGTAAAATACTATGATTATCTGTAGTTATGACTATTACTTCTGTGTGTGTGTTGTTGTTTTGTGTGTGTCTCTATGTTTTGACTATCCATGTCAAAATCTATCTATAAGCTATGGATGATTCTGGTGTGAATTACTAGGCTAAATCAGATTCAAAATGATTCAGTAAAATGTTGGATCTACAGATTTAGCGCTATTCCTATCAAAATTCCTATAAAACTTTTTTTTGTAGATAAAGGTGGGCTTATTCTAAAATGAACATGAAAAGACAAAGGAGACACGATATTTAGACAAGTTTTAGAAGAAGAATAAAGTGAGGAGGAATCAGTCTGATTTCAGTTATTTATTTTTAGCTACAGTGGTGAAAACTGTTATTGGTTAAGGAACAAATAGATCAATGGAACAGGATAGAGAGCCCAAAAAACACCCCACAAATATGCTTGAATTATTTTTATAAAGGGTGAAAATGAAATTTAAGGAAGGAATTGTAATCTTTTAACAAAAGGCACCTTAGCAAATTGGACATCCATAAGCTAAATAAATAAGTAAACTTCAATCTGAATCTCATATCTTCTACAAAACTGAATTCAAAATGAAACACTTACTTAAAAGTAAGCATGAAAGTATAAGACTTTTAAAAAAGTCGAAAATCTGCAGGATCTAAGATTAGGTAAAAATTTCTTTACCAAAGCCTGATTCACAAAGGACATGTAGATAAATTGAACTTCACAAAAATTAAACAACTACACTCTGAAAATCTGTTAAGAACTTAAAAGTACAAGTTACACACTGGGAAAATATTTGAAAATAACGTAATCAGCTAAGGATTCATACCTAGAATACGTAAAGAGCTTTGGAAAACTCAGCAGTAAAACAAACAAAAACATTAAATCTAGTTAGAATATTGGCAAAATACATGAATAGACTTTTCACTAACATGGATGTATGGTCAGAAAATAAGTACATTAAAACATCTTCAACATCTTTAGATGTTGGGGAAATTTAAATTTAAACCACAATAAAATACCTTTGTATCACAAGGGTTAAAATAAAATTCATTAACAGTATTAAATGCAGATGAGGATGCAGAAGAACTGAATCACTTAAATACTGCTGTGTAGAGTGTGAGATGGTATATACACACTACAAAACAGCTGGCTAGTCTCTTAAAATTCTGAACATGTAACTATCAATTGCACACCTGGATATTTGTCACGGAAAAATGAAAACTTAGGTTCACCAAAATCCTGTACAGGATTGTTTATAGCAGCATTATTTTTATTAGCCTCCCCCAATGGAAACAACCCATAAGTCCTTCAGTGAGTAAGAGGTTAAATAAACAGGATGCACCCATAACATGGAATAGCACTTGGTAACAAAAAGAAACAAATTAAAATATATACAACTACCTCAATGTATCCCCAGAGGTTTTTGCTTAATAAAGTCAATTCAGATAGGTGTAGTGGTACACAGCGATAATCCCAGCAATTTGGGAGGCTGAGAAAGGAGGATTACAAGTTTGAGGACAGCCTCAGAAACTTAGCAAGACCCTATGTCAAAATAGAAAAGTAAAATAACTTGGATGTATCTCAGTGGCAAAGCACCCCTGGGTTCAATCCCCAATCCCAAAAATTTAAATTAAAAAAAAAATGAAATAAAGCCAATTCCAAAAAGGTAGAAATAGTTTGATTTAATTTATATAAATTCCTAAAATTATAAAAATGTTAAACAAATTATTGGTTTCTACAGATAAATAGGATATGAGTAGCAGAGGGAAGTAAATGTGGTAATAGGGGGCTACCTGAGTGAGCCTTGTGTGAGGAAGATATTCAGTATATTTTCTTTACTAATGTCAGTAACCTATTGGTCATACTGTGAGATAGGTTTTACTATTAAGATGTTACAATAGGGTGAATTTGAAGCTCTTCACATTATTTTTATAATAGCATGCAAATATGCAATTATTTAGAAATCTAAAAATGTATAATTAAATAAAAGTAAAATTTTAGAGAGGCAGATTAATCTCAATTTTAAATCCCAATTTAATTATGCTAGAAATCAGTGACAAGCTAATATATAACAGTGGTCTTTTATTGGAAGTGCTTAAGAAAAGGCTGACTCATCACCTATTAATGATAATGATGGAAAGGAACCATGAAAAGGGTGAAATGTTATGCAAGGGTAATCTCACATTTAAAATGACTTAGAGCTTAACTCTTATGTTAGTCAAGGTGAGAAATAAAGTGGTAGGAAAGATTAGACTGTACAGACATCTTAGTATAGGGGTGTTGAAGAAGGATACAAGGAACTGTAAGAAAGATTATTTCCTAGTATAGACTAACAAGAGTTCACCTGGAATTGAGTAAGGGTTCTCTTACCCTTTCAATTGTGGTTTGATGAAACTTAGCTATGGTTTAAAAGGTAGAGTTTTTCTACCAGAATATTTGCATATTATCTGCATTGATTAGTGGTGAATTCCAATAGTGGAATTATACTTCTTGCAATCCACTTGGGTTATTTTAAAATAACACAGCCATATGAAATAGTAAAACTAAATCCAAAACAAAACAAATATGAAAATATAGTGTAGCTAAAATTTCTCAAATTTTATGACCATATCCATGCATAGCCTGCATTTTCAGAAGCAATATGATGAATAGAAATATAAAAAAAATCAAAGAGTATTGGATATGTCTTGAAAAAATAAAGACCTGAATCACAGGTCTTGAGTACTGTGCTCTAGTATTATAATCTAAAGATACAAATGGGAATATTGTGACATAAAAATTCTATAAGATTAATTATTGTAGATTTGACAGGGTAAGCAGAATAATTGGGAAAAGTTTGAAGGATATATTAAGAAGTATAAATTTAAGAGCAAGAAGGTTGAAAATTTCAGGGCAATTAGGCTATGGTGAGAAAAATCTAGGTAAAGATGAAAAGAAATTTAAAATACAATAACTTAAATTGTGATTCTATTGGACCTCACTAATTATATGCACTTAAACATATTTTAGTAATTCAACTATTAAATTAAACTTTTAGACTGTTAAACATGGTTTCACAGTTGGTAAAAGGAATCTACCACAGGCCAAGAGACATCCCAGTGTTGATTATACCAAGAATGAGAGGCTGTCACTGATTTTCATCTGGATCATTTCTCAGAATTGTGCTTGAAGCAAAGCCACTTTGGGGGATGAGGTAATGTCTTCCTCTAACACCACAAGCAAACTTTCTTTACAATATAAAAGCAAAAAGTTCCCCATTTTTAATGTTTCCAAGGCAAGGTGCATCTACACTATAAGTAAAACAGAAATAGAAGGGCACAAATTATGATACATGTAACCTATTCCACATGCAACATCTCCCTCAGTTCCCCCCTTCACTCCTTTGAGAGTTGAGGGTCAATAGAACCAAATGAAAATCTGCACTTGTGGTTCTTGCTGTGCTGTGAGTAATGAAGTCTTTTGTCTCTGACTTAGGAGCCTCATGTCTTCTGCCAGTATCCATGAAATAGTAATAAACTGGTTTACTGCTTTATAAGTATGTCATGATGAAATCTTAGGGCCCAAGATGTATTTTTTTCTGAGATTTATAGGAATATCTGATTCCCTTATTTAAATAATAATACTGAAAACATCATTTTGCTAAGTAATCAGTTTACTTAAACCTCAAGGGAGACTGTAAAAGAAAACAAAGCTTTCAAATATTCAAGAGAAAGAAGCAAATAGTTTGTAATAGCTCTTCACTTGTATTATTTAGTGGGATTTACAGAGCACTGATATATTATAAAATGCACTTCAATATAAAATTTTAAAAAGGAATAGCTTGATATTTTAATCCTATACTTATGTTTATAATAACACGATGAAATATGAGCATACAATAAAAAGATGTATTTAATAAGATAGAATCATAAAAATTTAAAATAATTATTTTTCTCTTGCTGCAATAAGTATTTAAGGGTTGTATTTACCTTTTATGTTTTATCTACCATAGACTTAGTATTACTGATAATCTCAGCAATTGGTCTAATGATAACGAAACATATAAGAATGCTTCCCTCAAGAAATTTATACCATCTGAGCATAATAAAGAGTAAGACAACAGCTATTTGCAAAGTTATTAGTATAGAATTTTTTTTCAATGAAAAGTGTTTTATTGTTATCCTATAGTGACTTATAGATTACACACTAAATAGGAAACCAGTAAAATAAGTTCCTTGGGTCCTAATAACACATCCCCAATCTATCTACTTGGTTCTATCTTCTATGTCAACAGCTTTCATCTACTATTACCTTTTTCCAGGACTACTGTAATTGATTCTTGTGGGCTCAGTTACCTCCATCCCCTTCTCTCTGCAAGTTATTTTATGAGTGGTAACCAGTTTCATTTTCTTTCTTAAAAGCACCAAAGATTCCCTTTTGCATTTAGAATTAAATTCAAACTTGGTTTACTCTAGCTTCTGCCTTTTTCTCCTTCTTTTCCCCATTATGCTAAAACCCTCTTTGGATCTCCTTTGGATTAAGGTCATGCTTTCCACTGGAGTTCTTTCCCTGTGATTTTCAGATGGCAAGCTTCTTGTCATTCTCACCTCTACTTAAAATGCCAGTTTAAGAGAAAGAATATTGGGTTGGGGCTGTGGCTCAGAGGTAGAGTGCTCGCCTACCATGTGTGAGGCAGTGGGTTTGATCCACACATACAAATATGTGTCCACCTATAACTAAAAAATAAATATTAAAAAAAGAGAGAAAGAATATCTATGACTCACGTGTGTGCAGTGGTCCCTATGCTCTCTTTTCATATCATTCTACTTTATCTTCTTCGCAGAACTTAATAATTTATGACTCTTTCCTTATTTTAGATATATATTTCTTTAGAGCATAGCTTTCAGTCATGATCCTTAGAATGAAATTCGTATTTCTTAGTCTACAACTTCTAGAAAAGTCAATCATTCAGTAAATAATCTATAAATTTAAAATGGATGAATAAATTAAAGATAATGATATGAGTACTAGCTCTGACATCAGAGAGGTTAGGATTAAATCTTCAGCTCTCCATTTTACTGTTTACATGGCACTGGGCTAATTGTTCAGTTTCACTAAACTTCAGTTTCATCATAAGAACTGTGGAGAGAGTATTTCTATGTTTGTCAGCTTTCTATTAATATAATAAAATACCTGAGATAATCAACTTATAAGGATGAAAGGTCTGTTCTGGATCACTGTTTAGCCTGTGGTTGCATATCATGGCAGCAGTACAGGGCTGAATTGTTTACTTCATGGCTGGGAAGCAAAAGAGAAAAACAAAGAGATTGACATCCTGCAATCCTTTTTGAGGGCATACTTCCAATGATCAAAAACCTCCCTTTAAGTTCCATCACTTAGAATTTCTAACATCTCACAATAATGCCAAGGTGGGACTTTAGGGGGAACATTTAATTTTCAAATGACATAAAATGCTTAAGTGAGGGAATATGAAGAAAAATTACAATGAATACAGAGTGCTAAGCCTCCTACCTCAAAAAGGAAGATCCCTTATAAAATCATAACTTTATCTGATTGTTGATAACTGTTCCCTGGACAGCTTCTTTTTAATAAGTATGGCCCTTTGGAGTTTCAGGGTCAACTTCAACCATATGTAGAAGGTACTATTCATCAGTTGAATATTAGGAATTATATTTTGAATTGATATACTCATTGCATGGAAGTTAGGAAACATTCTAGTCCAAAATTGACTGGAAGGACATTTGTACAGTTAATGACACATCCCAAATCTATGTACTTGGTATTTTCTTTAATCTTATTGCAGACTGTTCCTATCTTTATGCTAGTAAAAAATATCCAATAAGCCAATGTTGTCTATGTGATGAGAGAAAAGTACAACCCAACAAAAAAATATAAAATGATGCCACCTTCCAGTGTTTCATAAACAGCGGAACATTATGTTTTCTACTCTTTTGAAAATGGAAGGCTTTATTTTTTAAAAACAAGTGTTTTTAATATTTTGATTTTAAAACTCATAATTTCTTAGAATATAGAGAATGATTTTGTTTACAAGAATTGCCTCTGTAGCATTTTATTTTAGCTGTATCTTTGCATTCTTACTCTTTAATTTTTAAATGCAACTACCTAAATATTATTGTATATAAACTTAATTTTCTGTTTTTTGAAATAAATATTTTCTTTCAATGATGATGGATGCTTATTATTTCATATTTAAGTTTCTTTTCAAAACATTTTATCTCCAAACTACATTAACAACAAATATATTTTAATGTAATAGAAAAAAATATAGAAAATTTTTTGGAGTTTATGCCTATTGATTGAAAATTTTTATGTTAGGCTAGATTGTATTAAAATTGAATGTTTAAATGGTATGATATTTTGAGATTATTGAAAATATTTCCTTATGTTAACTCACTATACATACTATATATCATTATTTGATGTGTATTACACCAATAAATATTTAAATATCCTTTTTAATGAGTATTCATAAAATAATTTTAGAAGTTTATTATAATATTTGAAGGCATATGAATAAGTTATTGCATTATAAAAAACCTAGAATACAAGTAGTTTTATCAGTTTTTTTTTAAAATAATAAAATGCAATAGGCATGGAAAAATGTGTGATTATATGACCTTCAGACACAAGACCATTTATTTTTCTACTTTAAACACTCACATCTATACAAATGATTGAATGTTTAATGCACCTTTAAGGAGCTACTAAAAGCACTTTCCAAATTGTGTTCCTTGATGAAAACCTCATAGATTTAAATAATATATATTTCAATTTTGTGAAGAATTGCAGTGTCATGGAATAGAAGAGGTAGATATTGTATACTAAGTAGAATTTTTCCCAGCTAATTTTGAATGAGGTCAATAGGAACAGATAGAATTTTAGATGTCTATTGTTTTGTTAAGCACTGTCTTACTACTTAGAATAATAATTGGAATAAGAGAAAGAAATTATGTAGATAGTAAATATATAATTTACCTGAAGGAGGTGACTTCTAGGAGGCAGTACAGAAGGGACTCCTCCAGATTTCCATTATATCTCATGGCCACAGTCTTTCTTACCCTCCTGCCTCCCTCACTTGAGTATCTTCTCAATCTTTAGGACTCTGTTAATGTTACTTTGCCTCTGGGAGTTGTCTGTGACTTTTAAAACTGAGCTAGGTCCTGTAATCAAAAAACCCATAATGCCTTGTCTTTTTTTATAACATATCATATATGACCCATTATACTGATAATAACATGATTGCCTATCTGAAAAAGTTACTTTGAGCAGATACTGCATTCTCTCATCACTATTTTATAAACAAACATGGTACTACTACTTTTGCAGGCATATAATAGTGTTGAATAAATTGAACAATTACAATTCAGGTTAGAAGAATTCAACTGTCAAAAGTAATAAAAAATAACAATGTATGAAGCAGAAAGTAATGAAATAGTATTTAAAAAGAGGTGAATATGGGGAAGATTAAAATTTCAGAAACACTATGAATTCCTGGTTGCCTTCGTTGGAAATGGATGTCTTCCTCTGGTTTTACTCTTGCCTTTGAGGTCAATACACATCATATTTAATTATAGTATCTAGGACAAATCCTCTGAATACTTTGGAAAGAAGTTTCTGCTTTTGTAAGGGGGAGTTTTTCTTGTAAATTTACAGGTTTATATTGTACACCAAACTTGTACGAGTCTGACAAAAATATTTAAGGCAGAGAACATAGTAGAATTTAAAACATTGCTATAAAAATGTGCAATTAGATGAATAGGGGGTATACTAGTTAGGATAAGGAACTGGTTAGAGTAAGACTGTTGTAACCAGAAATCTAAGGTAACATAGCATAATGTACAAAGGAATATATTTCTCTTTTTCGTGACAGTCCTGATGTGAATTAGATAGGTATGAGGGTGTACATAGGAAAGTTTTGTTAATCAGCATGCTGAATGCTAGTTTGCCTTTTCCAGATTGAGAAGAAGAGGAACAATTAAGGAGGATTGGTAAATGCTACTGACTCTAAATTCCAGGATATTCATTTACTAGCTATGAGTTCAGAAAGAAAGAGAGAACAGGTTTGTGTGGGTGACTAGAAGTTTCTGCCACTGACAAGGAAAACAGATCTTTCAGTAATAAGGACAGAAATGATGTAGAGTATACTTTAACTGCAAGCATTATTATAGCCCTTGATCAAGTTACATATAAATTCATGGTTAAATATATAATAGCATACTCATGTTACCAGTAAAATTATTTTGAAAACCACTAATGAAATGTAAATGTGATAGCTTGTTAATTTTATACAAGACCATGAACTGAAAATTTCACACATTAGACACACACACACATACACACAGTCAGCCTTCTATATCCCTGGATTCAACCACGGTTTGAAAATATATGAAAAAAAATGTTTTTGTACTGAACATGTACATATTTTTTTCATCATTATTTCCAAAAACAATATAGTGTATACAACTATGTACATAGTTTTATATTGCATTAAGTATTATAAGTAACCTATATATGATTCAGTGTATACAGGAGGATATACATAGTTATATGGAAATATTACACCGTTTTATATAAGGGATTTGAGTATCTTTGGACTTCAGTATAATGGATGATCTTAGAACCAATTCCCAGCAGATAGCAAAGGAGATATACACTAAATGTTAATAGTGATTAATTTTGGTGGTAGAATTATGGTAGGATATTTAGTTTTCTTTACTTGTGTATCAACATATTCAAAATTGTCTATCATGAAAATGAGACTTTCATGCAATCATTTCAAAACAACATATCAATAAAAAATATTTAGAGGAATTCCACAAATACCACAGGAAGAGTTAAATTTAAGCTTTGGGGGAGTTATTGGATCATGAGGGCCCTGACATCATCACTGGTTTATTTCATTGATGAGTTCATAGCTGAAGGGACTATTGGGAGGTGGTAGAAATTATAGAAGGTTCAACCTACTTGAAAGAAGTGTATCTATAGGGTTGTTCCTTTAGAACTTTATCTTGCCTCCAGCCCTCATTCCCCTAACTCTGCTTTCCTGTCACCAGGTGGTGACAGCTGTGCTCCACCATACCTTCCTGCCATGATGTTCCATCTCACCACAGGCCAGAGCAATGGAGCTAGCCAACCACGGACTGAAACATCTGAAATAATGAGCCAAAATAAATCTTTTCTCCTATAAGTTGATTTTTTAAAAAGTTACTATGTAAAGTGACAAAAAGCTCATTAATACACTTTATATGAATTTGCAAAAATGTAAGAGACAGAAGTAGTAGAGGTGACTTCTGGATCTACTTTACTGATACAAAAGCTGTGCTATTATTAAAACATATGCATACTGCAACACATTCATGAAGTCTTATAATAAAGCCCATAACAGCACATGTAAGTTTTCCTTTCCAAAAATATTGAATCAAAATATGTGAAATACATTTTGCATTCACAGTCTTCTTACCTGAATGACTTAGTTGGTTAAATAGTTTAATCATCCATTACTTATTTGTATGGAGTTTGACTTTCTGCTTATTTGTGATCATTACCAAGTTAAACAAGGGAATAAACATTTTATTGTTAGACATTTTTAATACCTCCATTTTAGTGTTATAAATACCCTTGTTCACAGTAATTTTTATTGTCCTGATCTAGTTATTTTTCTTTCTTATAATAAAATTTAAACGTTTAAGAAAAATACTTTGTCATTAGCATTGATATCCTTTTTTTAAATTACTAAGTTGTGATCGCATGTCCATAAACAATAGGTAGAGCAATTAATTTCAAGCAACTGTAAGACAAGTAAAATAAATTGAGTTTGTAGGACTTTCTTTTCCTCTTCCTAATAAGGGCCTGCGGATCAATCAGAAAATTTGGGCATGTATTCTTTGTGGCTCATGTATTCCCTGGAATATCATCCGATGTGTCAAGTGCTCAAGAAATCCCTAAGTGGCAGAAGAACTGGCAGCTTTACTCATCACACTTTCATATATTCAATTGAGAAAGAAACAATGAACCCAGGTGGGTTTAGAAAACTTGTTACTCACCAACAGAGCAGGCACTGTGAACTTTGTAGCAGCTCCCCTGGCCCTCCAGGTCCCATGGAGGTGATAGGGAGGCAGGCAGAAGTGAATGTTGAGTGCACAGGGGATCCATGTTGTAGTTGAGGAGTTGGGAAACTGCCAGTCTTATAACATGCTGCTGGCAAACCGTCCTAATTTGAATCCCTGAAGAAGCTATTATTCTATTATTCTGTTTGAAATAAACCTGCCCACCGACCTAAAGGGAACACTGCTGCTGTCTTCTATGACTATTTGCTACAAACACATCCTCAAACACAACACAAGATGGACAGAAAAGCCATTATTATCTTCTCACATTTGTCATGTTGCTGTATATGTAGCCCTGGGTCCCCCTCAAGTAGAATTGACCAGTACTTGGAAATCTAAGTTATGCTACATTTCATTAGATCACTTTCAGCTCAGAAGATGGGGAGGGGAGCAGCTCTGCTTCCCTTTGAACTTCGGTCCTATTCATTATCACAAGATTAAAATCCAAGTCTGTGCAGTAGATGCTAAGAAATCATATTATGCAAAATTTAACAGAGCAACTTCCCTCTCCTTGCTATTTTCCATTGCCTCATGTCTTGGCCTTTGGAAAGTCAATGACTATATGCCTATCTCGAATGTACAAATGTCATTGATAATGCAATTGACATAGTGAAAGTATAAATGATATGGGAGTGCAACCATATTTTATTCATATACTTTCAGTTATGTATTCAGACCAGTGATAGAACAGCAGTCACATGATTACCACCCATAGCAGAGATACAGTGACACTTCTCTCATCATTATTCTTCGTGGGGAAACTGCATGATATACTAGAAATTTTGGAACTTCCTCATCATGAATTTATACAAGGTGTTCAAAATTCAAGAAAACTTTATTTTCATACTTTGCAGATAGAAATACCAGTGTAGATATTCCAAAAGATACAACAATACCAATACAGACACTAACAACTACCAATTGCTTTAGAGAATATAGTTCATTTACTGAAATCTGCTGAAGTGTAACCAAGCTGGCAATTTTGAGACTGCAGGTATTTTTCTCATGATAACTTTATTCTGTTCCCACAAAATGTCAAAATTGGTATTCATTCAACGAAACCTCGGGTGCAATTGGAAATTCAGATACTGCCATAGTCACAGTTTTTGATCTGAGGTTTAAGAAAACAATTTCCTCAAGTGATTGTGTGAAACAGCAAGTACATGCAAAATGGGAAAATATAGAATAGTGAGAATTCCATTTCTGAAAATACTTGCAAGTATCTTCTTAAAGTGCACAAAGCTCCAGGGTGTGAGATTGCAGTATCACTATTGATCAAGTCAATAGTGTTAAAGAGGAGATAACTGTATTTTGGTCTTTATCTTGGTGAGCTGCATTAGCATAGAAAGAAAGCAAAGAACTTGATGGCAAAATCAACATAATCAAGGAATCTATGGAAGGTTATACTGGAAGAAACTTAGCTAGTACTTCCACAGAGCTGAAAGTGAGCACCTACTTAACGGTATGAGCATTAAGTACAGCACCTGCACGAGAGATGAGCAAGTGGTAATTCTGAAATATTTTTCCTTTTGCTTTTACTCAAACTTTCAAAATGTTATTACAATATTTTCAAAGAATGCAGTTATAGGGCTGGGGTTGTGGCTCAGAGGTAGAGCGCTCGCCTAGCATGCATGAGGCACTGGGTTTGAACCTCAACACCACATAAAAATAAATAAAATAAATAAAGTAAAGGTATTTTGTTTACCTACAACTAAACAATAAATGTTTTTTTAGAAAAAGAATGCAAGTTTGAAAGTACTCCACAGTGCTTGAATATACTTAGATTTATCTTTGTATCTCAAACATTTGTACCCTGATGGCGATATTTTACTTCAGTCTTGGCTTTGCCTAAAAATAGATTTTAAACCTTTTCCATTCAGCATTTTACTACAATATGGTTTCATTGTTATATGCCTATATGTGCTATAGGCATAGAGAAATATTAGAGGGTGATTATAACATAGGAATATTGTAAGTTAAGTTTTTGGTTAACATGGTCTTTCTTTGAACTCAACACTGAGCCTTCAGCAGAACTTTTCTTCTCTCCTGACCTGACTCTTGTGGTTTCAGGTTGGAATGGACTTGTCAAGCAGTCCTTTCTTTAAACCCGTTGTTCTGAAAAAGCAATCCTGTCATAATGAGAGAACTTCTTCTCCCTGGAAAATCCTTCCAAGATCTGTGCAGCAGCTCGAGTGTGGGATATAATCTTAGGAAATGCCCAGTACTCTGATGCCAATTCTGAGTTTTAATCATTGGGGTGAAGGCGGGCAGTAGAGGTAGAACAGAAAGAATGGATTCTGATGCCCATCCATGAACCCCAAGTATGAATTTCAATTCAAGTTATCTCTTTCAATATTCCCATATGTGGGCTGGGGATGTGGCTCAGGCGGTGGCACACTCGCCTGGCATGCGTGGGGCCCAGGTTCGATCCTCAGCACCACATACAAAGATATTGTGTCTGCCGAAAACTAGAACAAAATGGATATTGAGAAATTCTCTCTCTCTCTCTCTCTCTCTCTCTCTCTCTCTCTTTAAAAAAAAATTCCCATATGTGAGAAAATAGGCCTCCTAACACATTATTATTAATATATTAAAATAATGATTATTTAAATAATAACTTTTCTTGAAAATGATAATTTTTATAGATAAGTATTGTTAGCTCATAGTGACAAGATTTTCCCTCTTAATGTGTTTCTTGCCTTTGACACCATGGCATCTGCAGAGGTTATTTCCTATTCCACGACCAAGAAGAATCATAAAGGAAATAGTTAGATTTTAATATCACTTTTTTGGGTCCCGAGGACAGTCTCCATTGCTTACTATCTAGATGAATGGATAAAAAATGTGACATTTATACACAATGGAGTATTACTCTGCACTAAAAAATGACAAGATCATGGAATTTGCAGGGAAATGGATGGCACTAGAGCAGATTATGCTAAGTGAAGCTAGCCAATCCCTAAAAAATAAATGCCAAATGTCATCTTTGATATAAGGAGAGCAACTAAGAACAGAATAGGGAGGAAGAACATGAGAAGAAGATCACCATTAAACAGGGTCGAGAGGGGGGAGGGAAAGAGAGAGAGAGAAGGGAAATTGCATGGTAAAGGAAGGAGACCCTCATTGTTATACAAAATTACATATAAGAGGAAGTGAGGGGAAAGGGGAAAAAAAACAAGAGAGAGAAATGAATTACAGTAGATGGGGTAGAGAGAGAAGATGGGAGGAGAGGGGAGGGGAGGGGAGGGGAGATAGTAGAGGATAGGAAGGGCAGCAGAATACAACATACACTAGTATGGCAGTATGTAAAAAAGTGGATGTGGAACCGATGTGAATCTGCAATATGTATACGGGGTAAAAATGGGAGTTCATAATCTGCTTGAATCAAATGTATGAAATATGATAGGTCAAGAGCTTTGTAATGTTTTGAACAACTAATAATAAAAAAAAGAATCAAAAAAAAGAAAGGAAAGGGAAGATGGTGATTATCAACATGCTCAATAGTTGAAATGCAGACACATGGTCAATACTAGCAGAGTCAAGTACTGGGTCTCACAGTATATAAGTCAAACATGAGATAGAACAAAAAAGAAAATCCACACATCTTCAGTATGTCAGATAATTTTATTCTTCTGTGGTCACTAATGTGTAAACAACTGGTTTGTAGTTTCTTCCGGGAAAGCAAAAAGTAGATCATTGCCTTTCAGAACTGGGATTGGTTATCAACTTAGACATAGCCTAACAAAGAATAATACCATGGACTATGCACAACCAACAAGTCCCAAATAATTCAAATTAATTGCAAATAAAACACTTAATGCAGAAGAAGAGGTATTGCAGAAAATAAGATACTAAATGCATTGTATGCTAAGCCAGAAAGAACAGGCAACTGGACAGAGCAAGGAATTGTGTGAGATTTGGAATAACCAATTACCCCAGTTTTCTAGCCCAGGCTACAAAAGAATCCTAGGGTTCGAAGAAGTGTAGGTAATCTGAAGGCATAAATAATTGTCTTTAGATATTGCTTTCATTCATTCATGCATTTAACAAATAAATAAATTTATTCTCTGCAACAAAAGAGACCTAAATTCTAGACATCATCTATTCCATTTAAAAAGAAACAAAACAAAGACACAATTCTAGTAGTTCAGATTATAAATAGTAGTAGAAAATTGAAACAATAGAAACTAAAACAGGTAAGGCAGGCACATTATAATTTTAAATAGAATGATATTTGAGAAGAGATTTGAAGGAGAGGGAAAAGAATGTCTGCATTTATGATAAACCCGTTTTTAGGCAGAGGAAACAACAAGAGCAACTAAAGACCTTAAGCAAATATTTGATTAAGTATTTAAACAACAGTAATATGGCAGTGTGACTAGAGAAGGGTAAGAAGAAAGCTTTCTTCTGGGACAATAATTAATTACTCAGATATCAATCTTTTTGAAATTGTCACATGGCTTTTTAAGGCTCTGTTCACTTTTTTTATTTCTCTTATTTATAAATCCTCTAGCCTTTTTCCAACTTCAATGATTTTCATCTGTCATTTCCATTTATTATGAGCCCATTTTTACTTTCTAATTCTAAAATTCTCTTTTTTGTCTTCTTATCATCTTACTTATTTGAAGAATTTTTGTATCTTTTCTATTTATTTGAAGACATTTTCCTTTACCTTATGAAGCATAGTTACAATAGTTGCTTTAAAGGCCTTATTTGATAATTCCAACATGTGGGTCATCTGGTTAGCGTTTGAAAATGTGTTACATTTATTCTTAATGTCAGATAGTTTGTTTTATAACTTGAATATCATGGAAATTAGGTTGTGAAGGTTTTTCAATTTTGTTACATTCCTCTGAAGATTTTGATGCTCTATTTTAGCATCTAAGCCATTACATACTGTAGGGAAGCATTATCTTTCTTGTTGCTATGAAGAAAGTTCAAATCTCAGTTTAATTTGCTAAGCCCTTACTGTATCCTCTTAAGTGTTTTCACAAGCATATGTGGGAAAAAAAATTAACTGAAAATTTGAGGAGCATTCTTACAAAGTTATGGGATTCATCTCTCTAGCTTTGTCCCCCACTAGGATTGCTCCTGCATACTTTCAACCAGTCATATTTATTTACCTGGGCTCCCTTCCTTGGTTTTCCAGCCAAAAGAATGACTATTGGACTTTTTGTTACCTGTATTTTACTTTATCTATATCCCTGTTCACTAGCTGTATGACCATATATACGTATTTTGGTGATCTTTTGTGTAGCAAACTGCCACAAACTTTATCAACCTGAAACAATGAATGTTTTATTGTTTATCATGATTCAGTGAGTTTACTACAGCTCAGGTGAGCAGTTTGTTCCTGATCCCACTTTGGATGTCTCTTGTAAGTCTCAAGGTTTTCCCAAATATGCCACCTTCTCCAGGGTTAAGAACAGCTGCTGTTTTCTTCACGACTCTATTCATTGCAGCATTGGCATGTTGATGTGGTGCAAACAGGAATTTTCCTCTCACCCAAGGCATTCTTACAACATCTTTCCAAGTTCTGAGAATTGCACTGAATGCCTATAGAGTGTTAGAATTCTAGTTGTTAAACTTTGCACCTGGAATGATAGGGTCAGAAAAGAAAGCAGCACGGAAGGATACATCATTTCTCAGAGCTCATGTCGTTCTTTTAGTCTGGTTAATTTAATCTGACTCATTAAAGAAACAAATGCTTCTCACCTGTTCATACAGCATCACTTGGCGAAACACATGACTAGTTTGTCTCCAGATCTGAGCTCTATTTCCTCTTCCATGATTTCTTGATGATCTCAAAGCACAGAGGATACTTCTGTTAAGCTAAAAGTAAAGTGTTTATTTAGAGACCCAAGTTTGCATGTTACTTAAGCAGAATCCAATATAATGAGACAAGGCAGAAGAACAAAAAAAGTAATAAGCTTAGGTATGTATCAATAAAACATATTTTAGGAAAACATTCATTATCAATCAGACAGCATAACTTTCTCCAATTATAAATACAATACATAGAGATCTCAGTCCTCATCAATTCATACCTGCTCCAAGTCCTGATTTGTGTATTAATCTTTAGTGTTGTCAAAAAAATTACCTCATCCTTTTTTGAGAAGCTTAAAAAAAAGAAAGAAATGGATATGTGATTTTTTTGCTTAGTTAAATACTATTAAAAACTTCTAGCTACATTTGTGTGTGGGGGCGGGGGTGTGTGGGTGTGTGTGTATAGGGGCTACTGATAAATATGGGAAGAAAAGCTTTCCTGTAATAATAAACCAATAACTATTATTTACCACGTTTACTATGAATTGGCTATTGTAGTGTTCTATTTATATTTAATACTCAAAGGAATAAGAGTTAGCTTTATTACCATGTCTACTTTATACATGATGAATGTTATAGTTTGGATGTGAGGTGTCCCCAAAAAGCTCACATGTAAGACAATGCCAGAAGGTTTAGAGGAGAAATGATTGGGTTGTAAGAGTCTTTACCCAATCAGTGATTTAACCCCCTGATTTGAATTAACTGATTGGTAATTGAGTGATAGGGTGTGGCTTGAGCAGGTGGGAACTGGGGCATGGCTTTGGGTATATATGTGTATTTGGAGTGTGGAGTCTGTCTCTCTGCTTCCTTATCATAATGTGAGGTGCCTCCCTCTGCCACACTCTTCTGCTTTGATGTTCAGCCCCACCTCGAGCCAAAAGTAGAGGAATAGGCCTCCTATGGATTAAGAACTCTGAAACGTGAGCCCTAAAATAAACTTTTCTTCCTATACAGTTGTTTTGGTCTGTTCCTTTAGTCACAGCAGTGAAATAGCTGACTAAAATAATGACATTAACACATAGAAAAAAAAAATAATTGGCCTGAAGTTACAATACATTTTAAGGGTTTATAAAGAACTTTGATGACTCCAAATCTAAGCTCTTACTACCTTGTATAGATGAATTTATAAAAAAAACCCTAATATTTAATATTTGACTTGGTAGGTAGTAAATACATTGAACTGCAGAAGTTTTTTCTTCCAAAGCTTTATTAAATTTATCAGCCAAATAGTGATGAATGAATCTTCTTCAGACACAACTAGAACATTTAAACCCTGAGAGCATGACTGATGTTATTAATGATTCATATTATGACTTAATTTTAAAATATCATTGTAGTTATTTTTTCAGAGTCTTTCCTTTTTAAAAAATAAGCATGTAGATATTTACAGATAAAATTTTATGTTTTTTAGAATTTCCAGTAGGCCTCCCTACCTTTATATGAGTGCATTTAACCAATTGTGGGTTGAAATTTTTGAAAAAAAAAAAAAACAAACATCTGCACTAAACATATCCAGGTTTTTTTTTTTTTTTGGACATTATTCCCTAAACAATACTAGATAAAAATTATTTGCATAGATGTGATTTGAAGCACAGTGTTAGCACAAAAGAACTGGGCTGGGGCTGGGGATGTGGCTCAAGAGGTAGTGTGCTTGCCTGGCATGCGCAGGGCACTGGGTTCAATCCTTAGCACCACATAAAAATAAAATAAAGATGTTGTGTCCACTGAAAACTAAAAAATAAATATTAAAAAAAAATCTTTCTTTCTTTCTCTCTCTCTCTCTCTCTCTCTCTTTCTCTTTAAAAAAAAAAAGGAACTGGGCTGGATTCAAACTTTACAGATCATCTCAGCCTTTAATTCAGGAATGGAATTACACACCAATGGGAATGGATCCACTCTCCTAGTGCAAAATGAGCCCCTACACAAGGAGGGGACTCAGCTTATATAGGTTATACTGAGAGGTAACTTAATTAACGAGCTTGTCAGTTTGGGCACTTAGGAATATCTTACTGGGTGAGATGGGGGGTGGTCTAGCTAGTGTTAGCAGTCAGTTTGGGGTCTTCAGGAAACAGGTTTGTGAGAATTCGAAAATTTATTTTTACTGGGCAATATTTTTACTTGGAGAAGAATGTAGGGTCTGGAGTCAGCATTCAGTGCTTATCTTTCCCAGAGTCCATTGTACTGTCACTGGGAAAGGATTTATTCGGGGAAGTATAAATACTTTGGCAGCTTCCTTTCTAGGGATTGTGCTGTCACTGGGAAAAAAATGCATTGGGAAAGGATTAATGCTCTCAATGTGCTGCTTGCTTTTCTCTTCACTCCCACTTCCCAGGCCATACTATTTTGGAGTTTGTCATTTTCCATATCAACACACAGGATGTACATGAGTTCTTTGCAAGTATAGGGCTGTTTTATATAACGGACTTGATCATATGTGAATTTTAGTGTCCTCAGGGTGTCATGGAATTTCTCCACAGATACTGAGAAATGACTGCAGTTCAGAACAACCGAGCATGGGGTACAAACTTAAGACAAGATTTCCTTTGAATCTTTTAAAATTTAATAGCAGGGTAATTACCAAATGGCTGTTCTTTACCCTATTTACTCATTTCCTTTATATTTGAATTTTTTTCCATTGAAGCAAAACAAATATTAAAACTATGACAGCATCTTCTTTGGGGTGAGAGGGATATCAGTGATAGATATCAGTGATGACTTCTGCTTCCTCAAATGTTGACTTTGAACATTAGAGAAGCACGAAGACAAGCAGGTTTTATTCAAAAAACCAGTAACACAGAGTTCTCCCCAGAGGGAGCCGGGGCCATAGCTAGGGTTCTGGTATCCCAAGAAGTAAGGGCTTCCTGCCCCTTTTATACATTTCTTTGTTCTCCTGCTCTCTTCCTCCTTATCTCACTCCTTCCTGAGAATGTGACTAGGCCCAGGAGAAGCAGATGGGATGGTCAAAAGTGAGAATCAGGTGAGCTGGAAGGGCCAAGATGGAGTGATCAGGGCAGGAAGGGAGTGGCAGCCCAAGGGACATTAATTAAGCAGCTTAGGGTCTGCTCAGTGGATACTTCATTAACAACCTTCTGAGAGGGGCAATATAGGCAAGTACTCTTGGTAATCAAAGGGCTCTGGAGACACAAACATTCCAATCTCCCAAGGCAGTCCCTGTCTCCAACTTCCTGGACCCAAATCTGCCTTCATTTTCTGGATTTGACCCAATTATCTACCTATACTGACTGCCTGTTTTTAATTTTTACTTCATCAGGACCCTGGCTATATAAGAAACAGCCTGTCCCAAACGTTTGTTTAAATCCTCAGTTACATAGATAATGATTTTGAAAAGTGGGAAAGATTTTTTATTGTTAAAATAAATAACTCCTGTGGAGATTCTCACTTTGTCAAAACTTTTCTCTTTAAACTGATTAACTCAGATATTTGTTGCAGTAACAAAAAGGTGACTAGCCCACATACATTGTCCAGAAATTGAGTTGATTAAATTTAAGCATCTAAATTTAACATCTGGTTTACAGAAAATGTAAGAGTCAGGGGAACATATGAATATGCCATCGATGAAATCCAAAATGAAGGCACTTTAGAGTATAATTGATGTAGTGTTTTAGAATATAAACTAAAAACCAAAATGTGATAATGCAGTATTTAAATATTTTTATGCAATTTATAGACTATCCTTATCCCTGCATACAAGCAAATGAAAGGAGGGAAATATTTAAAATTATTGTTTTAATTCTCACTACAATAATTCTAAATCTTAATTACTTCTTTCCTCAAATGAAGATATTTAATACCGTCTGTATACATTGTCCAGCAGCCGCACCTAGAGGTTGGAGCTGGGCTGCGTGCTGAGCCCTGTCCTCCGAAGGCTGGACTGCAGCCTCGAGTGCCTCGGTGGCCTGTTCGCCGCTGCACCTTCAGGCAGAGCCTGCTCTGGGGTCGTTCTGCACCCCCCTGCCAGGGGACCCGTGCTCCGGAGGAGGGGGACGGAGAGCCGCGGCGGCAGCCGCTTGGGCCCCAGGGGCCGGGCACCGGGCTGAAGAGCTGCGGAGGCCAGGG
>NW_025999983.1:12418272-12423970 GCF_001458135.2 Marmota marmota marmota
TTCCCTGAAGACCTTAAAAGAGCGTACTACAGGGATACTGCTACATCGATGTTCATAGCAGCACAATTCACAATTGCTAGACTTGGAACCAACCCAAGATGCCCTTCAATAGATGAATGGATCAAAAAAAATGTGGCATTTATACACCATGGAGTATTACGCAGCACTAAAAAATGACAAAATCATAGAATTTGCAGGGAAATGGATGGCGCTAGAGCAGATTATGCTTAGTGAAGCTAGCCAATCCCTAAAAAACAAATACCAAATGTCTTCTTTGATATAATGAGAGCAACTAAGAACAGAGCAGGGAGGAAGAGCAGGAAGAAAAGATTAACATTAAACAGATACATGAGGTGGGATGGAAAGGGAGAGAAAGGGAAATTGCATGGTAATGGAGGGAGACCCTCATTGTTATACAAAATTATATATAAGAGGTTGTGAGGGGAATGGGAAAATAAACAAGGAGAGAAATGAATTACAGTGGATGGGGTAGCGAGAGAAGATGGGAGGGGAGGGAGGGGGGATAGTAGAGGATAGGAAAGGTAGCAGAATACAACAGTTACTAATAGGGCATTATGTAAAAATGTGGATGTGTAACCGATGTGATTCTGCAATCTGTATTTGGGGTAAAATTGGGAGTTCATAACCAACTTGAATCTAATGTATGAAATATGATATGTCAATAGCTTTACAATGTTTTGAACAACCAATAAAAAAAAGATATTTAATACCAAACATTTTGATTTTCTGTTAGTTGTACAACATTAAGTACTTATTACAATCTAATTTTTGTTGAAGGGTTTTCTTGAGTGAAATCCTGCATAGCATTTTTGGTAATAGACAGCTTTACTTACTGTCCAGGAGAGCAATATGTTTTCTTTTCTTTTTTTCCCACAACATCCCCATGGCTTTGAAAATGCCAGGTGCACAGCAGGCTCTCAATAAATGTTTGTTGAAAAACTTCATAAGTTGAAAGATGAGGAAAGTTCCTCATCATTATTAAGCATGTAATAAATTCTGCATCATTAGTGGCCAGGCCAATCTTACATAAGAGATGGAGTCCGCAGTAACCTATTAGCTGATACAAGGAGAATTAGGAATATATGTTAAATATTGTTACATACAAACTACTCAAACCTTATAGGCTTAAAACAATGATAACTTATTGCTCACTTTATATAATGAAAGCTATCAACTTCATGAAATTAAAAAGTGATGCAAAGTATTTTTCTAGTATATCATTCATGTTTCAATTTTGTCATTTGATTTAATGATGTTCTTCATTGTATTTGTTCCCCTCCAGTTTAGAAGGTCTTCCATTTAATAATTATTACTGCTGTGTCTATTTTAACCTAAAAAGTTTTGCAGACTTGCTTCTATAATGCTGATACATTTGATGAATATAATCTATTTGGGGTATGTATAACATGTTCTTGTAGTGAGAATCAAGATAAGTATTCCTAGCCAGAGTATTTTTAAAGGGTTGTCTTACCTTTTTATTTATTTTTTTTTTGGATATCATATTTGGAGGCATTAAATGTTCATCTATGTTTCATTGCAACTGTAATTATTGATTTCCTGTTTGACTTCTATACTATAGTTACTATTTTTCTTGCAATTAATTAGAGATTTGTATGGAACTATCTTAAGACCCTGCAAAGCATTTATTGTCTTTTATTATTATGTAATATTATGTTTAATTAATTATGGTACTTGCCTTAAGCTCTACTTTAATCCAAAAGTATTTTGCTTAATCAGATTTAATTGACTAGTTGTAGATTGATTGATAGATGAATGGATTTATTTCTTAGTGTGCACAACCATTCATATTTTATTTTGAAACTGCATGCTTATGTCTGTCTATTGCAAGCAACCATTTGTCAAATTCTATCTTTGTACAATCCAAGTAAGTTTTATTGACTTAAAATATTGATTAAATTCTTTGTGATTTCTGTTATCTTGAGAGTTTTCATCTTTTTTTTTTATATTTGTGCTCTCTGCTACCATCTTCTTTTTGTTTACCTGTTTTCTTCTTTCCTGACTTTTTTTGAATTTTGTTTCCTGCTTATCTCCTACCCTACTTTCCATTTTTCATTTATAAACTGTAAAAACTTCTACTGTTCTTTAAATCATCATGTTTTAGTGTCCCACATACATAACTACATTTTTTATCTTGATGTAAAAAGTAACTCATCACTTTTGTCATTATCACAAACATAATTTAAATAGTAGTATCTAATGTTCAGGGGAAAACCACTTTCATGAACACTCCCATCTTACTATTTTAAAAAAATAACCAATTAAATTTTTAATAATTTAAAATGCTTCATTCTTTAATTTTTTAAAAAAATATTCAGTTGTGTTTACCTCATTTTTTTTACTATGGTTTTAGTTTTGACATTAAAAATAGTTTTCTTAGCACTAGGTATCTTTCTTGTTCTTGGAGTTCATTTTTTGATGATTCATTTTTCATGGGATATTTTCTTCTCCTCTATCATTTCCTGATCTTTCTAATATCTCTCTAATATTTCCTGATCTTTCTCCATTCCTCCTTCCTTTTTATTTTCTTTGTTATTTTGTTTGTGTGTGTGTAATGGTTTTACCATCCCACTTAGTCACATTACAGAACAAGGTTTTTAGAAGCCTTTTTAAAAAGTAGTTCTTTTAGATGACATTGGAGATATTTTGTATCCAGTCACAAATCTGGTCGACAGTTTGTTAAAGTTCTGTTCAGAAAGCTGAGAGTTTATCTTCCATGGTTCCACAGTTATGGTTGAAAGCAAAGATCTGATTATCTGATTTCTGGAACTTCCAGGAATAGGAATACTTCACTACATGCCAGAGGTTAGCTAGTGAGAAAGGCTGTCCTAGGGAGCACACCTAGTCCATCTCCAGGTGGAGGTGGATCTGCAGGTGCCACCAACCAGCTTTATACTATGAGCCCACCAGCCTACGGGCATGGGCATTAGTCATAATTGTGTCTCACCACTATTACATCTGTTCAATTTCAGTCTGTGTTTTCAGCTGATCCATTTTCATATTATGTTAACTCATCTTAAAATTACTAGTTACTAGTTATATGGACATTGCACTGATTAGTTACACTGGTGATCAGGTGGAGTTTCTCTTTTGTTTTGAATCTTGGAGGCTTTATTAACTCCTGACCCTTTGGTTTATGATTAGCACTTGGCAAATACCATAGATTTACTCTGTGGCCCCTAAACTAGCAATAGAATCTAAGACATTCTTCTTTTTGATCTTGGTGAATAGAAAGGATTTGCTGATTCTGTAATTCTGGCCTCTCAGAAAATATTGGGAGTCCTTTTAGGAGCATTTCTAAATCGACCAGAACTATCAATTCTTCTATTATTTTAGTTGAAATTTCTTTAATTGATAATCATTTCTATTATTCCTATGAATAGCATGTTGCATAAAGTCTTTTGAAAAGAGTAATAAAGGTCTTTTTGCATGTAAAAGAGTTATCATCTTACACATAATTTTTTCTCCAGAATGATTGAACTGAAATTTGCTTGCAGTGAGGCTAATTGTTATGAGCAATTATCTTTTATTTTCTTTCCTTTTCAGACTCTATATCATGATGTGGCTAGAATAGTCATTTGCTTCTGTTTACAGTATTTGTTTTTTCTTTTGTGATAGACTGGTGCTATTCCTAATCTCTTTTGTTTGCTAAAGACCTAATATTAAAATGCTTATTAATAGTCCAATTTTCATGAGGGCTTTTGTTTTGTTTTGTTTTTCTTTGCTTTGTTTTTGCCATATGCAATGGTACTGTTTATTCATTGCTATTAAAAGAGTTCTCTCCTTTTAGAGCATATTTTGGGGGATGAGGGAAACTTCATAGAACTTGGATTTGTTAGAAAGTGAGTGTAGGAGAGAGATAACAATACAATGGAAGAAGAGTCCATGGATTAATCTGGACACAATGAAGAGGTAAATAATTTCCTTCAGATTTTTGCAGAGTCTGCCTATTTGAGATCATTTTCATAGTTTAGTGTCTTACATATGATATTATGCATCAGCTTTTAAAGTGGAAATGGTTGTTCATAATTTGCACAACATTTGAAAGTATAAGCACAGCAGTAATAATATCACACAAGCTTACAGCCATCAATATTTATTATGTGCAAGACCCTATACTCCACTCTTTGTATGCAGTGAGGTAGATGCTCTAAACAGAACCCTTAATAAGTAGAAGGGCCAGAATTCAATCCTAGGTTTGCAAATAAAATCTGTTTGTTCAGCCTATGCTGTCTTTTCTACAGGAGCTTTCCCCACAATTCATAGTGGTATCTCCTGTGGCTTCAGTTGAACTCTGTCCTATACTTCTTTGGACATAAAAGTTTGTGAATAGGTTGGTTACAATAAGTGTTGAGGGCCACAACCAAGTTAAGATGGTGCCTGGCAGTAGGCCAGGAGGAGTGGTTTGTGAAGTAACGCCATCCAGTCATTAATATGATGAGGATTCCTTAATGACTGACTGCTGTATCTAGATGATGTTAATTAAGTTAAGCTGTGTGTAATTAGTTACGTATATATACCTCTGCTGTCCCGTAATAAAGCGGCTTCCACTGTTTCAATCTTCACAAGTTGCTCGTCACCCTCCCCCCCCAGTTATTTTGCCCAGCCAGACTGCGGCAAATAATAATGAGGAATTGATGGATTTTGGCATTGGAGTGGTGAGGCATTTAGCTTTATGGCTGAGAAAATCATTTCCAATCATGTATTTGGAAAGTGAGAAATGGCAGGTGACTTGAATAGAGAGGAGATGTCTTTTCACTATCATGGGTTTACATCTCTTACATAATAAATAGTAAATCATGCAAGTAGGCTCTGTTCCTTGTGCCTTTGGAAGAGTTCCTACCTCCAAGCAGCGATGGCTAAAGTGGCTATATCATTGAGTGTGAGAGGAAAGATTAGGTTCCCAGTGAGGAATGCAACTCGAGAAGAGTTGCCCAGAGAATTAAGAGGGCAAAATCTGACAAAAGAATCAAAGCCTCCAAAAAGAAGAGGAGGAAACACACCAGCGTCACCTGATTTGAGATGCTCAGTATTTAGATACTGGGAAAACTTTATCACACCCATCCCCAAGGAATGCTTGAATAATTTAGATATTTAACAAGAACATTGAGATTTCCATTGACAAAGCACATAACATTCACATTGGAGAGCATCATTGGTCTGTTCCAGCATAGCCCAGTCCTTCTGCCTTAGTGTTCAGAATGGTAGGATTATGATGAAAAAAATAAGGGGCTATCTTACAGAAATCTTGGTAAGATATTTGGGCATGAATGGCCATTATGTGATGTAAAAAATACTAATGATTACTATTATCATACTAATATAAAAGAACAAAACAAGTGAATGGACCAAATTTTCTAAGGACACTATTCAGATTTAGCATCTTATGAGATTGGTTGTCTCAAATTTGTAAGATGCTTTCCTTGGTGAACCCTAAATATTTTAAGAGAAAATAAAGAGAGATTACATTAAAACTTTTTGTTTGTTTATAGTGTGAAATAGAGTACTAATATACAATTTGTTGGGTCTGGAGTTTCTGTTACAACTCCTTTACAATGCCATTGTCATGTGAAGGCAGCCATAGATGTATGTGTGTGTGTGTGTGTGTGTGTGTGTGTATATATATATATATATATATATATATATATATATATATATA
>NW_025999983.1:12423982-12460849 GCF_001458135.2 Marmota marmota marmota
ATATAAAGATGGCTGTGTTTCAGGAAAACTTTATTTACAGACATTGAAAAATTTGGAGCACATATACAGGAAACTCCACAATATAAATTTACATTTTATATTTTGAGAAATTATTATAGTAATAAGAAAATACAATGTCTTCTTCTTTTCATTATTGACTGATTTCTGCTTTGATCATCTACCTGAGGTAGGTACCCTCGCCCCATCATGGACATAACCACCACGTAGAATTTACTTTTCTTTGTATTTCTAGTGATTATGCATGCACTCTAATGTATACAGTTTATTTTTATTTTTAAAAATTTTACATAGAAATAAAGCATATTTAAATTGGACACTTTCTTTTCTATTTTTAAGGCAATGACTGCATCTTTCTTTTTTTTAACCTTTATTTTATTTATTTGTTTTTATGGGATGCTGAGGATCAAACCCAGCATCTTGCATGTGCTAGGTGAGCTCTATACTGCTGAGCCACAAGCCCAGCCATGAATACTTCATTTTAAGTCTTAGGTCCAGAGCTCAATGGTGCTTGAAAAATTTTGAGAAAGATGGTATAATATTTATTATTCACCAGGTTATTATCATACTGGGAATTCAAACCAAACTGTTGGGTTCGAAAGCCAGCTGAGGCTTAAATTTACAAAAGGATTTTTAGGGGAAGTAGAGAGCTCTATATGAGAAATCTCTTATTTTTATAAGCTCTGGTGATTGCCATAACAAAGTGCAACCTGATGGCAGAATTCATATGTGAATATATCTTTGAATAGCTTGTTTTCCATATGGCAATGTGGTAGACGTTTCATCCAAAAATTGGAGTCAAATATTTTTCAGATCTCAAAAATGATCACTTGCTTAGACCAACCTACTCCCTTATGCTATTTAATTGATGTAAGCAGCTGTTTAAATAGGATACTGAATGATTCGATGAAGATAAGTAATAATAAGTTCATCAAGGGTCCTTTCAGTAGCTACTAGAAGGTATTAAACATGTTTTATACATACCAAATGTGTGGTGGAGGAAACTGGCTCAGGATATTGCACCAGGAAGCAGAGTGATAGAATTCTGCTTAACAAAAACAAAATTTATTTCCCCAAAGCACTCCCCTCCTCCAGTCACACTGTACCTGCCTACAGTTACTACACAGTTAATCCATATCAGAAAATTAATACACTGAGTAGGTTAAGGCTTTCATAACCCAATTATTTCAACTCATATCTAAACTATAACAATGGTCATTTGTAAACCTGAGTTTCTCGGACCTCTGTAGCTTATGAATATTAAGGAGTCATGGTTTTAGCAAAAATTTAATTAATCTAACACTTTTTAATGCAAGAATTAGTTGAATTTAGGATCACTTTCTTATATCTGGAAGTCAACCTCAGTATTTCCTGAGAGGTTTCATATCTCTCCAAAGGATTCTCCTGCTGAGCAATACAGGTGCTATTCCTAATCTCTTTTGTCTTCTCCTTTTCATTATTCGATGATTTCTGCTTTGTTCACTGAATATCAACACTATCTCTCCACACTGAGGCAGCCCACTCCTCTGGATGTTGAGCTCTATAGTTGCTATTACAAAGTGACTCCTAGCATTCCTTTTATTTTACCTGGTACCGGTTGCCGCAGTCCGGCTGCAGCAAAATAACCGGGGAGGTGACGAATAACTTGTGTAGATTGATACAGCAGGAGTAGGAGCCTTTTATTGTAGGACCAGAGTGATATTTATACATTCCACACAGCTTATCTTAATTAGCATAAACTAGATACAGCAGTCAACCAATAAGGAATCTCCACACTTAATGGCTCACTTTTGTTACTTCACAAACCACTCCCTCTGGCATTTTGCCAGGCGCCATCCTGACTTGTTTACAGACTCTAACAACCGGTCAATAATTACTATCATAATTTTGGGTCTTCTTTATCCCTAAATTTTACCAAACTTTTAAAAAAATACTACTCTTTCCATTTTTATTCATAGATTTCCTGTGGGTTGTAGAACAAGACATGATTTCATTAGTGACAAAAGCAAGCTGTACTCAGAATTGACCATCTTCTTTGAAGACTGCAACTTCCTTATTTAATCAAACAAGATATATTCTTTCCTAGACCTTAAGTGATATACCAGAAGATTCCTTAGACTTCACTGAGATGTGCTTGTCAAATGCTGTACAAATGACTGAAACTAGTATACAAAGCTCAAGCTTGTTGCCCATCTTATAAACCTCTCTTACAACTGTAACTATGAACACACACAGAACACAGAAGAGATGCTATGGTATGTGTTGCAAGGGATACTAGAAAACTCTTCCATTTATTTTCCTTATTGTTTGTGTGAAGAAATTTCTAGCTTTATTGAAATAGTGGCAAAAACTGAGGCGAGAATCAGAATAAAAAAAAATACATGTTTTAATGCCCTGGCAAAATATATAGCTAAATACATTCAGTGGTCAATATGAGTAAATTCATTCTGTTTAGACAATACTGAACCAATAATATTAGCATTAGAAATTTTGCTATGATAGTCTTGTCCAAGTTTTGCTACTGGCAAATACATTTTGAGAAAGTACAATGTAAGTGAACACTGTGTTTGGAGCATACAAGCTTAATTTTGAGTCCCAGCTCTGCCATTATCTCACTTTCTCATTGATGGCGGCTTATTTCTCCTTTCTTAGCCCAAGTTCCTAACCACTGAAAAAATGGAAATTTGACATGTGATGATTGAGGCGCAATATATTTCTCACATTCTACAAAATACATTATTTTACATGCGGAGCTAGTCTACTAAAATTACACTTGGATCTGTCAGATGAAGTAGAATATAGAACTATATTCACTTCTTAATGACTATTTAAAGTACTTGAGGCAATAAGAGATAGTGGGTTTTCCTCTGAAAATTTTAACATTTGAAAATAACAAATTGTGTGGGTTGGAGGACATTGAACAACATACATACAATACAGTTTTATGCATTGATAGAAGTAACATGAATTTCTTCATATGATAAAAGTTATGAAACAAAGACCAAAATGACTTCTTTAAATTAGATATAAAACTGAAGTTCATATCAAAAAATTGCTATGCATTTTTTTAAGTCAACAACATTATATTGCCATAGAGGAATCATGAAAGAACATTAAGTAAACAATGGGGAGAAAAAAACATTCTTTATATTTATTGATAACAAATGGTCAAGACTTTATTAAAATTTCTCCTAAATTTAATCTAGAATAAGTGGCTTTTATAAATTTTTGTTTCAACTGGGGACATATCTATAATCCCAGTGGCTCAGGAGGCTGAGGCAAGAGGATCATAAGTTCAAAGCCAGCCTCAGCAAAAACAAGGCATTAAGCAACTTGGTGAGATTCTGCCTCTAAATAAAATACAAAATAGGGATGGGAATGTGACTCAATGATCAAATACCCCTGAGTACTATCCCCAGTACTATCACCTCGCCTAAAAAAAATTGTTTCAAATAAAACTTACTTTTAACTTTGGCTTTCAACTAATATTAGAATTAGTGGATTTGGAATGTTCCTCCAAAGCTCATATGTTAAAGACTTGGTTCCCAATGCAGCAATATCCAGATGCATGGCTTTTGCAAAATGACTGTATCATGAGAGCTCGAAATTCATCAATGGATTAATCCATTTGGTGGATTCATAATTTGAATGCACAACTTAGAAGAGATGGAAACTGTTGTCAAGCCAGACATGGTTGAGGGAAGTCAGTGGCTATGGTCATGCCCTTGAGGAATACCTTATCCCTTTCCCCTTCCTCATTCTCTGCTTCTTGGCTGCCATGAGTGGAGAAGCTTTTCTCCAACACAATCTTCTGTCATGATGTTCTGTCACACCTCAGGCCCAAAACAAAAAAAGCCAGACAACTATGGACTGGGATCTTTGAAAGTATGAGACAAAATAAATCTTTCTTCCTTGAAGTTGTTTATGTCAGGTATTTTGGTCACAGTAATAAAAATATGACTAACACAATGAGTTTTTCTAAAGTCTACAGAAGCTTGGGAGGGGCCGGGAGAAGCTTCAGAACTTTCAGTTATATAATCCAATCCCATTAACCTGATTGCTGCTGCTTTGGAAAAATAAATATTTTACCTACATGGCATAGAATTATTTATTGCTGACTTCCTGAATTGAATACAATTCTTCAGAAGAATCAAGTAAAACGCTGCTTATTGACAGTGATGATTTTGAATTTGGAGGAACTAGACAAATTAAAATAAAAGAATAGCAAAATTGTTAAGTCAAATTTTGACTCCTGCTTTGTTCACTCTGAAATCATTAAAGCTGATTATGATAAAAACTGACATAATACAAGTGCATCTGGAGAAAATTAGGCTTTTATTGAGTTTTTGTAAAAATTTACCAACTGATTATAGCTATATTAAGCAAGAGAAACATAACTTGTCTTTTTCTCCTCCTAAAAAAAAAGTACTTCTAAATTTAGGGTGACAATTTTTTTTCCATTCTAAATCATTGGAATTTCATGTTTTTCCTACAAGACTTTCCTTGAAATAAAAAGGTTAATATTATGGTAAGATATTTTTGCAAGCCTTTTGTTGTGAATTTTGAAATTTTAAATTGGGTAGGGAGTTTAATAATGAGCATAAAAAGTAACTCATTTTAGTTATGAAAAGAAAAGTGGTAATATATAGAAGTGAGTTGACTGAGTTATATACAAAACAAGTACTGACATTTCTCAAACTTGAGAAAACATCAAAACTTAAAAGAAACATAGATCCTGTCCAGGCAAATAAATTGATCTTTGACATTTTATTATTCTGATGCTATATAAATCTCAGTTAGGGAATATATTTTGACCTCAGTTTATCCTTTTATGGACTATTCTCCATTCATTATGCCTAAGCCTTCTCTTCTGTCCTTGCAGCTTTATGATTCAGTGCATGAAATTTAGATTCTTCTAATTTAGTTGTTTGACTTAGTAGCTCTGTGACTTTGGCCTAGTTATTTAATTTTTCCACACTGAGTTTCCTCTTTTGCTAAATCAAAATAATAATAGATTTAATGATTAAGTAGATTAATGCAAGTAAGCCATTTAGTGCAGAATCAGGAAAATAACAAAATAGTAAGCAATTTAATGCTATGATTGTAATCATCATGATGATCATCATCGTTAGAACCATCACAAATTTTTACTTATGTAATACAACCAAATGAATCTGCCATTGTTATTCATTGTCTTCACTTGGAAACATGCATTTAAATTATCTGCATTGCTTGGTGGGATTAATAGCAATGTAATCCTCACAATTTGAAAGTAAATGGTGACTCTTACTTCTCCCCAAATTTTTCCTCTGGCTTGAATAGCTAATTAAATGAAAAAATATTGGTGAAATTAATTCTTAATTTTCTTTATCTACTCACCATTTTAAATCTTTATTTCCAGAGGCATAGTCCAATTTCCCATTTTTACTTAGTTATATTTTTCTAAAGCTTCCTAATTTTTCTACTAGTCTCTTGTGCTACATTCTCAGAAAATTTCTAGAGTTAGCAAAACCTAAAATGTGATCCCGTCACTTTCTTACTTAATACCCTCCAAAAATCTTCATTTACTTAAAAACCATGTTTTGGACGAGTGTGTGGTGCACACCTGTAATCCCAGTGGCTGGGGAGGTTGAAGTAGAAATATCGCAAGTTCAAAGCCAGACTCATCAACTTAGAAAGGCCCTAAGTAACTTAACAAGACCTTGTATCAAAATATAAAATAAAAAGTGCTAGTGATATGGCTCAGTGGTTAAATCTCCTGAGTTCAATTCCAAGTATAAAACAAACAAACCAACAAATTTTATGCCCTCAGAATGATGTATATTTCTACCAAGGCATTATCACATAAATGATAATGTACAACATTAAGTTCCATGAACACTCTATATCCATCCATGCTTCTGTAACATTGTACTTTTCCTCACAATGATTTTATTTTTTTTAATGTGATAGTTTTATGTTACCTATGGATATGGTGTTCAGATGATATCTCTTCTGTGATATGCCAACACCTGCCAAGACAGAGGTAGAGATTAAGCCCTTATTCCTAGGAACAATGTATGCAGTAGACATTCATTTACAAGCCTGGCATTCTTGTTGTTAAAAAAAAAAAGAAAGAAAAGTATTTTGACACTTATTATTTAAGACTTGCAATAGAGGTCAGTTATATTGCAGTTCCAGAAGTAGACCGAATTGGACTTCAATTCTGAATACAGCGAAGATGTCTGGAGATTTATACTCAATGAGGAGATTGAAGGGCTCATTGGATGGAAAATAACTAAGAAAAAGAATTTTATACTTATGTGCCTGTGTAAACACTTTCTAGATTAAGGAATACAAATATTTCACCACTATAACAAGTTTCTGTTACTCATGCAAGGATGCATCACTATCCCTAAATATATCAGAGTTATCTACTAATTTGTTTCCTGATACAGATTAATATTCCCTATTAGAAAAATCTCTATTAATGTAACAATATAGTGTGCTTTCATGTTGAATCTGTAATGTCCACAGTTCAGTTGTGCTAGAATAGTGGTATATGTAGCCAGGAGATAAAAGAACACACCTGGACACGGAATGTGAAATTGAGAAATGTTTATGGGGAAGGTCTAGTGGTGACAGGCTGGACAGGTTCACCTTGTTTTCACAAGTTATCACTGGTGCTTCACCAGAATATAATGTGTCTACTCCTCTCAACACTTTGTCTAGGATGGCCTCCTGGAGGAGTTCTTTCCTTTATGTGCTCCGAGGGATTTGTAAGATAGAGTACAGAAGCAGTAACATTGATTTACTTTGTTTCTTGAGTTACCAATATCCCAAGGAACAGCTGTCCTGAGGGCATGCAAGTAAGAAGTTCCTACAGATAACACTAGTTTGCCCTATTTAAAATATATGAGAGAAAGGGAGACTCAGTGTCCTTTAATGTAGTATTTATCTGGACACTCTGGTCCCAGGCTGCTCTAGAGCTTCCTGGGAATGGAACCTAGTATTTAGGAACATGACGTTTTATTGTCCTCTTTCTTCAAAGATGACACAGAATTTGATTTTTTTTATTTACTATTAAGCCTGTGAGATTCCTTAATTTTGTTACAAGTAACACCTGTTTGGTATTTTCTTTGTGGTATTTTGTTTCCTTATAAGAATATTCACAATTGGTGAACAGTTATGGTGCTTTCAATATTTCATTTTTATGAATAATGCTATTATGTGCATTCTTGAATACACAAAAACATTGTTGGTGTATAAAAACTTGAATTTACTTTGAATTTATACTGGCGATGGAATTTCTAAGTCAAAAAAATAATATTTTCTCAGCCTCCTGAGCCGCTGGGATTACAGGTGTAAGCCACTGCTCCCAGCTAATGAGTTAATTCTTTTAAACATTTAATGAAAGGATAAGATCAATCTTATACTAAATTTCCTAGAGAACAGGAAAAAGATAACATTAACCAATTTGCTTTAAAAAAAAAAAAAAAAAAAAAGCTCAGTGGTTGAGTGTCCCTGAGTTCAATCCCTGGTACCCAAACCACAACAACAACAAAAAAAATTAATTCATGAAACTTTCTGACCGAGACCATTCTTGAAGTGGGAGGATGGTGATTTTTAATGCGGAACTATTTTATTTTCTTATTCCATTTTCTTAGATCAGTTTTCTAACATTTAAATTATAAAATTCTACATAAGCTTGAATGCCACAGAACACACAATGTATAACTTGCATGATACACTTGAAACCTCACAAAATATCATCCTCACCGTATAGAATATAAAATAAAATATTTATAAGAAAACAAAAACACTGACTTGATTTTTTCCTTAACTCTGTCTCTATTACTGAGATAAATGAGTACTGCTAAGAGATGAAACAAAGGTACCAACTGACATTTTTATCTCAGCTGAGGAGTCTGAATTCTTTATGTCAGAAACAGCCATTGTAATGTTATGGGCTATTTGAAAGTTAAGTCAGGCTGACCCCATTCTGCTAAGACATCTCACCCTGTGCAGGGAGTTGATCCCCCTTCCTATTAGATCCCACTCGCATAGAAGATGACACGCCCACCCACTTGCACCCTGACCACAATGTCTTTAAACTATGGAGCTGTTCTTAGTAGATATAAGAAGTGTGAATTCTGAGAATGTTCTATTGGTACTTTTATGACTCATGATTATACTTGCCTCACCCACCCCCTTCTTTGTGATTTTTCTGTTTAAATGGCCCCTCCACCTTCATTGGGCTGCAGAACTGTCTGCTTTCCACTCCCTTGGCCCTAGCCAGAATAAATTCTTTAAAAAGACCCAGAGTTTATTTTGAATTTTAAAATTGCACCTTAAGAGTAAAGACAGTGCTTTTTCTATTTCTATGAGGAATGTCATTGGAATTTAGATCAGAATTGCATTAAATCTGTATAGTCCTTTTGGTGGTATGGTCATTTTGATAATATTCAATAGATGAATTGATTAAAAATGTGGCATATATACACAATGGAATATTACTCAGCAATAAAAGAGAATAAGGGCTGGGGTTACAGCTCAGTTAGTAGAGTATTTGCCTTGCATGCATAAAGCCTGGGTTCAATCCTCAGTACCACCAAAATAGATAAATAAATAAATAAATAAATAAATAAATAAATAAATAAATAAATAAATAAAATCATGGCATTTGCAGATAAATGAATGGAGTTGGAGAAAATAATGCTAAGTGAAGTCAGCCAATCCCACAAAAACAAATACCAAATGTTTTCTCTTACATAATGTGACTAACTCTTGGGGTGTAGGGATGGGGAACATGGAAGAAATAGAGAAACTCTAGAAAGGGCAGAGGGGTGGGAGGGGAATGAGGGGGCATGGTGTTAGAAATGATGGTGAAATGTCATGGACATTATTATCCAAAGTAGTTGTATGAAGACTTGGGTTGGTATGAATATACATTGTGTACAACCAGAGATATGAAAACCTGTGCTCTGTATGTGTAATATGAATTGTAATGCATTCTGCTGTCATATATAAATAAAAAAATAATTTTAAAAAGAGTAAAGCGTGAAGTTTGTCAATAGTTACTAAGAAAGAATATGCAGTGATAGTTATGCCTTAGTGCTTATATAAAATACCATCTCATTCTAAAGTTGCTTTTGCTTTTCTTTTAAAAAGATGCTCTCACATTTTATGTTTTCTATGATTTCTGATGAGGAATATTCTGTGTTGTTTATCTTTTTTATATATATATTTTGTTTTCTGAAGTTTGAATATGATATAACTGAGTATGGGTTGAGAAGTTATGAATGTTATTTGTGATGTGTGTGTGTGTATGTGTGTATGTGTGAGGGTATATGACTTTGTTTATAGTAGCTTTGAATCTTTTACAGAAAAATATGTTTGTTAGTATTGGGGAGAAGGGGAAGACTTAGGTATTTTAGGTAAAGATTCTTATTACTTCTGGTCTGTTACACAAAAGAAACAACATGTAGGGCTGATGTTGTGGCTCAGCAGTAGAGCACTCACTTAGCATGTGTGCTGCCCTGGGTTCGATCCTCAGCACCACATATAAATAAATAAAAATAAACATATTGTGTCTAACTACAACAAAAAAGAAAGAAAGGAATAAAGAACATGTAGTGCTCATCAAACTGTTGTTTTTGTTTTTTTAATCTAACAATATGTTTGGGGACTTTTTACTTATTTATTTATTTGTAGTTGGACAGCATATCTTTATTTTATTTGTTTATTTTTATGTGGTATTGAGTATTGAACCCAGTACCTCACATGTGCAAGACAGGTGCTCTGCCACTGAGCTACAGCCTCAGCCCATGTTCGAGGAATTTTATAAATAATATACAAAGGAGTCCTCATTAAAGAGTATTTTCATGCTATTTTATTTTGTGGATATTTTGAATCTCTATTGTTTGCTACAGGTGCCAATATTTATTTTGCAATTACTTCCTCAGAGTCTCAGTGCCAAGAGATTCTAATTTTGCAATTATCCTATGGGGTAGATATTAACAATAAAATTTTTAAAATGAACTTGAGGCAGAGGCAGGTGCATCATTTGGCCTTAGGCCACAGTTTTAGGTACAATAAGACTCAATCAAAGTCTGTCACTGCAGAATCTGCCTTTTCCTGCTGTACTTACAATGGGTTGGCAATAAATACCTATTGGTTTGAATAAACATCCCAAGTTGTGGCAGATGGCAGAATCTTGTTCAGTTTTTTTTTTTTTTTTTTTTCAGGGAAACATGCTGTTAACTCAGAGCTGAGTTGGAAAACATCAAAAAAGAAATCTGTGAAATGAAACTTAGAGGAACTGAATTTGAGAACTGGTTAATTAGTTTTTATTAATTTTGTCTTTTCTGATACCTGTTGTGTGTGTGTGGCAGACCTTGCCTTTTGGTTTTATTTTCCCCATTGGGTTTCTTCTCACTGAAGTTAAGTTTCTGTCTCTGGAGAAGAACATCACATAATCCCTTACCCATCCCCTCCTCTCAGAAGGGCTTCAGGCCAAAGGGCACCAAAGTCAAAAGTTTCCTCAACCAATCCCGCAGGACACAGTGTCAGCTCACCCATTCCTGAGTCACCCTGCCAATCAGCACCCATTCCTGAGTGACTCTGCCAGTCAGCACCCGCCATGTCACCAAAGCATCCCTTCTTAAGCTGAAGCTTGCAGGCTCATGCTGCTGCTCTCTTCCTCTCCTTTTCTTCCCCCTTGGGCAGCCCCCCCAATAAAATCTCTTCGTTGAATTTCCATCTCAGGTGAGTCACTCGCCTTTCAATATCTGTCATGGTAGAAGAAGAAATTAATCCTTTTCAGAATGTATGTATTCATTGGGATTTTTAATGGGGAAAATCTAAGGTCTGTGAAGTTCAACTTACTCCACTTGAGTATAATAGAGCTTATAATTTATAGGTGGTTTTGTTTGACTTTCTATGAGATTTTCAACATCAGCAGTATAGCATTTTAGACACGGTGGTTGGAACAATGCATATCATTATGGCAAAAGCAGGTTTTTGTTACAAAACAAATAAAACCTAGGGGAAGACACATAGTGTCTCGTGTAGATGAATATTTTGAGTGAAGTTAGAGACTATGGCTTAGGTAAATATCACCTCAGGAAACCATTTTGTCGTTTTTTGTGAAAAATTGTCATCTATATTTTTGTGTGTTGATTTTTTCTGACAACTAAAAAGAAGTGCTTTTTGAAACTGCTCAATGTTATAAACATTTATATACAAGTCAGAAGTTCTAAAAGTGACACAACTTGAGTAAGGAAAATCTTGTATGTTACATTTGTATTAATATGTAGTATATTTGGGGGCAAACAGCAGAGAGTGTCATTTACCAGGGGATATTCTGAGCGTTTTGTACGTGGCAGCTAACAGCCACTTAACAGAAGTTATGAGGCTTACATTGCGTGAATTGAAGTAGGAATTATAAAAGGAAGTACATTGTTCCAAATTATTGATGCAGTTATTACAAAACTCACTGTGTTAGCACATCCTGAGGTTCCAAAACAATAAAGAAAGATGAGAACTGTGATGATTCATTTTGTGGTCCTGGACGCTGGGTTTCCATACATTTAAACAAGGATCCTGAATGTGTCTGTGAGGGTGTTTTTGGATAAAATTAGCATTTGAAGCAGTAGATGAAGTAAAGGTGATTTTTCTCCCACTAGAGGATGGACTTCATCCAATCAGTTGAAGGCCTGAATAACAAAAGGCTGCCTCTCCCTTAAGGAAGAAGAAAGTGCTCCTGCCAGACTGCTTCTGAGCTGGGTTATTATTTTTTTTTTCTCCTGCTTTCAGACTTGAGCTGATGTGCTGGCCTTTGGACTGGAACCTCCCCACTGGCTCTCCTGGGGCTCCATTTTATTGCTTCAGATCCTGACATGTGTCAACCTCCATTGTTTCTATCTTAGCTGACAGTGCTGATATAACATGGTACCTGGAGCAAATAATTTATAAATAAGAGGTACTCATTCTGTCACAGTTCAGAGACTGGGAAGTCCTTGATCAAGGTGCATGGGATAAGGATCTTCTGGCTGTATCCTCAGTTGGCAGAAGGGATGAGAAGGGAAAAAGGGAACAACTACTGTGTGTCATCATATGGAGGAAGGCAGGAGAGGGAGAATTCCTGATGCTGTTTACTATTCCTGTGCCCTTATGGCTTAATTGACTCTTAAGGGTCCTTCTCTTAATACTATTGCATTCGAGTTCACATAGAGTTTTAGTAGATGAATTTTGGTGAAAGCCATTCAAGCCATAGCAACTGCATGAGCCAATTCCTTACAGTAAGTCAATTGATCAATCTATCAAAGACTCTTTCTCTGTCTCTCTCATAGATATAGATATACACACCCCATATATGTACACACACAATCTCTTAGTTCTGTTTTTCAAGAGAATTGTGACTGATACAAGATTAAATTTAGATAAAGTAACTGAGGATAGTTTCTGTGGATTTTTTTAATTTGTTTTAATTAGTTACTCATGATAACAGAATGCATTTTGATTCATTGTACACAAGTGGAGCGATTTTTCATTTCTCTGGTTATACATTGAAAGCAGATCCATCACACCAAATAGAGGTTCAACCAAGAGATTTATTGGAAGCAAGGGATGGCTGCCTGCCCGAGTGGGGACAGTGGGGACAGTGGGCACGCTCCCACCAGCACCGGGTTAGGTGAGTGGGTTAGGTGAGTTGGTTAAAAGGACGGGGAACAAGTTGGTTGGGCCTGAAAACTCAAAAGGGGCAACACACTCTCTTTGGGTCCTGCTATTGGTAGGTGGAAGGTGGGCTCTGTTGGGAAAATGTATAGTGGCAGCCACACCCCCAAAAAACCCCAGCATGGCGCCTGAGGAGCTCCCCTTCCTGCCTCTCCCCTTCCCGCCAGCTCCTGCCGGTGCCAATATTCAAAATCCCGCTGGCGGGGAATCTTAGCACCAATAAGAAGTAATTTTGTGGGCTCCAGAACCGACATCTGGAAGAACTTACCAATAAAGGAGTGACCCCTCATTCTCCTAAGTCCTGCCACCCATCCTTAGATCTATATAAGCCCACAGCCTTTTGTAATAAAGTGGAACCCCTCCGGTGATTTGTCTTGCATCACTGCTCCCTTCAGTCTCCCTCATGGGACCCTGCTATTGGTGGGTGGAGAGTAGACAGGGCGGCACACTGCTAGGCGGGAATGGATGGTGGAGCAGGACCGGTAAGGCTTCTGTCCAGTGAAATGGAAACTAGCTTAGAGGAAATGAAAACTCCCTCATACCTAACATACATGATATTCAGTCACACCACATGTGCAGTCATACATGTATCTAGGGTAATGATGTTCAACACATTTCATCATCATTCCTGCCCCCGTGCCCCCCCTTTCCCTCCCTTCCCTTTGTCCAATAGAGGTCCCTCCATACTCCCCACACTCCTCCACCAATAATGGATCAGTATCCACTTATCAGAGAGAACATTCGGCTTTTAGTTTTGGGGGATTAGCTTATTTTGCATAGCATGATATTCTCCAACTCCATCCATTTGTCTGCAGATGACAGATTTTATTCTGTTTTATTGCTGAGTAATATTCCATTGTGTATATGTACCACAGTTTCCTTATCCATTCATCTGTTGAAGGGCATCTAGGTTGGTTCCACAGTTCAGCTATTGTGAATTGAGCTGCTATGAACATAGATGTGGCTGCGTCACTATAGTATACTGAATTTAGTCCTTTGGGTATAGACCAAGGAGTGGAATAGCTTGGTCAAATGGTGGTTCCATTCCAAGTTTTCTGAGGAATCTCCATACTGCTTTCCAATGTGGTTGCACCAATTTTTCAGTGCCACCAACAATGTATTGCTTATATTCTTGATAATTGCCATTCTGACTGAAGTGAGATTTGCATTTCTCTAATTACTAGAGAAGTTGAACTTTTTAAAATATATTTGTTGATTGATTGTATATCTTCTTCTGAGAAGAGTCTGTTCATTTCTTTGCCCAATTATTGATTGAGTTATTTATTTATTTATTTTTTGGTATTAAGATCAACTGCATAAGAGCTTGGGAAGAAAAACAAAGAGGGTGCAGATCACTGCTGCTGTGTCCCACTAAACCAGCATTGTTACCTACAAATTTGGAATTACTTGACCACTTGAAAAAGGAGTCTGTGATTTTCAAGTGTTTTTATAACTATTTATTTAAATGGCTATATTTAATCTAATTATATATTTAGTAGTATATACATAAAATTTGAAGAAAACTTTTTGCATGTGTTATTCATTGAGATGAAATATTTTTCTGACTATTTTTCCCCTTCCTCACATACTGTGTTTTACATAGGACTCACAAAGAATTGTTGTCAACAAAGCCAGGCCTGGTCGCAAATGTCTATAATCCCAATGGCTTGGGAAACTAAGGCAAGAGGATCGAGAGTTCAAAACCAGCCTCAGTAAAAGAGGTGCTAAGCAATTCAGTGAGAACTTGTCTCTAAACAGAATAAAATATAGGGCTGGGGATGTGGCTCAGTGGTCAAGTGCTCCTGAGTTCAATCCTGGTACACCACCCCCCCAAAAAAATGTTGCCAACAAAAGAGCTGTTTGTATTTTATACTAAAACCAAATAAGAACTTCTCCTACCACTAACTATCAGTTGTAGCTTGAAGGACTCACCTCTTCCTCCCTTATGTTCTAAATGACTGTTTTTTGCCATTAGTGGGGCTATGTTCTCTAACTCATGCACAACTCATATTGGCTTAGAAAATGGAAATCTGTTCTCTTCACAATACTGTCCCTTGGGTTCCCCAGGGCAGTATCTAATCACAAGAGAATTATGCTGTGTAGTGAAACTTTTGTTCATTATTGCAGTTGGTGTATTTAATTTACTGCAATTACTGTTAAATTAAAGCTGAGATATGAAAAAGACCATTTCTAGTCTTAACACATATTTTATTTAAAGGCAGGGGAGATACTAGTCTACAATTGGGTCAGTCAGGGGGCTAGGCAACCTTACACTTACAATTAACTTCTAAGTCTTCAGAACCAAATAAAAACAAAGTTAATATCTTGTTCACACTACCTGCCTGTCATTGACAGGCTAGAAGCCTTCTGTTTTTCTAATTCTAAGAAGAAGGTAATAAAGCAATCAGCATCTAAAATGTTGCAGATATCCAAGATAAAGACAAAAGAGCTTCCAACATCTAGAAGTGGCATTTGACAGTTTCTGTTCACATTTCATTGGCCAAAGACAAATCACTTGGCCTGCTTAACTTGAATCAGGGCAATGAGAATCTTCATCCATAAATATTTTCTGATGGGAACTTAAGTTATAATGCACATATTAGTATAATTTTCAAGAACTTTTTTCTGAGGATTAGTGCCTTTGGGTAATGATTTAAAGTTCTTATGGAAGGATTGCTCATAGTGTATCCAATGCAGTGCATAAATATACACTGTAATAACCCTTGTTAAAACAGAATATGAAGTTTGTACTGATTACTAGGAATGTCCATTTTAGACTTAGAAAGAATGTCATTATAGTTGTTCTTTCTTTGAGTTATTCTAATTTCAATATCTATTTTTAAAATGTTTGAAGGGAATCCTTTATTTGATATTTTAGTAAATAGTGTTAAATATTAATTGTTCAATACAATGTCTATAAAGAGAACTTTGAACAGTTTATTGGGATACTTAAATTTGGCATATAAAACAGCAAACAAAAATGAACAACCTCTTCCTGTTTAAGTCTCAAATTCTAGTGTCAAGTTCAGCAGGAGTGGAACATGGCTCTCAACCTTGTCATCATCTCATTTTTTGCAGTCCGAAAATTGTTTTCTTATACACACTTCATTTTTCATATTGTGTTGATTACCTCATATACAGGCTTCCAGTACCAATTCTGAATATTCTTTCATTTGCATCAAATTTAACCACAAAGGATTAAATAGCACCACTTTTACAAATTGCATACCTTTGCTAATGGAAAATGACTTAATATTTTCTTTTGTCCAATGCACTATAAGAAATGCTTGCTGCACCTTCTTTATATTGATTCTCTCAATTTGATTTTCTGTGTATTTCTTTTGAATAACTCAACTTCTTTCACAATGCCTCCTCTACAATTTTCGACTTTCTTTTTTACTGGAAGAAAGACATTTTCACATTATGAACATGACCTCAAAAACACTTCACTTCCTTTGCTTGAAAATCCCAGACTCTGAGACAATTGTTAGGCTGTGGTATAAAACAACTTGTCTGAATACAAACATTTTGGTTGTTTTTGTACAGTGGTTCACTATTATCGTTTAGCTCCATTTTTTCCCCTCAAAGCTAATGTTGTTTTTTTTTTCCACAAAGCCAAATATATTCTTTAATCTAGGTTATCAGTTTTCAAATATTCTTAAGCATAGAATTGTACATGATATTTACATCATTTTCTTGTGCCCGTAGTCTTAAAGATATGTTTGAATATGATTTAGGTAAGACCCTAGACACTATCTTTTTATTAAGTTACTCAATGTAACTTAGTAAACTAGAATCTTATGTCTTGACATGTTATTATAAGCATATAATCTAATTACTGTATGTCTCTTTTGTAAATGGAGAAACATAGAAATTAAGATCTTTTAAGTTAAATGCAGAAATTAAGATCTTTTGAGTACAATAGACATTAATTCTAGCTGTGAAATCAGAGTTGTGTAATCATGGGTGAGTCCCTCAATCTTAGTAACCTCCATTTTTTTTCATCAGTGAAAATAAGATCTTATAGGTAAGTTAAAATGTTGTTAGTTTATATATTTACCATGTTTCTTGGCATATATTAAGAATTCTATAAATATTGATTATTTTTTCTTATCTCAGACATTGTTATTCTTTGTCCTCATGTTTCTGAGCATCTCAGTCAAATCTTTTCCCAAAACAAATACATCTTAGGAAAAGACTGCTATAAACATGATTGATGTCCTAGAACACCTTATGGTTTTTCTGTTGGGCTTCCATCAAAGGCTCTGTTTATTAGCACTTGTAGCTGATGATGTTGGTACCCTACCCAGATTCTCCTTGTCTGGCTGGCATAGCCATGTCCTGGTTCCTGTATATAGTTTAGTTGCCAACAATTCACATCTCCACCCATTCCAGGATATCAGTCTGTCTGAAATGAGTCACCATTCTTTTATTTATTTATTTATTTATTTATTTATTTATGTTGGGGATGTTAACCAGGAATTGAACTCAGGAGCACTAGATGCCACCATTCTTGAAGGTATCTGGCAGGTTATGGACTACCTATTCTCCCCTGGTGACATGAAACCAATGACTATCTGGTAGTGCTGTGCCACACCCCAGGCTTCTCACCTCTGTGAAGTGCACACTCATGCTCCAGAGCCACGCTTTCCAACAGTCTGAGGTCAAATCTCTCTGAAACCATATATTTGAAATATTGCATCCCCTGCCCTATACATTTTCCCCTAGCCTTCACAGGTTTCTCCTAAGGCTATTACCTCAATAAATATCTTATCAAGCTCTCTTTTTTGTTTTCAAGAAACTAGACCCAGATAAGGCTTACAGTGTCTTCTTGTTAAGACAAGTTAAAAGACAGTGATCTCAGCAAGGAGACTACACTGATCCTATAGCTCTGACCCTAAATGCCTAGTGCAATTTCTGGCACATGCAAAGGCTCAAACATATTTGCTAATGAATACAACAAAGTTTTTCCTTAGGTGAAAAATTAAATCTCAATTTATTCCCAGTCCTTGCTAGGCTAATCCTACTTGGCTAAACTCAGTCTATTTAATAAGAAAGAAACTAGAACTCCTGCCCTCCAGCATACACTACGAATTCTCAGAAGTAAGTCTGGGATAGTCAAATATCCCCAAATTGAGTTGTTTTTGTTTTTGTTTTTTTGTTTTGTTTTTTAAACAAGCAGTATTAAGACCTGGGCAAAAGACAGAGAGCTGATTATCAAAGAAAAAGAAATGGCTAGATAGCACTTCCCCATCAACCAGTTGCTAATGCCTTTGTGGGAGGAGAAGGAACACACTTTTCAAGACTAGAAATCATCCTCTGGATGGCTTTCTTACAGCCTTTTGGTCCTTTAGGCATGAGAAGAAATGAAACCTAAAATCTATAAAGGTAAGACACCCCCACTCTCAAAGGGCCCCTCCTCTCCAGAGGAGTCTCAGTCTCTCTCTCTCTCTCTCTCTCTCTCTCTCTCTCTCTCATCCCTTAAATAAAATTTACTTTCTTGTCCTACCTCAGTGTTTCTCAGGTGTTTAATCTTCAACATGGGGGAATGAGAACCCAATCCTGATTTTCAAGACCCATATCAGTATTTATATACTTGTTATAGTAATTTAACTGAAATGGATATTGTTTAATACCATTTTCCTGTCTTCTAGATTCCAATCTTTATAAAGGATAGTGAGTATATACATCCTATATAATTTCCCCTTTATTCATTTATTCTGCCTGACAGCTTTGAGAGACTCACTGTAGTATCAGGATAAACCCAACACCCTGGGTTTTCATTCTTTGTTGCACATATCCTATGCTTTGGTCCTTGCTCTTTGTACAAGCCCCTCAATTTAAATAATAGTTAATGTTTAGTTAAAACTTACTGATAGTGCCTTACATGTTTTATATAATTGAAATCTCTAAACAACTGTGTGAGTTAAACATAAATTATTATTCTGGAAGGTTTACAAGTCCTATAGAAAGCAAGGAAAGGGAATCCAATAAGCAGTGACAGTCCTAAAAGCTATTTTTTGCTGTTGTAAGAGCTAACTAATATATCAGTGATAAAATATGTAGGCCAGTGTGAAAGCTGTTATCATGGACCAGTGGTAGGCTTATTTGTTCCCATTGGTAAAAATTGAAAAGACAAGACACAAGTTGCCTCCAGCATGTGATGTTAAATTGGAAAATGCAATGCTTGTATATTACCCAGACCTTTTTACAACAGTAGATAGAAAATGGGCTGTCATTTCTGATATGTAGAACATTATAGCCATGCTAAATCATGATTGTATGATTTGTAGTAACATAATATAGTTTGCAATAATTCCATAAAGAACCATTTAACTTCTAGACTGTCACTAATTCAAAGAGAGATACATTAAAATTTTGTTTTCTATCACTGAAAATTATGTATCTAAATTGCATTTGATTTTGAGGGAAAATGTTTTCTTAATGTAATTCTTTTAAAACTCTCTCCTATGGAACACCTTAATTGTGTATTTTGGGTAGAAGGAACATTTATTCTTATCCTCAGGAAGTTAGTGTATGACTTGAAGAAGATGCAATACTTTAAAAACTCACACATTTTATAAATTATTTCCAAAATTTAAGTTTGTTTTTAAATTACCATTGTTAAGTGAACGAGAAAGACATACATGTAATCTATTCTTCTATTTGAAGGGACCTAAACATCTTTTAGCCTAGTGCAATTCCTTTGATTTAACACATGAAGAAATTGAGACCTGCAGAATTTGAATGAGTTGCCTAATCAAGGACCAGTAGAGTGGAGGAATTATAGGATGTGATGTTTAAGTCACTGAGTATTCCCTTGAATACTGATAGTCTATTACCAATTTTCATTGTATCAGACAGTTGTCAGGAATCTAGAATTCATTCAAATAGACATTGTTACATAAAGTGATTAGTTTCTTGGCTTCTAACAAATGCTTCCTTATCATTCAGTACAGTTGAGATACCATTCAGACTAGGAGTAAAAAAAAAAAAAAATTAAATTACTGATATAGTAACATTACAACCAAAAAAAAAAAAAAGCCACAGAAGTTAAAAAAAGCATTAATTTTCATGAGTGTTTGAAGATAAGAGGAAATTAACAGGGTAATAGAAAATACTTTCATAAATATTCTGAAATTTATGGATATTTAACAAGGCTTTGTGTTGGAAGCACTGAGTCTGTCTTAGGTCAGTTCAAAAGGCACAGCTTCCCTTTGCCTGAGCGAAGCCTCACCACTGGGTGTTCTGTGAGCAGCCATGATTGGAGCTACACATTGAACAGAGAAAACAATTCAGTTGAAGGGCTTAGAAAGTCAGTATGAGACTGAGGGAGAATAAAAGAATGCAGAGGTGGAGATGTGTTTTCTTGAAGAAATTAGGTAAGAATATAGAACAGAATCCAAGGATGAAGGAAGACATGTGTCCATCTGGGAAAAGTTGTTGGAGATAGATGGTTAGTCATGAAATACCAACAAAAGGAAGAAAATGAGTCAGATGGGATAAATCCAAGCCAGGATCAACAAATCTCAGCTGCTGGTATCTAGACTTTCTGTAGAGTAGACATAGTAGGAGGAGGAAGTCAGAACCATCAGCTGTTTGTGTAAAGAGATTTTCCTAAATCAGGAATTGATTACTCAGAAGGGTTGTTTGGGAGTTTGGTTTAGAATCTAGTTTTAGGATAAAATTGATTGATTTTCTTGTAAAGAAACAGCATGGCTACCAGCAATTTTGAAATAAATAATGGTTACACATGAATGGTTTCAAGTTGGTTCTTGGTGCCTCCCTCTGACTGAGCTCTTAGCTCTACTCTGAATTAGCATTTCTTTTATGCAAGAAGTGTTCTGGTTTTTCAGCCAAGTAGCTTTCTTAACCTCCTTATCTGTAGCTGATTGGAGATTCAGAGTCCTCCACATTTTGAATGGGATGGCTTTTCTTTTGTTCAAGCTGTTTTAATTACTTAAAAATTGTATAGATTTTCTTGATTCTAATTTTAATGCACTCCATTAGAAAAAAAAAATTGTATGCCCTCAAATCTCCTTGAGATAAGCTTCTCTTTCATTTGACCTAAGAGTCAAAATGCTTTTAGATTTCTGAAAGTTCTTTTATTTAGCCAAGAGATTCTGAGAGGCATAGCCTTCCGATTATTATAAGCTACTCTGTCTAGATTAAAAGTTGTAAAGGAACATCCTTGCTAATTTCTGAGGGCTGAAAGGGGTCTTACACCTGTATAACTGATGTCTTGACACATGAACAAAATTTTATTTTATCTTTTTTCCTGAAATGGTACCTTCCTTTACACGTCTACTGAAGCCACGAGAAATGAGAAACAGTTTTTATTCTCTCACCCTACCTGTACTGGGTTAGTAACATTTCTTCTACATTATGCTTGCAAACAAACTGAGCAGATCATTCAGTTCTTACCAACTTACCTCATCATACAGAAACCGGTTGCCCCTTTCAACATTCTACCTAGATATAACCTTGACCAAATTCACTAGCTTCCCAGGAGGGTGATTTATTTTTCACACTATTACAGATGGATATTGCCACAACTTTCTTCCATGTTTACCTTTTTGTCTAGTTTTCAACAAGGATTTCTATTTTTCCTTTTTAGCCTTCCCTATCAATCTCCTCAGTATCCTTGTAGCTTTTTTTCATCATCCAATTCCAAGTCCATGTCACACATTTTATTAATTTATTTATTGTAATGACATCATCACACTACCAGATCCCAGTTACAATAGCAGTTGGGGTTCAAGAAGACAAAAAAAAAAAAAAAAAAAACTAGTATGGATATTATTATATAGTAATTTATAGAAGAAAAAGAATTCTCAAACTTGTGAAAAAAAGTGGGGGAAATTAATGTTCAGACTCGCGAGTTGAAGGTTAAAATGATTCCTAACCATCTTTCTTGTAGTCAGGCAGATTCAGCTGCAAAGGGTGACTCTGAGGGAACGCTTAGGGAGAACTTTATTGAAGTCTGTTGATTTTGCATTTGATTTTGGCCTGGAGTCAATTTGGTCAACAAAGCCAGCTCCTGGGAAAATTGTAGGAAGTGGAATGGAGGAGAGCAATACTTAGTTTCTATTTGTAGGGTAATTCTCTGTGTCTAACTTGACACCTTAAAAGAGTGATGACTGCTACTTCAATTCTCCCTTCCAAACCTTGAGTAAATTGTTTTCCTTTGGCTAAATCAAACCTGTTAAGATACAGGAAAGGTTATTCAAATTTTCATTATACAAAAATATATAACTATATAAAAAATATCTACAGCATGTTCCATGGTCTTGGAAGGAAACCATACAAAAAAGGAGGCTTGAAGCTTATATCTTATTAGTTTCCAATCAAATATTATATATATAAATAGCAGGAAATAAATATAATTATGCTATTTTTATATTTTACATGAAGTACTATTTTATTAAATCTAATGTGGTGAAAAATTAGAGATACATATTTCATCTCCTGGGAAAACATTTAAAAATTTTGAGAAGGAACTAGGTAAAAAACAATAGACAAGTCAACACAGAATAACAAAATATGTTTTATTATTAGAAAATTAGGCAAGTTGAATTAAAAAGTTGAAATAAAAGAGCAACAATACAAGAACAAACAAATGAACAATAAGACAGGTAGCCATTAAATAAAAATACCTAATGTAAACAAATTATTGATAAATACATTAAATAAAAACAAACTAAATATTTCAACCTAAACACTCTAAAATTTATGTAAATGAAGGAATTGCTGATATTTCTATAAGAAACATACTTTAAATTAAAAAGACAAATATTTGAAAGTAAAAGGATGAAAAAATTTAATTTGCTAATCATAAAATACATTAAAATAATTATTTTGCTACAAACAAAACAGGCTTTCAAAAATTGTGAATCTGTATGTAACTACTAACTGCATGGAAACACATGAAGTAACATAATAATAGTAAATATTTAAAAAAGAAAGTTGCAATCTGAGTAGGAGATCTTGACATTCTCAGTAATTGATGGAATATTAGACACAGAAGCAGGAAGAAGGTTATTAATGAAACTGTAACTATTCGACTTAACTAACAACCTGTCCATTAGTATTTGAACTCATTTATAAATTATATGTTCTTTTCTAGGGATCTTGATAAGTAGAATATTACATATTTTTTCTAGGCCATAAAAGAATTTTCAATGTACTTGAAAATACAGACATTTACAATAAAATTTCTCTGATCACAAAATAATTGACTGAGAGATAATTAACTTAAATTTTTCTAGAAAAGATATAAGGAGAAAAATAAGCAATGTGCTTGTTACTACTGATTTACAGAATAAATCATAGAGGAAATTGGACAACATTTCAAACTGTGTGGCAGCAGGAATATAATATTTCACAATTCTCATATGCATCAGGAGCAAATTAATATATTTAATTTTTTGAAAGGCTGAATACTAGTGATTTATTTTTTCCCCCTTGGGGAGCTACAAAATAATGAATAAATTAAACTAAAATAAGTAGGAGAGAAGAAATGAAAAGATAAAAACAAAAGTCCATGAAGTAGAAACAAGACAAGAGAGAAAGAATGTCAAAGACAAATTTGGTTCTTTAAAAAAACTAATAAAATTGACATGCTTAATGCAATTGACCACAAATAAAGACACAGAATGTCTCCACAATTTACCAATATCATAAATGAGAGCTAGAATATTACCAGAGATCTTACTTACATTATCAACATCAAAAGGGATATAATACATTTCCTATGTAGATAAATTAGGAAAACTAGGAATTCAGGGAAAATTTTCAATGTGATAAAGAACTTGTACATGGGATTCAGAGATAATTCATTCATAAACACGCAAGACTAAATGCTTCCCAAACAAGACTGGAAATGAGGCAGGATTTTCATTCTTACCTCTTTCATGCAGCATGCACAGAAGTCCTCAGCAGTGCAAACCAAGTGAAAGAAATAAGAGGCAAAGCATTCAGAAAGTAAAATTAAAGCTGTATATCTTCAGAGATGGCACAAATATTTCCATAAACTAGTTTAAGAATTCAAGACAAAAAAGCCTAAACTTGACTAATCAGCAAGTTTAATATGCCCTTAGGTATAAGGTTCATATATAGGAATCTCCTCTTCTTAAAAATAAGCTCTCTTTATAGTTTAATTTGCAATATTCTAGACTTTTCTGTTCATCATGTCCCCACATAGTCTGTATGTGGAAGTTGTTTTATCAACTATGATGACATCTGAATATATAGCTATCAAAATAATATTTTATTACATTCTTGTTTTTCTTTAATATAAAACTTCTTAATTATTATACAGAATTTATATATTATTTTTGACAAATACATTAAAATCTCATCAAGTAAATAAAATATTACAAATATATATACACCCACGTATACACACACACACACACATACACACACACAAACATACACACACACACACACACACATACAAATACATCTTTGTATGAATTTGGGCTATTTTAAATTTTATTGTACCTAAAAAATTTTGAGCATAAATCTTTCTTTCATTTTTTTTTCTAAATTGCATTTTTAAGTTTCAAGACATTGGATTACTAGAAACAAAGCTCTCATTCTCTGATACCAAATTGTCTTTCAAAATAGTTATTCAAAGTTGCATTGTCCCATCATTTCAGAATAATTGAATCTCAATCACTGAGTGATTGTAAATAGAAGAATACCATACTCTCATTCATAATTTAAATGAGAGAAAGGAGACTGGAGACAGTAAAAATGGTGAGGAGTTTATTATATTAAGCAATGCAGGAAATGATGTAAATGTATACAACAATTAAACAACTCTTGGCATCCATTTTTTTTTTAATTTTTACAATTACCTAAGGAATATTTATTAGTCACCCACTATGGTATCAGCACTATGCTTGCTATAGAAAGCCTACACCTTATGTTCCAGCAATAAAAACCAGGAAGAACTTGCATTTGAAATTTAAGAATGCTTGAAGGCACTTGGAGACAAAGATCTCATTTTTCTGACTTGGCGACCAAGTGTCTAATAAGAACCTTTATTCACCACATTTCTTGATCTTTTTCTGCACCTTTACACCCATGATTTCATTACTGTTCCCTTAAGTATCAGCATAGATGTTGTTTCCTTCCACAGGTTTTAGGAATGTTAATCACTCATTATGATGAGTAAGATGCATTCTTCAGCAGCTCTTGCTTTCTCCTAAACAGAGATGTGTAAGTAGTATCTTAAATAATAGTTTTGAAAGAGTTACCAACTTAAGAAGACATGAGTACATTTTTTTAGGTGTAAGGCTATCTATTGTCTCTGGAGAAACATTTTCCCCTGGGACCATCTCTTCTATTTCAAGCTCCAATTCAAGATGAGTACCTTGCTACCCTGAACTGTACTTACTCCAGTCTTCCTTGCCTTTCCCTAGGGCGACATTCTCTAGTTATTCTATCCTCTTGACAGGCTTGGGTAATATAATTACTCATTTGAACTTATTGTGGATCATTCAAAGAGATAAATGGTGCACAAGTTTCATCATGTATTGACTCATGCACCATTTGCCATGAAGTTGATTCAGAGAAACACAATTACTTCTGTTACACTTCATTTATAAGCGTTTTTAATAGCATAAAGTGCAAAGTTTTAGAATTGCCTTTTGGAAAATAGCCCTTAATATATATTTTTGATATTTTCTTGCTGTAACCAAACAACACTTAAAAGCAGAATCTCAATTAGCATAGTTTTCTCTATAAAAGACAACCCAATTTTACTGACAAGGAGGAAATAAGCTTTTTGTCTCCTCTCTTAAAACTATAGCTTTATTGTTAGAAAATGAAAATCTCTTTCTTTACCTGGTGTAATTTTGCTTTATCTACATAGTTTTAAGAATATAAAAGACACTGTAGGAAGGCTGAACATATGAATTTTTTTTCAAAAAGCATAGAACCTTTTCATAGGCTTTCTTGATTGATTGTATAGTATTTAGGAATAATTAATATAATACATACAAACAAATATGTGAGTTGTGACAATAATTTTTATTTCTATTTGAGATTTTTTTTCATGTCTTTCGTACTTATTTATTAAAACTACATAGGATTTTATTATAAATCTCCTATTTCTTAGAGGATAATTAAACAGTATTATATGGAGAAGTACATAGTAGCCTTAAAACTGGAGGCAAAATTTTACTAGTGCTTAATCTATTTCTTCCATAGAAATTACCAGTGTAATGAAAGTAGCATTGCCAGTATCTTTTTTTATTTTTTCCTTTTTAGCTAGTGAGGAATTTTCTAGACATCCTAGTTTATCAGGAGGCACTGAAGAAGAACAAAATCTATGCAAAGTTGAAAACTGGACAGGCGCCAATCTTTAAAAGGTAAAATAAGGAATAATAAAGTTGTTCCAATTTGGTGAGTAACTGACAGATGAGTTAAATGAAGAAGCAGCTATCAAAAAAACAGAGAAAATTAAAATTGTGAAGATCAAATAAAGTTCAGGTGATATGAAAGTATAGTTCTAAGTAAGCTCAGACATACCAAGACTGAAAAGCATAAATATCATCTAGTGGGGATGGTAAAGGGATGGAAAGGCAGCCTAAAAATAAAAACAAAATGTCATCCTTTGTTTTTTGTGGATTCTTGGAACCTACAATGAAGATCAGTTGACCATATGTGTATAGATTTATTTCTGGATTTATTCTGTTTCATTGGAATATTTTTTGTATTTATTATAGTAAGATACTGTTTTAATTACTGTAGTTTGTAATATATTTTGAAATAGAAAGCATGATATATTAGCTTTATTTATTCTCATATAATCAAATAGTTTTGATTATATTGGGGTGTTTAATGGTTCTGTATGGATTTTCTATTTCCCTAAAAGAAAATTCCCAGGATGTTAATATGAACTGTATTAATCTATAATCCTTTGTGATAGCATGGACAGTCTAACAATACTAATTCTTCTAATTCATGAAAATGGGATAACTTTGCATTTATTTTTGTTTGCTTAATTTGTTTTGTCAGTGTTTTACAGTTTTCACTGTACATGTGAAATAATAAGAATTGGCTGCCATCTCACACCCCACACAAAAAACAACTCAAATGGATGAAAGAATAAAGCATATCATCTGAAACTATAAAACTCATAGAAGAAAATTAGGAAACTTCTTAATATTAGTTTTGGCAATGATTTCTTGGATTTGACACCAAAAGTAGAGGAAGCAAAACGAGAAATAGAGAACTGGGACTAAAAAAATTCTTGAAATCAAAGGGAATTATTAGAGCAAAATGGCGACTTCTAGAATGGGAGGAAAATATATGCAAACTATTTTATAAGGAATTCATATTCAAAATGTTCATGATTTGACTTCAACTCAATAGCAAATAAATAACCCAGATACAAAATGGGCAAAGGACTTGAATAGAAATTTCGTTAAAGAAGACATACACAGATGGTCACCAGTATATGAAAAGGTGATCAACATGACTAAATATCAGGGAAATAAAGATCAAACTACAAGGAGATATTATCTCATATCTGCTAAGGCAGCTTATGATATGTATTAGAAAAGGTAAGTTAGTTAAGGGTATGTGGAAATTGGGGTGTTTAAACATCATTGGTGGAAATACAAAGTAGTGCAGTCACTAGAGGAAATTATTTAAAATTTTAAAAATAGAAGTACCATATGATGCAGAAATTCTACTTCTGGATTTTGTCCAAAAGAATTGAAATCAGGAACTCAAGGAGCTATCTACGCTATCATGTTTATTCTAGCACCAGCCATAATAGCTAAGATACAGAAGCCACACAAATTCTGTCAACAGATGAATGGATAAAGTAAAGGTGTGATGTACATGCAGTGAATTATCACTGAGCTTTACAAATCCATGTGGCAGGAAATGGGTGGACCTGAAGACGTTAGTGTAAGAAAAAATAAACCAGTGACAGATGGACAGATAGTGCATGATTTCAATTATATGAAGTATCTAAAATAGCCAAATTCAGAAGCAGAGAGTAGAATATGCGAAATTGGGGAATTATTTTACAAAGGGTAAAAATTTTCTGTTATTCAGGGTGACACAGTTTTAGAGTTCTGCTGTACAACATAGTGCCAATAGTTACAATAGGTATTATATTCATTGAAAAATATTAAGAGGATAGATTTCATACTATGCATTATTACCAACACACACACACACACACACACACACACACACACACACAGAAAATTTTAGAGGTAATAGATATGTTTAGTACCATGGTTGTGATGATAGTATTATGAATGTATGCATGTCTCTAAACTCAACAAAATGTGCATATTATATGTAAGTAGTGTTTGTGTGTTTGATATATTTCAGTAACAATATAAATAATACGCACACTAGAAACCCTTACACATGAATATCATGAAGGAATTGGGTCAAATATTCTCAAAGGGCTGGTACATCTTCCCCTTAGAAGTCATCTGAAAAAATATTCTGTAGTAAAATGAACCATCTCTGATTTCAGTGACTTTTAACTGAGTCTAATGTGGATTTTAATGGTAAACATTCCTCAGTGAGTGGACAGGATCTCTGACAATGCTGTGTTCTTAAAATAAGAAAGAAAGAAAGAAAGAAAGAAAGAAAGAAAGAAAGAAAGAAAGAAAGAAAGAAAGAAAATACATATAAGGAGAAAGTCAACTAAATAAAACCAAACAGGAAGCAGCTATTGGCTCTATAAAGCTGATGACAGTGATCATTTTAGATGCTAAGCAAGAAGAGGAATCTTTCCCCTTTAGTTTTAATCAAATTTTGGAAATTAAATACTTTTCCAGTCTTTTCTCAAGTGCTAAAGAGTAACTGACACTCAACTCGACTTAAGGATGATTTACATTTGTTTTGGCTGGAATGTTTATCGTACATTCCATGTAGTAATGCTGGAAAAGACCTTAACTGTATTGCAAGTGAAATGTGTGGCAATTCCAATTTAAGATTGGCTAGTACCATTTGGTGTTTAGAAGCGTTTGCACAAGTACGGTATATCTATATGGCATTTCTTTATCAAGCACTCAGTTCCTTTGAAATCTCAAAATGTATTTTGGTTTTATCAAAAAGAAGTTTTATAACTGATGTAAGCCTATGTGCACATGTGATGCACACAATGAATAGATTTTTTTTTTCTCAGCACCATAGATAAAGAGATGTCAGCATGTTTGCTTGAACATGTTCACTTGGAAATAGCCCTGGTATTGAAATATAATCGAAAAACAATAGTTGTCTTTAAATGCGATTCTAAAGAAATTGCTTTTTAAATAATTATTTAAAGATCTATTAACAAAACTGTATTTTAAAGCACTCATAGATCAAAATATAAAAGTCTTAATGTCATAAAATGTCACTTGATACACCTCAAAGACACAAAAAACAAAGACTATTTAAGGTCAAACTAGATTGTCATACATGAATATTAAATTAAAAGTAAGTATTAATATTTCAGTTTAGTCAGGCTACATAATCCCTTGAGTAAACACAAAGGTACAGGTATTGAGCCTTTATGAACATGCTTTTATTTGCATAGAAGGTTAATATAACCCAAAAAAATGTACTTATCTTTAAAGTTATAATAAATTTTCTAAAATAATTTGTGTATGAGTGGTCTGTTTCTAGCTGTGCCATTGTGTTTGGATTTTATTTGATATCAGTTTTTCTTTCCTCATCCACATGATAAATTACACTTTATTCAGCCTCAGGAATCCTCCCCCCTGCAAAAAAAATAGAGACAAGAAGCTAATTATGGGGGGCATTATGGGGAAATTGATATAAGTAGAAAACCTCTGTTCATATGGCTATTATTTTATTTTTGCTACTGAGATAAGTGATTTTTCAGGAAGAGAATATTCTCAAGATTTTAGTGGTTTATGACAGACATGTATAGAGGACTTTCATGGATTGTTAATGGGATTCTGTTGTTTGACTAGCTCTCTCAGGGCAAGTTTTCAGTTTTGAGCTGGATCTCAGGGTATCCTATGAAAAGCAAGATACAGGCTCAGGATGCTGTAGATGGGTGCTGTGGATCTGCCTTTGCCTGTGGCTTTTTCATGAAGTTGCTAGATTAAGCATGAACTTGCTTTCCAATGCTTCTTTTCTTCTAAAACTATTTAGTGATTGGACATATTTATTTAACTTGGAAAAATAAGCTATGAAATAAAGTTCTCAATTTAGATCTCATTTTTTGGAACATTTATCTTTAACTTATGGTATACTTTAAACATAAGAGTACTCAATTTCTAAATCCCAAAGATAACACCATGTCTTTTTCTCTGCTGTTTTCTAAGAGGAGAAAACCATAATGTTCTTTTCAAAATAATCTGCCTGCCCAGGTAGATATTTGCTTTACTTTCCCCCATTCTACAAACTCCTAAGGTTAGATTTTAAAGAAATATCCTCTCTGTAAGGAGAGGGAACAACAGATTAAGCAACCCTAATTTAGATAAAGATTAGGTGTCTGAAGTCTTAAACCTCCCACTTCTGGGTTGGAGGGAGCCTTGGATATTGACAATGTTATGGGATGAAGCCCTTAAACCATGATCAGCCAGTTCATGATAGTGTTAACACCCGGATATCAGTTTCCTGGTGTCCTGGATATCATTCTAGTCTCTCCTATTTATGTCATAATTTATTGAGGAAGCAAAAAGCCTGAGTTTGTATCTTCAGATGAATATGGTTAAATTCCTTTCTATAACAAATGACCTATATGTCTACATTATGTAAACTCTGAACCTCAATATATCTATAAAATAGGGACAATATTATCTGTTTTGTAGGATTAAATTTTACCATACATGAAATCTCTTGTCACTGTTTGTCACATATTCAATCACTCAATGTTAGTGATCATTTTAATACACCATATTGCATTTATATTATTAGAATTATCAGGGTATGACAATATCATTAACCTAATACCTGCTGAGTTTATGTTTGGAACTCTATTGCAATTAATGATGGTGTTATTTGAATATTGCACTCAAATACATACCAAAAAGATGGCTGATGAATCACCGAGTTTCTTGCTTATTGTGATTTAGAGTCAGCAATACATATTTACTTGAAAAAGTCAGGAAGTTTGACTTTGTCTTCTCCCCCAAATCTCAGTAGCTTAAAATAGTATTTCTTACCTGTGCCATTGCTCATTGTCATTAGCAGGTTAGCCCTTCTCCAATGAAGTCATTCAAAATTTCACCTGCTTTAATGTAATGTCTTTGGCATCCCCTAGAATCTTGGAATCTCTACTTTAAAAGAATAAGTGTATGTGGGGGGGGCTTGTGTGTGTGGGTGTATGTGTGTGTAATCTGACTATATGACTTTCTTTTTGCTGGCTATCTTTACCTTTGGAAGTAAAATAAGAAGTTATGAACTCATGAAAGATTTTAATGTCTGAATTAGAAGTGCAATATGATAAATTAGCCCCATTTCTGCTGCCCAGAACACAGTCACATGGTCCCAGGAAATTGATGGGAAGGCTCCAAAAAATATCTACTCAAGATGTGAAGAAAATGGGCTTTGGTTACTATATTGATATTGTCCCACTCAAATGAAGGTAAAGTGCTAACACCTGACTCATGTGATAAAAAAATGTCAATAGTGAATGAGTATATTTGAGCCTCACAAGATACTTGTGAGATTAAGAAAGTGAGACAGAGTGATTTACCAAAAGTCACTCACTGAAATGTTTGAAGAATCAAAATTCTGTTCCAGAAATCATGACCTTGAAACAGCAGCACATCCATGCATGCAGCTCCCAGGAACTAAAAGTATGGCTGGTAAGGCACATTTTCCAGGTTCGAGTAGTGGATTCCTCTGTAGAAGAATCTGCAAATTATTGACTTTGTTTGAAGGGAATCACCTCAACTAGAGTTTCCAGAAAGTTTTACCCTGTCCCACCTCATGGGATAAGGAAGAAAGTATAGCCAATGACCAGCAGGTAAACAGGTACAGCAGCTCCTTCCCCTTGCCTTAGAATGAGAAAAGTGTGGCACAATTCACTCTGACACACTTCCTATGAAATCAAGCTGAGATCTGACTTCCAAAACCACATAGGTACCTTCCCTATCCTGCTCCACTCACTCCTTTACATGTTGCTCCAGAGAACATTCAACTTATAACTTACTTGCTAGTGGATCCCCATATTACAGGTTGCTTTTGAGCCAGCTGAAAGTATTTCCTATTTTTACTATAACAAATTATCAACAAAGTTGCTTTACAAATGTAAGTTTATTATTTTATGGTCTCCATGTCAGAAACCCAACCTGAAATATGTGCAAAATCAAGGTGTAGTAGGGTTGCATTAGTTTCTGTGGGCTCTCAGAGACCATACATTTCCTTATTATTTCCAGATTTTGTAAGCCACCCACATACCTTGATTCCTGGTCTCTGTCTTCAAAGTCAGCATGATGGGTAAAGTCCTTCTCATGCTACATTTTTTCCCCTTTTCTACTTTTAAGAACCCTTGTGATAACATTAGTTCTTCCTGGATAATTCAGGGTAATCTCCCAATATTAAGACCAGCCAATTAGTAACTTAATTCTATTCTGCAACCTTAATTCTTATTTGCCATGAAATACAATATAGTCAAAGTTTCTTGGGATTAGGATGTGGATATCTTTAGATTATTCTGCCTATCATGCCAACAGTAGAAGCTTGGAAACAACAAAAGTCCTAGGAAACAGATTCTTTAAATTTAGGATTTTGAACACGGGTTATTCACCAGCAAAATATAATGATAACTCACCACTGGTAACAGGCAATGTATTGATAGTCTCTGACAGGTACAACAAGTAGGAGATAGTTCATTATTATAATTTAAGAGAAGGCATTAGAGTTGGAAAATTATATACACTCTGATCAGGATCCTAATAAAGAAGAAGGAAAGACACATGGACATTTACTTGAGAGGCAAGATAGTAGGGAAAGGAGAATATCCCAAACTTTGGAGGGCTGTTGATATACCGGATATTGGTTTGGAACTAAGGAGAACACCTGCGGATCCAGAGTTATCACAGCTTTCTAACTTGAGTAGGAGAATATGGCATCATAAAATACATGGACATCTGTCCCAGGTTCTTTGCAGAGTAAGTCCACTAGGTCCACAGACTCACTCAGTGTTTGCTTTGCCAGCTCTCAAATACATAATCAAAATAGGCATAATTAGCAGATGGTAGAATAGTCATATGGATCATTGACAAGTGATAAGGCTATTCAAAGAGAAGCTTCTTAAACTGTTCCCCCTAGGATAACAAATAAGAAAAACTAATGCTGTATGGCATATGTAGTGACATCGATTACTGTCTGTATTAAAGATTTCATGGACATAGAGATAGTGGAACACATTTATTCCATCTGTTGAGTTAAATAGGGATAAAATGACCCCTGCAAAATTTGAGTGGACTGGGTCACATGACAATGGACTACAACAAACTAAGAGTTCATATTGCAGCTGTTGCACTATTTGCAACATGTTGACTAGAACAGACTAACTTGGCTTCTGATATTTGGTACGCAGCTGTCAGATCCACAAAATCATGAGAACAGATGACCCAATAACAATTCACTACATATTGTCGTACATCCCTGAGCAAGCTGTAGCAGCTTAGAGAGCACGGGTAAACACCAAAACACAAAACAATTATCCCAGGTCTTCATTTGACCTAGATTTTGCACCAACACCTCTTTCTTAGCTTCCTTTGGTCAGGGAACAGAAAATAAAAAAATCATAAGCCTGATTCATAGAGGAGTTAACACTCTGGTATGATGATCAGACGGTTGGTTGCTGCATTACAGCCCTGTACAGATATAACCCTTAAAGATGAGTCTAGGGATAAATACTTAAAGCAGGCAAAATTTTAAATGGGTTATCTGATTATTCACCTGTGGTAAGAAAAGAGGACCCAGGTAAAGATATTCCCCACCTCTTGGGCAATGCAAGAGGCTATTTTGTTTGGTTAGAAATTAGGACTGAAACATTCTTCATTTGGTTTTTGAGGATTGGCTAACTTCACTTAGCATTATCTTCTCTAACTCCATCCATTTACCTGAAAATGCCATGATTTTATTCTCTTTTATTGCTGAGTAATATTCCATTGTGTATATATGCCACATTTTTTTATATCCATTCATCTTTTGAATGGCATCTAGGTTGGTTCCACAGTTTAGCTATTGTGAATTGTGCTGCCATAAACATTAATGTGGCTGTGTCCTTGTAGTATGCTATTTTTAAGTCCTTTGGGTATAGACCAAGGAAAGGAATAGCTGGCTGATTCATAGTGGGATAGGGAGAGGCAGCATGGGAGGAATAGACAAACTTGAGATAGGGCAGAGGGGGAGGAAAAGGAAGAGGGCATGGTGTTAGAAATGATGGTGGAATGTGATAATCATTATTATCCAAAGTACATGTATGAAGACACGAATTGGTGTGAATATACTTTGTATACAACCAGAGATATGAAAAATTGTGCTCTATATGTGTAATAAGACTTGTAATGCATTCCACTGTCATTAATAAACAAAAAAAAAATAAAAATGCAGGAGTAAAAAAAAAAAGAATGTAGCTGAAATGTTCTATAGTCTTTATTCAGACTAGGGGAACTTTTAAAGCCCTAGTCAACACCTGAACTTTGACACAAACTCTTGGCTTATCCAACATTTTCCCCATTCTTCTTTCTTGCTAGTAGATTCTCATTTTGTTATAATATTTGTGGCCATGTGCTTTAGAAAGGGCTGGCCTACACAGAATCTCCAGGGGTAAATTTTGATTATTATTAGGAAGCTAATTAAGATGTAACAGGATGCTAAATATTATTTTTTTTCGTAAGTGTCATAATTGTAATTCAGGTTCTAAAGCTAAGCAAGTGTTCAGGGACCACATATTCTAAGGAGAGGTAGATCATCTGTGAAGATTTTCAAATTTTTGGTACTAAAAATCTAAATATGTTTTCTAAATAAAATTTGACTTCAAACCAGAAAAAAAATTAGGAAGGAGAAAAATTGGAATAAACTCGGGTGGTGAATGAAAAAATATGTATAAAAAGAGTGAGAATAAATATGAATGTGTCCAAAATATTATTTATGTGTTAAACACATTATTGTGTGTTAAAGCTTATCACAGAGCACAAATGAATCTCTAAATAACTAAGTCTGTTGATGCCAGTCAGTCTTTCTACTTGACAATGTTTTTGCCTGCAAAAGAGGTCCCTGTATAGAGTATCACATTCACAAAAAGGGATGACAAAATGGATAACATCCTCATGTGCAGAGAGGCATGGTTAATTCTCTCCAGGGCTGATATAAAGTCTGACATGCCATTGCCAAAGATCATTGGCTAAGGCCCCTGCATGATACAATTCCTCAGAAAAACCAACTGGGTGCTTTAGAAAGTCAGTAATTTATCCTCACCCTACTTTGAATGTGAATTTGTCTTTTCTCCTCATACTTCTCAACCCATCAGCACTTCTCAATATCTCACAGGATTGATCTCTTGACATGGGTTTTTGGATAACATTTACTTTGACAAAAACAAACAACTAAAACAACCTACACTATATGTTTCAATGCACATGTTTATAGACAATCCCCAACACTCAATGGTTCTAAAACTTTTAATGATGCAAAAAGTGGTATGCATTCAGTAGAAACTATTTCAGATTTTAAATTTTGATCTTTACTGAAGGCCAGCAATATGCAGTATGATTCTTTTTCATAATTCTGGGCACTATCAACCACACTCAGCTACCAGTCAGTTACATGATCATGAAAGTAAATGGCCATCATTTACTTTCCACAGTGCACTAAATTGCTAAGTTAGGGTGCTCAGTAGGTTTGATGTATTAAATGCATTTTCTACTTACAATAGTTTATCGGGATGTAATACCATAGTGAGATGAGGAACCTCGTTGTATGTTTCTGAATGAATTTACAAGTAATTGTGAACAGAGACTGCCTATGAAAAGGGACCAGCTGACTGGAGATCTATGTGGTTTTACCATGTGGACTCATTATTTTAGAAATAAATATTTTATTTTGAACTAATTATAGATTCATAGGAATTTGCAAACATAGTACAGAAAAGTCCTACATAGCTTTCATCTAGTTCACTCAATGTTATTTTTTTCTTGTATAATATCAGAATAGGAAATTGGGATATCATTTTACATGTGTATGGAGTATTCCATTTTATCACACATGTAGATTTGTGTGACAACACCACAGTCAATTACTGAACTACTCCATCATTACAAAGATCACCTTTAGGCAACCTTTTCTAGTCACACTTGCACCCCACCCCTGTATGCCCTAACCTCAAGCAACCAGTAACTATTCTCCATCTCTGTAGTTTTATTCATTTCAAGAATATCATGTAAGTTAAATTATATAAAAGGTGATATTTTGAAACTAGGTTTATTTTCCCTCCACAGAATGCCTTTGAGATTCACAGGAGTTATTGTTCAGAGCAATAGTTCATTCTTTGTATTGCTGCATGTAGTTGGTCATGCCCCTCCAACTCTGCCACACTGTTTGATGTCAGTGTATTTAAATTATTTAAATGTAAAAAAAATTATTGGCGTGCTTTGTCTTATCTGCCATTTTGTTTTCTTTCTATTACCTTGCTTTCCATCTTTCTACATTATGTTTCCTGCATTCCTGTGGATATATAAACATATTTTATAATTCCATTTTAATTTATCTGTAGTGCTTTTGTGCATAGTGGTATAGAATATTTAGTTGATGCTCTAAGCACTATATTTTACATATACAGCTTATCACAATCTACTAGTATTAAAATTTTACCTGACTGATGTTTAAGAATTTTACCTTCAGTTATATTTATTTACCCTTCCTGTTTAGAATACAATTGAATTATTTTCTTTTCTTACATTGAGATTTACATCAGAAATAATAATAATAATAATAATAATAATTATTATTATTATTATTATTACTCTTAAGGGAGAGGAAAATCAATCATATTTCCCCATACTTCTATTATTTCAGTTTTTCTTCCTTCATTCCTGATGTTCCAACATTTCAACTGTTATAATTTCTTTTCTGTTTAGGACTTACTCAAGCATTTCTTTTTTTTTTTTTTTT